>NC_060215.1:123945000-124279166 GCF_021130785.1 Homalodisca vitripennis | reverse complement strand
TACATGTAAAAATGCAATATGGATAAATGTGGCATTTTGAAATAAAAATATATTCGTAAAAGATGTAACAGTATCCATTTACAAATGTTTAGGTTAAAAGGTATTTTTGTATCGAGATTAATAGAAAAGAATTGTTATAAGGTACCCAACTTAATAAGAACTGAATAAAAATAGTTTTCCATTTAAGTCAATAAACACAAAGTTTCATCTGGACGGTATAAATTATACCCGCTTCAATATCAGTTCATAAGACAACGTATAAAATCGCTAACAGTTCTCTTGATAGAGAACACCATAAATGTAAATTGAAAGAACAACGGTAGGTGATTAACCGGTGGAAGATCCACTACACAAAGCGAGATGACTCGTATACTAAATTTATCAATCCTTTACTCAATAAAGGCTTAAATAGGAATTAGCTTCAGCGTTTTGATTTAAAACATTCAAATTAATATAACTAACTTCATTCAGTCAGCAAAGTGTCCATGTCAGAGATAAAATTTAAACGTGAGCCAGAATTAAAACGGTAAACAGTGAGCAAAGTAAAATACTTACTAAAATTATTACCTGAGATTCATTATCATTAGATCAGCTGAAGACACATCTTCCACTTTTCTCACTTCACCACATTGATAGCAGTCTCTAACGTAAACACCAATACCACATGCCCTTTATTCTTATTTGATTTCCTAAACGTGTAATATATATACAGGGTGTATATTATGTCTAGAAACACCCAAATATATCCTTTAATAATTTAAATATAAATTTGAAACCTCTTACAATCGTGATAGAGATTGGGCATCTACTTTTTGGAACAATGTTTTGTTATGTCACACCAACGGGGGACGTCCTGCCGAGGGTATCGTGAATATTCTTAATGGAAGCCTATACCTTGTGATACATAATTTTAAAGGTAATAGCTTACTGAATTGAATGCCACAAACCGCATCTCAAAGGAATTATTCTATCAGAAAATAGAGCATTTTTAGTATTGAAAATTTACTGATGTTCAACAATGTAATTTTAACATGGTTCTTGCCACAAAATGTGTTACACTAATTTTTTAGCATTTTTTTAAATGTTCAATTAAATAAAACAAAAATTTCATTTTAAGCTGGTTCTATTAGCACAAATTTGCCAGTTTTTATTACAGTACAATTATGGAAATACTTATGTTATTGATTTCTTATTACAAATAAAAAATAATGTATGCTGTTAGAAAAGTCTTACAACAAACGTTTTACCTGAATTTGGTGTCAAAGCAATTGTTCGAACTGTGTTCCTTCTACGGTTTGACAATGAGCCAATCTTGTGTAAAATGATTCGACAGAGTTGCCTAACATTTCTTCAGTTATCAAAGCAATCTCCTCTATAATCCTGTTTCTTAGGTCTTCCAAATTATGAGGCTTTTTTCTATAAACATTGGATTTTAAATGACCCCATAGGAAATAATCGATTGGTGACAAATCCGGAGATCTTGGAGGCCATTCGATTTCTCCTCTTCGGCCAATCCATTTATAAGGAAACCTTAAATCCAAATACTCTCTTACCTGTCTCCCATAATGGGGTGGAGCACCATCCTGCTGAAACAATACATTATCAAAGTATTCTCCTGATGCAATTTGAATAGCTGGGATTATTTCATTTTGGAGCATATTGTAGTAAAGTTCGGCATTTAAATTTCCATTGATGAAAAAGGGTCCAACAATTTTGTTACCTAAAATTCCACACCATACGTTCAGTTTTTGTGGTTGCTGTGAATGGGACTCAGTAATCCAATGTGGGTTTTCACTAGCCCAGTAACGGCAATTGTGCCTGTTAACATTGCCATTTAGGAAAAAAGTTGCCTCATCAGAAAATAGTATGTTGGTCAGAAAATCTCTATTGTCATCACATTTGCGAATCACAAGTTCACAAAACTCAACTCTTCTGTCGTAATCATCCTCACTTAACTGTTGGACTAAATGAACTTTAAATGGTTTGTATTTATTAATTTTCAAAATCTTATCATGTTGCTGTGCAGCTTTTCTGAGCGATGTATGTGGGTCTTCAATAAATGTTTGCAAAACATCTAGTGCATGTTCTTCATCTGTTGCAGATTGTATCCTACCCGACTTTGGCCGATTACGTACACTCCCTGTCATTTCAAAACGCTCAATAGTTTTTGATATTGTTGAAACACTTATGGGATTCCTTTCTGGGAAAGTGTCATTAAACAAATTACAAACTTCCCGATAAGATCTTTGACGATCGCCATATCCTCGCATCATCAACAGAGTAATTCGTTCTCTTTCAGACAATTCCATTAAAATGCCAAATAAAAACTGAACTACTGTAATTAGATAACTTGTTGACAGCAATGCTTCAGAGATACTGATTAACTCGACAGGAATGATATGACCTTTGTCCATTTGTAATTCCCAAGCTTAGACCTGTCTAGTGAAAGCTCCATGCTCAACAAACTGAAACCTGTAGACCAGATGATTAATAACACAATAATGTTTCTCATAGGCTAGTGACCTTTGTCTCTTTAAACCTTCCTGCTGACTGGAAAACACCAAGTACAGATTCATAAGTAATCAGAGAAAGTGACTCATAAGTTTTATTCATTGTAATAAAAACTGGTAAATTTGTACTAATGAAACCAGCTTAAAAATAAATTGTTTATTTTATTTTAATTGAACATTTAAAAAATGCTAAAAAATTAGTGTAACACATTTTGTGGCAAGAACCATGTTAAAATTACATTGTTGAACATCAGTAAATTTTCAATACTAAAAATGCTCTATTTTCTGATAGAATAATTCCTTTGAGATGCGGTTTGTGGCATTCAATTCAGTAAGCTATTACCTTTAAAATTATGTATCACAAGGTATAGGCTTCCATTAAGAATATTCACGATACCCTCGGCAGGACGTCCCCCGTTGGTGTGACATAACAAAACATTGTTCCAAAAAGTAGATGCCCAATCTCTATCACGATTGTAAGAGGTTTCAAATTTATATTTAAATTATTAAAGGATATATTTGGGTGTTTCCAGACATAATATACACCCTGTATATATATATATATATATATATATATATATATATATATATATATATATTTTATAACTAACCGATTCATTTTTACTTAATTATTATTCATTTAACACTATTATGTTAGGAAATACCTTATCTAACCACAGGACCCTCACTAACGAGAACAATGTTTTCTCGTACTTCTTCAATTTTACCCTAACACAACAAAGGTATTAATTGCGTTTTTATTGAAATTTAAAATTATTTTAAGATACCTTGTTATTGATACCTACTAAAAGCTGCAATATTATATTAAGTAGCAGTAAATCAATAAAATGAACTAAACACAGTTGGTTTCGTGTGCAACTACTAAAGTCGTCGTACCTTTTTTTTTATTTTTCGATTGACTGCAAGGAATAGGATATACCTAGATTCAGTACAAACGTTTAAACAAACCAATATTAGAAAAATGTGATCGATTAATGGTTTTAGAAATATGTAATAAAAAATATATGATTTCATTTTGAAGCGGAAAGAGATATTATTTATAAAAATTTTAGTTAGTGTCCTTTACAGTAGCCTAACATAAAATTTTTAGTTTTAGGTTATTTTCCTGAACCGTTTTTGAGATTTGACTTTTTATATAATACGCACATATGAACAGACATGAGCTAAACGATGTGAGGGAGGACATATGGTCTTATGACTTTGTTTGTTTGTTTTTGTGTCTACTATTAATTTCGGAAGATGTGTCCAACTCTCGCGAAACACCCTGTATATCTGATTATGTATTTTCCACCATAGCGTATTAAATACAAATGAAGATCTGATGACTCTTATCGCAATTGTACATTTATATTTTTTATTGACAGGAAATATAGTCGGTATTTTTACGATTCACTATAACTTTTGGAACTCAGGGTGCTAAAACAAAATAATCAAACTTTTATATTTAGAAGTTTAGTTGCTCACAAATATTTTTAATTATTTGCAATTGTTTAGAACGAAATAAGATGGTAACTAGTATTTGTTCAAACTAACCTATAAGTTTATTGGCAAAGAAATATACATTTGGGTTAATTGTAGTGGATACAAATTGGACTAACACTACCATTTAAGTACATCTCACATTGAAAATGAAAAGGAAAGACATAGCTTGATATACTTAAATCATTTTTCCTATACCCAGAGTATGTAAGTAACAGTAACAATTCGTGTACCCTGTGTACCTGTACAGTGAAAATTACTGACTTGCTTGACAACAATAATAAGAAATAGCATAACAATAAATTTCGATCTTCTAATATTATGCTTTTTTACTGTTATATGGACCTCTGAAATATAACGTATTGTATAAATAATATTATTGATTACAATTCCATAAAAGCAACACTTCACGCAAAATATTTAATACTTTGTTAAAAAAATAAAATAAAAGTCGTACTTTCTACTCAAAATTATAAAAGTATGTGTGGCACAATAAAAGTTACGTCATACATTATGTGATTTTAATATATTACTATAATTATAACTTAAGTAGGAAAACTGAAGTACTAAGCTATGTGGTATTATTTCACATGATTCGACACTGTAATAAAAATCCTTGATATCGTACCTTGAATACTGTGAGCAAGAGAAAAAGTAGTGAATAATTCAATTCGGAAACACGTAATATATTTGTGCATGTTGTCGTCAAAATTTTTTAATATAATTTAGTTGATAAGATAAATTAATATATAAAACGATCATTGTCGAGATAGAAAATTTTTATACTTCTTATTTGCCTTTGTTTATACTAAGTATGCATTGTACTAAACATGGACATTATTTTAAAGACAGTAAATTGGATATGAAACCAAATTTCTGTACGTAATACTTTTAATATTGTTGTGTACAGTATAATATAAAATTATTATTTATTGTTACAAATAAAAATTTTCAATTTTACACCTTCTAATATAAGCCTCGTGCCTGGATGGTGTCTAATTACGTGTACTAAAGACATAATTAAGCAAGTAATAAGTACGATCCACCAGCTTATCTGTTCAGCTTGTGGTCTCTTTCTTAATCTCATCTGATGTGTGATATTCAATTCTGCTCAGGGTAATGAAATTAATCATTTTGATAATTACAACATCTGTAATAAATCTTCTGTTTATAACCCCAATAAAACAGCTATAAGCATAAAGTATGTTGTATGGCGCATACATCTTTTGCACAGTATAAACTAAGTTATTTTGGGCTTCTGTCCTAACACATAGAACACTTTATACGATACAGTTTCTCCTATAAGTAAGGTTCAGCTGTAATTACTCTCAATAATTAAGAGGCTTTGCACATTACCATCTTCTCGTGGTCTCCATCATCAAACAACTCTACGACAAAATGTGGCATCGGATTTATATGTAGTACTTTGCACTTGGTTCAACTCTATAAATCTTCTATAACCGTCCCAGGTTTGACGTTAAACTGCCTTGAGATTAATTATTTTTCGTTCGTGAAAATCCCTAATATGAGAGCTTCAAATTTGACTGTAAAAGACTCGGACTTTTACTCGAGACTGCAATATGGATTTCTATAAACCCATAACCACGGTTTGTGGAAGTCTGCTGTGATAGAAGTTTATGTGATATTTTAAGGATATAATAATTTAAATTGAACATTAGTCATATAAACTACCTAGATTGTTAACCAGGAATATTCAGGTAAAGTAAATATTGAGAAGCATCCTCTCATCAGGATTACAAAAAATACTTTTTGTTAAGTATTTTCATCACGTTTACAAGATACTACCGAGGAAAATTCTTTTTTTCAGTGTATAACATTTTTTTTATATTCGATATTCAGGAAGCCATATATTGAGACAACATATGATTCTTTAAACATTACAATTGTTTCACCTCCAGAACAATGTCGTTCCTTCCTGTGGAGAGAAGAAGATATTAATAATTTTTAATGAAATTCTGTGACTAAAATTACATAATTAATGTATATTCAAAACGTAATGAGGCATTTACTACATTATTTTGAATACATTATTATTTTCAAAACATTGATTTGAAAACTATGCTTTTTATTTACATTGCATTACTGATAATTTTAATTGTGTCATTTACAGTATGTCACTCGTAGATTTGTATTAAAATTGATATATAGTAAAGCACATTATTTTAGATATAATGCAGTGGAAATTTTTACATCCTAGGATTCCAAGAAATTTAAAAAAATTTACACTTTTACAGGAATTGGATATTAAGAATTAGTTAATATGTGAATTATGTATCGGTTTTACCTCAATAAGAAACATTAATACGAATAAATACATGCTAATTTATCTACTCAGAATATTAGTCTCGTTATCACCAATAACTCTGATTTGGTCTAATGTGTTTGTGAGAATTGTCCTATTTATTTATAGCTAACTGTGTAATCTACCATTCCAAACTGGATTTAAATATTCCATACTTGAGATTCTTTTAGTGTGTTTAAAATGTGATGATTTAATTTTATATTTTACCTGAAAATGGAGGAAAAATAGACAAAGCTATTCTGTTATGTTTCAGAGTCATGGACTAATCGCCAGTTCCATTCCATGGTTGGGATGCTTGGGACGCCTGGTCGGGACCTAAGTTCGGTGGCCACTGCTGAAGTGAAGTTAACTCCACCAAATGCAGTAGTCAGTAAATATCCTCAACTCGCTGAACGCTTTATGGAAACATTGCCGAAAACTCTCTAAGGAACCATGGACGTATCCCAACTTACGTCAGCAGCGACTACGTGATACCCGGCCTGCCACTATTTCCATAAATTTCATTACTGTCCACACTTTCTCTCCTGTGCGGGAGCGGGACGTGGGTGACTTCAGAATACTCCCGACGTAACCCCTGCGTGGCGTACAAGTCTGCCTAAAAGGGGGCCCAGAAACTTCTCTTCTTCTCTGGGTATTTGTCTATCACTAGAGGTATTTATTCTGTGCTCTGGTTTTTTTGAAGCTCTGTCATATCTTCATATCAGTTCTGCTTTCAATTTATTAAAAAAGATCTTAAAAGTAAGAAGTAAAATAATCTAAAATGAGAAAATGCAGATAAAAAAAGGATATTAAAAACACACGTTTTTACACTTTTATAATTCGATTGTATAGCCTATGTGTTACCCCATAACCTATCCACTAGAAATTCCCTTAAATCGAGTTAATTACCTTGCCAGGAATATTTATGTCCTCCCTCTGTAATTTGCTCGAAGTTCTTTGAATACTAATTCAGTACATTATGTATGTGAACTAGGCGCCTAAACTTAACATCCGAACGCAAGAAGTCAAACAGGCCGTAACTAGCAATGGAAACCCCCTCTCCCCCTCATATCATGGTTGTAATAGGCGGGCGTCTGAAGTTTAACCAGAGGTGTGGAAGGTTTCGGAAAATATAGCTCAGAAATGTAGTAATTATTTTAAGTCACATAGCTTAATTTTTTTTCTATTACTATACTTTTCTGTACACGTTTAAATGCATTGGTGCACGTGTACATAAAATAAATAATGGTTATAAAATAGGTATAGTAGTAATGGTAGATATACCTATTTTATAACCATTACTATACCTACTACTCTCTCTCTCTCTCTCCTCTCTCTCTCTCTCTCTCTCTCTCTCTCTCTCTCTCTCTCTCTCTCTCTCCCCCTCCCTCCTTCTTTCAATGCAATATAGGTACAAATGAATAAATTTCGATCTAATTTAAAATAATTAAATAGCTGAAGAAAACGGTCAAAATTATAGGGATATAATACACTTCTAGCTACAGTACACTTTGTTAAACTATTATACTTCTCTATATACAGAATACATTGTTAATAACTTCACGTGTAATGTACCGAACAGTCAGAACATCATTAATGTACAACCGCCACAGTATATGTTTAACGAATGATTTTTTGATCAGTAGAGAATCACACTGATAGTAAAAAGCATATTTTATAAATCTAATTTAACATCAAAGTACGGGTGTATATCTTAATTACGCTAACGAAATATCAATTAAAATTGTACTTGTGATTGGAATTTAAAGGGAAAATTTCATTCAAGCTAGTTAAATTCTAAGAAAAGTAGTTGTTTAGTAAATAAGTAAAGTTTAAAGGTTTCTCCGTACCACAGGTTTATTAAGTATAGGCCTGTGGGAGCCTCTTTTCCCTTAAAAAAAGTAGTGTCCTCCGAGATGGTGGAAGAGGTTGACGTTCCTTCGGAGGCTTTTTACAAACATTCCACCGGCTTATTATAATACAAATTACTGTTAAAGGTACTGCAATTTCCTTTCAAAATAATGCAATGATTATTCTCTAAAAATTAATTAATACCGTATTACTTGGATAAAAGTTATACACATTTTTACTCTGCAATGTTTTTGTTAGTCTTTAAGTTTGATAGTGTCAGGTGATGATTTTGTTACTTTTCAAATAACGTTTATATTTATATTGCCATTTACAGTAATAAATTTCATTTTATATTTTTTCGGCATGTACTCTCCTTATATCATTGCTTTAGTACCTCTTGAATATATAAATACAATTTTCCATATAAGAAATAAAAGCAACTGCAAAAAATATAACTTATTATACAAGTATATGTATTTTTGAGTATTTCACTATTACAGTAATGTAAACTTTGCATGACTGTTGGTATAATTTTAGTGTAACACATTGTAAAAGATGAATAAATATCTTTACTACATTGTAAAATGGCGGCTGTTTATAATTTTCAATGCTGAATTTCATGTAGAAACGACAAAAATGTAAGACACTTCATATCTCACCTTTCAGTATCAGTACACGTATTTCAAAAATACTACTCGTAGATAGAAATTATATGTATAGCTTGGAAGGTTATCAGAGTTTTTTATTGAACTGAAATTTCACACTCCATCTTTTATGAAAACTTGTTGAATAACTCATTGGATATTACATACTAATATGTATTAAAATTTCCATAGTATTTAGTTTTAGCCCTACGAGTAAATAAATTATCGTTGTAAGTGATAACCTTGGAGAGATTTCTTAGTCCATAAAACATGTGTGATGGGTCAAAAAGTAAACAGTAACATACTTAGTCTAGTCTGATGCTCTTTTAAACGTAGTATGTTACTGTTATAATATATATATATATATATATATATATATATATATATATATATATATATATAATAGCCACAAGAAGATTCAAATATGTCACATATTAACAAACGTAGCCTAACTAATTCACTTCATAAAATAGCATTGGTTGAGCTTTAGCCGACTCTTGGGGTAGAGAAATTTCAATTACGCCTGTCTGTCAGATCATGACGGCTACGATTAACAAACTTGTTAACAAACTGGGTAAAATTATAGAAGCTTAAGACATGCCATATGTTTATTCATGGAGTAAAACTAGCAAAAAATAGAACGGGAATTCACTGTAAAAAGTCGATAAAAAGATTTTGTTGTGGCCCACTTTGCGTTGCATTACCCTCCCTACGTATTCATTTAATTTGTGAAGTGTCTGCCGTTTCTATCAACATAAACAACAAGTCAAACCTGTACATTTTAGGAGTCTACCGTCCCCAAAACGAGATAAAGAATCTTTTGCAATGTCTTTACAGACACTGTCACCTATACTGGATCCGTGGACTTCATCCAATAATCAGCATACTATTGCCATTGTCGGAGATTTTAACGTAGATTCTCTCGTACCATCCAATGAGAGTTTACAACTCAGTGAATTTTTAGCGACCTATAATATTCTAAGGTTAGACCTTCCACCCACTTGGACAAAAGTACACAAAAGTCACAAGTGACACTTTTTTGTCTATTGATTGTCCTGCGTTACTTCTGAGTACAAGGATGGGGTGGTGTTTCAAGTTTCCCACACAGGCATTTCGGATCATACAGATCAGTTATTTAGCTTATCGCCACAATTAAGAAAACGTGTCCATAACAACAGCCCGAAGACATGTTAATAACAACAGCCTGAGACATCTAAGGACAATCATCGCTGAACAGACCTGGGAGGGGATCTTGGAATGTGAAAATGCTGAGGAAGCCTACAATAAATTCATTATGATCGTGACACATGCCTTAAACTCCGCTTGCCCTCTCAAGAAATCTCGATCAAAATCTCACAACCCTATCAAGCAAATCTACAATGAAGAAGCCACTTACCTGCGACCACAATTTCTCAAAGCCAATGATAGCTATATATCAGTGGAAGTTTAGAATATAAGCTAATGACCTGAAGAAGTCTTATGACTTAAAACTGAGAGCGCTGAGGATAAGTACAAGTGCCACTTACATTTCAGAGTGTAACAAAAAGTACAGAGCTGTCTGGAATGTAATCAATAGCGAAAGACATTAAAAGAGAGAACCCTCGACGATTATGTATTTGAACATTGGCAGCAAAATACCAGTGACCCAGTAAAAATATCTAATGAGTTTAATTCCTATTTTACCTCAGTAGCAGAACTCACACTGGAGAAAATACAGGCTGCAAAAACCAACCACTTCCAGTCGTGCGACTGGCAGGTCCACCTTCCATTGTCTGCTTTTGCTCCAACCTCGTAATCGGAACTCCGCAAACCCATTGTCAGCATGAGAACCAAGACGTCTTCTGGCCTGGATGGGATATCTTCTTTGATGATTAAACACTGCCATAACGAGCTGACAAGACCTTTGCTTCACACCATCAATTTAAGCTTCAGTCAAGGCCTAGTCCCACAAAAAATTAAGACAGCCAAAGTTATTCCCCTTCGTAAGTCAGGAAGCACATATGAACTGGGAAACTATAGACCCATTTCATTGGTTTCTACATTTTCAAAGTTAATGGAAAAGGTGGTCTTGTACAGAATAAACGATCACCTGGATAGAAATGGCATTACTATCGAGGAACAACATGGTTTTACTGGGAAAAAATTTACCTCCACAGCGATCGTCTCTGTCTGAGTATCTGCTGGACATACTTGAAGAAGGGAAAACAGTCATGTTCTCTTCACAGCTGATTTCCCTGCGTACACGGGGCCTTCCTGCAACACGACCCTGCGACACGGTCCTTATAATAGCCAGTAGAGACACAGAAGAGCTGGAGGTCTAATCCTACATTGCTCTAAACTTGGCTGTGGAGTACTGTTGCATGAATGACCTGCAAGCCCCTTGGTCTCTTACACATTCTGAGACAGCAATGACATTTTTGAATTCGTGATCATCAAAGTTAATACAAGAGAGTGTCAATTTAAACATTGTATATTATGTGAGTTTCCACTAATTCTATTTCGTAAAAATTAACATTAAATTTGGAACATACTAATCTTATTCTTAGCATAATGAGAGGTTTCATACCTCAAAGATTTTTCTTCATTCCTTGTAACTTATGGTTTAATGAACCTACTATATTTATGGGGACAATAATCTAAAGTGGTTTTTTTTTTACCAGATTTGTGTATTATAATAAGTTCATAATGACTATTTGATATACTCTATAGAATACATTTATAAGCTTGCTCAATTCCTGTGCACTGTAATGTGTCTATTGAGTGAAAATTCTTATCAATAGTTTACGCAGTATGAAAAGGCCAATAATTCACGCCCTGCATTCACATATCTCATTTCATAGTCTTTAAATCACACTAGGCAATAACAACAATACACTCTCTGTGTTTTCCATCTGTGTGAATAATAGCTCCTCTGTCTTTTTGAAACAGGAAAAATTGGTAGATTTCACTGGTTTTGTAGACCATTTAATTCGGTTGGAGGCAGTTTTAATTTTAATTTTTATCCGAATTACTTTATCCCTCTATTGAAATTTAACACATCCTTTATAACTTCAGGCATATAATATTGTCATGTTCCTATAGTTATTAAAAAACTAGCTGTCTGAAAAGTCCTGCCCCTACTTATAAAAATTTTTACAAACATATATATGGAGTGATTTACTTTGGGACTGTTTGTTTGACCAAATAACAAGTTTTTTTATGCGTGAAAACTTTTGACTCCGACTTCGAAATGGGGTGTTTTGGGGGTAAGTCATAATGCTAAAATAGAAACCTCTACCAAGTTAAAGTTTATTTCAAAGTTATAAAAAAAGAATGGCACAAACTAGAGGTCTCTAAAGTTACTCTATCAAGATTGGTGGCAAATAAATTTTTAATCATTATATACAACCCCATTGTTCGTGGATAATTTTTTAACGAAATTAAATGGTACAAATTTGAAATCTTACTTCCATTTCATATAAATGAGATGCTTAAAATGACTACAATGTACTTCATGAAAAAAGTAAAGCCTGGATTCAAAACTCCCTCTCGCATTTTTTAAGATTTCAGGTATGATCAGGTAGCAGGAACCTTTGATCGTTGTCCTTAAGTCATCGAGGTTTGCATGGCTATTTAAAGTTATAATTGTTTATAAAACCCCCGCAGTTTTAGTTACATTTAACTTGTTACAAGCCAGATGTAATATTCACCTACTGGTTGTTTTGTGGACTTATGAAGATACTTAATTACTAAAACAAGTCCAACAACAACATACATATAAAGACCATGAATAACATGGCATTTATTACGTTGTTTTGTCAGACCGAATTCCAGTAGGACGTTCTAGCAATACCAATGGCTGTTATATTATGATAAATATGAAGCACGGATTGGGGCTCGGTGTTACCAGCTGTAACGTGTGAATAACTTCTGATGGAATAATCGATTGAATTCAACAGTCGAGTGGCCATTCTAGTGTTTTCAAAATATCATTGCTCATCTTTACTTCATCCTTAATTCTTTACCTTCAAGATTGAAATTAACAAGAGTTCACACTGTGACACAGAACTTCAACAATATATAAGGTAAATTTAAAGTAAAGTAAAGGTATCTTATTTACCAGGCGAATTTAGGGCTAAGAAACCCTCTCTAATTCTTAATCTGGGGACCAACGGCTTAAAGGTGACTTCCGAATCACCACCAATGGCGGGGCAGGCAAGCTGTTTGCAAGGGCAAGATCGCTTAGCGGTCACCCATCCAAACAGTAACCACGCCCAACGTTGCTTGATCTGGTTATCTTGTGATAACCGTTGTATTTGCTACAATGCGCCATTGGCTTTTATAGTAATCTCATAAAAACATAGAGAATAATCGTACGCCGTGACGAAGAACAAATCGGATGTAAACAACCGGAAAGAGGCGAGAAGTCGCGACTCATACTGAGAATAAGCTGATAAAACGATTAGTAACGCCAATACACATTACTGTAGTATGTGAGACGCATTGAGTCTAGTTAATGAGGTAGGTTTTATTGTTATTTCGTATGTAATAAATACGGCTCGGTTAAATGAAAATAAAATAGAGGTGATATTGTTTTATGGTGAAGCTAGGAGAAATATTCGTGAAGCAGTTCCTTTTTTAATACTATCCATCCAGATAGACCAGTAGACAGGGCATACACTAGGCGTTTATTAGAAAAATTAGCAACAATGTTCAGTGTCAAAGATGCTCCACGATCAGGGCGCCCTGCCATTACGATAGAAGACGTTCAAATTCGAGTTTTGGCAAACTATGACACAAACCTTACTGCGTTCCACTGCATTTTATGTTGGAATTTCAAAAGATACTGTAAATAAAGTATTAAAGCATCACAATTTCCACTCTTAAACAGTACAGTTGAATCAGGAACTAACTGTAGACGATTCTGACCAAAGACTTCAGTTTTGTGGGGCAATGTTGTGTATATTGAAGGGAATAATAATTTAATATTACAGATATGCATTATGGATGAAGCTTCATATTTACTGCATGGAACAGTCAATCGGGACAACACTGTCGTTATTTTACAAATGTTAACCCCCACTGGATGGTTGAAGGTCATACGCAACAGCTATAAAAGTTAAATGTATGGTCAGGCATTTGGGGAATTCAATAGTTGGGCGATTATTTACTGATGGCATCTTAACTGGCATTAAATACTTAGTCATGTTACGGAGCAGCATTCTTCCAGCAATAAATGAGTTCGTACAAGGTTCTTACGATCCTGTATTTCAACAGGGCGATGCTCCACCACATGACAATGTGTTTGTCCGAGCATTCTTATATCTAACCTTCTCGGACAGACAGATAGGTCTTCGTGCTGCTATGGTAGAGTGGCCGGCACTTTTAAATTTTTTCGGGCATCCTGAAAATGTATAGCCTACGTTTATATATTATATCCTCATTTCAAACGGGTAAAATGTAAAAATAGCTTTTTAGTTTGATTTTATTTTATGTGCAATTTCAAATGTTCAATGAGCAGCACACTTTGGAAATGATAGTTATTTTATAAATTGTTTTGGAAGTATGATAATTTCTAATTTCATTACGATGCCAACATTTTAATTGATTTTATTAATATAAGTAACTTTAGAGCTATTGATGATTCATTCACTTGAATCTTATGTTAAAACATGTTATGTACATAAGTATTAAACCTTTAGTTTTTAGACATAAAATAATATATATATATATATATATATATATATATATATATATATATATATATACAAATAATTTTACACATAAAGGTTGTCCGCTATGTATAAATTTCCAATTATGAAGGGCACTAAGGTGTTTCTCTGTATGTCCCACACATTACTAGTAATGCTATTCTCAATTTATATTAATAGGATATGTGAGCCAATTATGTTTAGTAAAGTCAAGTTATATGTTGATGACAACCAGATTTATATTCTTTGTAATTTATAAATAGTTAATAACATTGTTGGAATATTAAACGCAGATTTAGAGATGTTTTTTTTTGGTGCAAGGATTTAATCTTTACGTTGTTAAGTGTAAACCAATAGTCATAGACGTTTATCTCACTTATCTTGCCTAATGTAGATATTAATAACATTTTACCTGTAGCTACAAACAGGGAGAAACTTATGTTTGAATAGTCTGTTATTAACTAGAAATGAAAATTACTTGTACTTTATCTTGGTCTGGGCAAGGTTATTATATACATGAAAAGGTGAATCAATGTCCTTACCAATTTAAAATATATTTTTAAGCTATATTTTTTATTAGACAACTGCCTGTGATTTAAATGTGAGTCTAATATTAAAACTACAGAAGCTGCACAATGTTTGTATTCGCTATATTGTTATTTGAATATTAGTCTTACAAAAGATCATTACTGAAAATGGCAATCTATTTTACTAAAATTTTATTTCTTAAGCTTTTAAATTTAAAACTCCCTAGATTATTTTCTCTTTTTCCTATCGTCTATATAGTATATAGACGATACATATACAGGGTGATTCATGAAGTTCTCCCCCCCACTTCTACAGCACATTGTAATAGTAAAAAATAATGAAAAAATGTTATATAAACATAGGTCCGAAAACGCTTCGTTAGCGAGTTACAGCTAGCGAAAGATTTCGCCTGAATTCCTGGGTAAAGAGTAAAAATAAAGCCATACTGAACTTTTGGAAAGGTTAATTAAGTAAGAAATATAGTGGATTCTTATGTATTTTTACCTGATAAAGCTAATAAAATAGGTTTTCAGAACTGTACCTGTAGTAGTTTTTGAGGAATTCAGGGTTAAATGCAAAAAATTGGGGCACGAAACAATGTTTTTTTTAAGTTTGATGTACAATAACTTTGTTAAATTGGTAATAAATACATAAAATCAACAAACATTAATTGTAGAGAATTTAATTCTGAGAAAATTGATATAATCAAAATCTAAAATAAAACAGAATTAAGTACCAAAAAATCGATTTTATTCAGTATAATACATAACTAGCTGTAAAGAAATGCCGTACGGTATTTAGTTAAAATAAAACAAAAACAAAATGTTTTGTTTCCTTAATGATGAGATAAATTGAGAAAACAAGATTAACTGTTAAATAAATTTGTTTGTAAAAAAAAAATATCATGTTTTATTACGTTGTATTTTTTTTAATAAAAATTTACATCAAATGTTCGAAAATAATTGAAGCAAACATTTTCCCATTATTGTTTACTAATCATCGAAATGCAAGTTTTTTTTGTTTTATTAATTTCTAAGTTGGTAACGCACGAATAACAGCTGATCAACAATGGTATTCTGTACTGTTACGTTAGAACTGTGTATTAGTGGTGTTTTTGCAAGCTACAGCAGGAGATCGGGTTCTGTGAATCGTGTTATTAAATGCAATTTTTCTGTGAGTTATAATTCGATTGTTTATTCAGTGACAAAATGCCTTACTTATTTACATCAGAGGAATACGCTGATATGGTTTTTATTTTGGGTTACTGTAATGGTAATGCTAGAGCTGCTGTAGAAGAATATGAACTACGTTACCCTAATAGGAGGATTCCAGATACCAAAAACAATTTCAGGAACTTTTCGTACTCTTCGGGAAACAGGATCACTACCAAGTACTAGAACCAATTATGAACGAGCTGTCCAACTTGAAGATGATATTGTTATTAATGCTGTTCATCGCAGTCCAGGTGTAAGTACACGGACGACGTATTTCTAGGCGATAGGAGTTTCGCAGTCAACGGTGTGGAGGTCACTTAATCGAAACAAATTTTATTCCGTTTCATAAACAAAAGGTTCAACAATCTACAGGTAGGGGATGGTCCGCTTCGCTTGGAGTTTTGAAACTTTTTGAATATTAATAATCAAATCTACAAGCGTATTTTGTTTACGGATGAGGCACAATTCACTCGGGATGGTGTCAATTACTTGCACAATGAACACTCATGGGCAGAAGAAAATCCACATGAGGTAGTGGAACAGAACTTTCAACACCGATTTAGCGTCAATGTCTGGTGTGGCCTTTTGCACAATCGGCTGATTGGACCTTTCATATTACCTGGACGCCTAAATGCTGAGTTCTATTTGCATTTCCTTCAAGAAGAGTTGCCGCAGCTGTTAGAGAATGTTTCCTTTACATCTCAGACAAAATTTTTACTTCCAGCATGACGGAGCGACTCCCCACTTTTCACGTGCCGTTTCTGCTTACTTAAATCATCAATTTCCTGGACACTGGATTGGTCGTGGAGGGCCTCACCCTTGGCCACCAAGATCACCAGATCTATCTCCATTGGATTATTGCATCTGGGGATGGATGAAAGACATTGTATACAAGACAAAAGTGAATTCTCGTGATGAATTAATTGCCCGTATTATGGATTCGGCTGTGCAGATACAGGGAAGTCCTGAAAAATTAAGAAACGCAACAAAAGCAATACACAAACGTGCTGCAAAATGTATTGATAATGATGGCCTCATTTTCGAACATCTATTATAAAAAGGTGCGTACGGTTGGCCCAACCTGATTAATTTTGCTTAAAACTAGTAATGTATTATACTGAATAAAATCGATTTTTTTGGTACTTATTCTGTTTTATTTTTGACTTTGATTATATCAATTTTCTCAAAATTAAATTCTCTACAATTAAATGTTTGTTGATTTTATGTATTTATTACCAATTTTAACAAAGTTATTGTACATCAAACTTAAAAAAACATTGTTTCGTGCACCAATTTTTTTGCATTTAACCCTGAATTCCTCAAAAAACTACTACAGGTTACAGTTTTCTGAAACCTATTTTATTTAGCTTTATCAGGTAAAAATACATAAGAATCCACTATATTTCTTACTTAATTAACCTTTCCAAAAGTTCAGTATGGCTTTATTTAACTCTTTTACCCAGGAATTCAGGCGAAATCTTTCGCTAGCTGTAACTCGCTAACGAAGCGTTTCGGACCTATGTTTATATAACATTTTTTCATTATTTTTACTAGTACAATGTGGCTGTAGAAGTGGGGGGAGAACTTCATGAATCACCCTGTATATATATATGTGTATATATATATATATATATATATATATATATATATATATACGTTATTATTATCATGTATAGTTCATTCTATAATGTTGTTATTGTTGTTATCTTTTTGAAAGTTTATTGTTTGTTTAATTGATTTTATGATATCCCTGTAATATAATTGGTTACATTGAACTGTTATCGTTGTAATTTATGTCGTGATTGTAAGTATTATTTTTCTGTTAAAATTGCCAATTAATGTTACTATTACTAATTACAATTTTTTATTTTATAAATAACAATTTCTTATGCATTTGCATGTTCTAATGGATTGTATTGCTAATATGCAAATTCTATTTGCTGTAATAAAATTATATAGCAGTAGAGGGTATATATTTATACAGATGTAAATTATAATTAATGTTAATGTATGTATATATTTATTTGTATATGTATATCAAAGTAGATATTTAAGTTTCTATATATAGTGTTTGAGATTTTCACACCAAACATAAGGCCAGAGTGGATATGTACACCGGCTGCTAATATTTGTAATATTTATTTTTCCCCCCATGCAATTTTTGTAGTGCATGGGGCCTGTTATAAATTTATAATGTATTTTTTGAATAAAATTAGTTTACATGAAATTGAATATAATACAGTTCAAGCTATATTGAAGTATATTTAGTATAAATTTATAAATCAAACACCCTTAATATTGTTTTATTATATGCTTCTTAATATTATTAATTAAGCAATTATATATTGAGACACTATATCAATACAAGTATTATCACCGAAATAAACAAGCACAATCTATTGTATTCAATAGTGGTTCATTGACTAGTAATACAAAACAAATTACCTGTTTCTTATGATAATTAGAATAAAACAATACAACCGTGCATACAACTGTCGTAAAACTGTAATTGATAATTACTTTCATCTTGGGGTTGTTATTCATTCAAGCAGTATTTAAGGAAAGACGTTTCATCAGTAAACACCTGCTTGATAACATATCAGGTGAGCATTTTAAAACATTCATTTATGTATTTCATAATGTGTAACAATTTTAGTGTCATAAATGTTCTAAACTATAAGTTTTTTAGGCGTGTATGGAAATTTACGCTGTTTGTTTTTGACAATTTTCTCTTTAAAAAATTGAGGTCTAAAACATTTCTTGATCTTTAGTAAAAAAACTTAGGAACATTCTCTAACTATTAAATTGTGTGGGATACTTCTTACGTTCACCCGGATATTTGTAAAAACATAAAAAATATGATTAAGACTTTTTGTCATAAGGATGTTTTATTTATACGAATAGTTACGTTATAAAACTGTAAATTCATGGGAACCATTGAACTGTGCTTTGATTATCAGTAAATTTATTAATATTATTGTACTCAACTGGAGACTAAAAAGGTTTTTAAACCAATAAACAATTTCAGGCTGCTCGATATATACAGGGTGATTCATGAAGTTCTCCCCCCACTTCTACAGCACATTGTACTAGTAAAAATAATGAAAAAATGTTATATAAACATAGGTCCGAAAACGCTTCGTTAGCGAGTTACAGCTAGCGAAAGATTTCGCCTGAATTCCTGGGTAAAGAGTAAAATAAAGCCATACTGAACTTTTGGAAAGGTTAATTAAGTAAGAAATATTGTGGATTCTTATGTATTTTTACCTGATAAAGCTAATAAAATAGGTTTCAGAACTGTACCTGTAGTAGTTTTTGAGGGATTCAGGGTTAAATGCAAAAAATTGGGGCACGAAACAATGTTTTTTTTAAGTTTGATGTACAATAACTTTGTTAAATTGGTAATAAATACATAAAATCAACAAACATTAATTGTAGAGAATTTAATTCTGAGAAAACTGATATAATCAAAGTCTAAAATAAAACAGAAATAAGTACCAAAAAAATCAATTTTATTCAGTATAATACATTACTAGTTTTAAGCAAAATTAATCAGGTTGGGCTAACCGTACGCACCTTTTTATAATAGATGTTCGAAAATGAGGCCATCATTATCAATAAATTTTGCAGCACGTTTGTGTATTGCTTTTGTTGCGTTTCTTAATTTTTCAGGACTTCCCTGTATCTGTGCACAGCCGAATCCATAATACAGGCAATTAATTCATCACGAGAATTCACTTTTGTCTTGTATACAATGTCTTTCATCATTAAGGAACAAACATTTTGTTTTTGTTTTATTTTAACTAAATACCGTACGGTATTTCTTTACAGCTAGTAATGTATTATACTGAATAAAATTGATTTTTTGGTACTTATTTCTGTTTTATTTTAGACTTTGATTATATCAGTTTTTCTCAGAATTAAATTCTCTACAATTAATGTTTGTTGATTTTATGTATTTATTACCAATTTAACAAAGTTATTGTACATCAAACTTAAAAAAACATTGTTTCGTGCCCCAATTTTTTGCATTTAACCCTGAATCCCTCAAAAACTACTACAGGTACAGTTCTGAAACCTATTTTATTAGCTTTATCAGGTAAAAAACATAAGAATCCACAATATTTCTTACTTAATTAACCTTTCCAAAAGTTCAGTATGGCTTTATTTTACTCTTTACCCAGGAATTCAGGCGAAATCTTTCGCTAGCTGTAACTTGCTAACGAAGCGTTTTCGGACCTATGTTTATATAACATTTTTTCATTATTTTTTACTAGTACAATGTGCTGTAGAAGTGGGGGGAGAACTTCATGAATCACCCTGTATATATATATATATATATATATATATATATATATATATATATATATATATATATATATATGTGTGTGTGTGTGTGTGTGTAAGTGCGAGTAGGTATGAATTTGGGGTTACTAGCGCACTTTTGTGACAGTCCGAATATCAATGTATAATAATGTTTAAAGGACAATAAACGAATCTGTAAATCAAACAGTAAAGCTCAATGATAAAATAACCGAATCTATAACTGTTGTAATGTTTCTTCTATTTACTTAAGCTGTTTTAATAAAACATCTATTAGAAATGTTGTAAAACCTTCTGCTAATCAATGAACTATTAAAAATTTTGTCAAATTTTATACGAAAAAACGAAAACAATCTTCGAAATCCTATGAAAAATCTTTATTCTACAATATTAATCATATTATATTCTTTTTCTTTTATTTTCCTATTTCCAACAAATTAATATTAAATGTAAGTTATCTTTTTTGTTAATTTCGTTGATATTTTTATCATCCAATATATTAATGAACTTTGTAATCTACCAATTCTGCAATGATTTTTAATTCAAATATATCTTTAATTCTTTCCAAATTCATAATTTGATATTTCTTATTTTCTTCTAAATCATTCAACTTCTTATATTCTTTGAACTCGAATTCACCAATATCATTCAACTTTCAAGAATTCCATTTACATAGAAAAAATTATAAACGGAAATAGTGAAGAAGCAAGGTCATAGAGCAGTCTCACGAAGCAAGATCATTAAGCAAGCTCATTAAACAAGCTCACGAAGCAGTCTCATTAAGTAAGCTCCCGAAACATACTCACGAAGCAAGCTCATTAAAAAAGCTCACGTAGCTAACTCACGAACCATACTCACTAAGCAAGCTCATTACGCAAGCTCATTAAACAAGTTTACGAAGCAGTCTCACGAAGTAAGCTCATTAAGCAAGCTCATTAAACAAGCTCACGAAGCATACTCACGAAGAAGTGTCACGAAGCGGTCTCACAAACATACTCACGAAGCATACTCACAAATCATACTCGCGAATCATACTCACGAGGCATACTCACAAATCATAGTCACGAGGAATACTCACAAATCATAATCACAAAGCATACTCACAAAACATATCACGAAGCATACTCACAAAGCATACTCACGAAGCATACTCAAGAAGCAGTCTTACGAAGCAAGCTCACGAAATAGTCTCACGCAAGCTCACGAAATAGTCTCACGAATAAAGCTCACGAAGCAGTCTTAGGAAGCAATTAACTATCTATTAAAAATGATGTCAAATCTGTTTGAAATCAATGTAAAATCTGTTTGGAACCCATGTACAATCTATTGGAAATATTGTCAAATCTGCTTCGAATCAATGTAAAATATACTAGAATTGTATTCAAAACTACTTAGAATCAATGTAAAATCTATTGCTAATGTTCTTATTTCAGCTTCGAATGAACTTAATCTATAACAATTGCAGTCAAATCTACTTAGAATCAATGTAAATCCATTGCCAATGTCATCATATATGCTTCAAGTTTGTTAAAATTATCATCTGTCCATCATAATATTGACGTAAAATCTATTGCTAGTGAATCCAAATGAAAATGCTGTACGTTTATTAAAATTGTCTTATCTTCTTTGTAAAATATGTTGCGAGTTAATTCATACGAAAATGCATCGATTTTGTCAAAATTGACTTATCTTCTTTGTACAATCTATTTTGAACGAATGCTTGGATTAAAAATGTTTTAGCTTCGAGTGTAACAAAATTTTCTTAGCTTCTTTGTACAGTAATTTTGAATGAATGCCTCAATCTTGTAAAATTTTGTGCATCAAAAATGTTGATGTATGTTTAGAATTTAAGATTATAAATTATTCCGCAACCGTATTTTGGTCTAAATCGATATTTATACAGTCGGCCTCCAGAAATAATTTGTATATCATCTACATAAATTGTAATATTAATAGATAATCTTCTTGACTATATCTGATATTTTTTCTGAGTGCTCAGAATATGAATTTAAAAAAAATCACGTTAAATAGAACATAAAACACAAAACTTACGTTCATGTTGTCAATTTTATGAATTTTACGTTTATGTTGTCAAATTTGTTGTCAAATTTTACGTTAATGTTGTGAAATCTGTTGTCAATAAATGGAGAACTATTTAATAAAGATGACGAATTTAAACCAGAGCTTATAGAAATTAGTTCAAAAATGGTAAAAGTACTGTACGTACAATAAACAATGCAGAATCAGATTCATTAACTTTATATACAGAAGACGAAGAAAAGATATAAGATATAGTCAATAATATTGTCAATAGCCGACTGTATATTTATAGATTTAGACCAAAATACGGTTGTGAAATAAGTTTTAATCTTAAATTCTAAACATATAACAACATTTTTGACGTACTCAATTTTACAAGATTGAAGCATTCATTCAAAATATATTTTACAAAGAAGATAAGGCAATTTTGACAAACTCGAAGCATTTACATGTGAATTCACTCGCAACATATTTTACAAAGAAGATAAGACAATTTTAATAAACTCAAAGCATATTCATTTGGATTCACTTGCAATAGATTTTACGTCAAAATTATGATAGACGGATGATAATTTTAACAAACTCTAAGCATATATGATGACATTGGCAATGGATTTTACATTGATTCTAAGTAGATTTGAATACAATTCTAGTATATTTTACATTGGTTCGAAGCAGATTTGACAATATTTCCAATAGATTATACATAGGTTCCAAACAAATTTTACATTGATTTCAAACAGATTTGACATAATTTTTAATAGATAGTTAATTGCTTCCTAAGATTCGTGAGACGGCTTATTGAGACTGCTTCGTGAGCTTGATTCGTGAGACCGTTTCTTGAGACTGCTTCGTGAGCTTGATTCGTGAGACTGCTTCTTGAAACTGCTTCGTGACATTTTTTCGTGAGACTACTTCGTGAGACTGCTTCGTGAGTATGCTTCGTGAGTACGTTTTATGAGTATGATTTGTGAGTATGCTTCGTGAGTGTGATTTGTGAGTATGCCTCGTGAGTATGATTTGTGAGTATGCTTCGTGAGTATGATTTGTGAGTGTGCTTCGTGAGGATAATTTGTGAGTATGATTCGTGAGTATGTTGTGTGAGTATACTTTGTGAGTATGTTTTGTGAGTATGCTTTTGAGTATGTTTTGTGAGTATACTTTGAGAGTATGTTTCGTAGGCTTGCCTAATTAGCTTGCTTCGTGAGTATGCTTCGCGAGCTTGCTTCGTGAGTATGCTCCGTGAGTATGCTCCTTGAGTATGCTTTGAGAGTATACTCTGTGAGAATTCTTTGAGAGTATGGTTTGTGAGTATGCTTTGTGCGTATGCTTCGTGAGTATGATTTGTGAGTGTGCTTCGTGAAGATGATTTGTGAGTATGATTCGTGAATATTTTTTGTGAGTATGCTTCATGAGCATGTTTTGTGAGTATGATTCGTGAGTATGCTTCGTGAGTATGATTAATTGAGTATGCATCTTGGGTATGCTTCGTGAGCTTGTTAAATAGCTTGCTTTGTGAGTGCTTCGCGAGCTTGCTTCGTGAGTATGCTCCTTGAGTATGCTTTGTGAGTATGCTCCGTGAGAATGCTTTGAGAATATACTTCGTGAGTATAATCCGTGAGTATGTTTCGTGAGTATGTTTTGGGAGAATGCTTCGTGAGTATGCTTCGTAAGCTTTCTTCGTGAGCTTGTTTCGTGAGAAGTTGCTTAATGAGCTTGCTTCGTGGGCTTGCTTAATGAGCTTGCTTATTTGGCATGCTGCGTTTGTTTACTTCGTGAGATTGCTTGGTGAGACCGCTTCGTGAGACCGCTCCGTGATACTGCTTTGTGAGTATGCTTTGTGAGTTTGCTTGGTGAGACTCTTCCATAACCTTGCCTCTTCATTATTTCCGTTTATTATCTTTTATACGTAAATGGTGTTTTTGAAAGAGTTAAACTATGTTGGTGAATTTGAGTTTAAAGAAAATAAGAAGTTGAATGATTTAGAAGAAAATAAGAAATATCAAACTTAGAATTTGGAAAGAGTACAAGATAAATTAGGATTAACAATCATTGCATAATTGGAAGATTACAATGTTCATTTGCCAAACAGGGTTTTGAATAATATTCAATATATTATATTGGATGATAAAAAGTTCAAAGAAATGAACAAAAAAGTTAAGTAACATTTATTATTTGTTGGAACGAAGAAAATAATAAAAATAAAAAATAAAAATAAATAAAATAAAAATAATGTAATATGATTAATATTGTAGAATAAAGAATTTTGAAAAGATTTCGAAGATTTTTTTCGTAGCAGATTTGACAACATTTGCAATAGATATTTGATTGATTAGAAGCAGATTTTAAAACATTTACAATAGATTTTGTATTAAAACAGCTTTAGAAAATAGAAGTAAACCAGAAAATTAAAACAGTTTGGTTATTTTCTCATCGAGATTTACTGTTTGATTTTACAGATTCGTTTATTGTATTTTAAACAGTATTTCAGAATTTTACATTCAGATAAATTGGACTGCCTTAAAAGTGCGCTAGGAACTCCACATTCATATGAATTAATTTGTTAATTCTATATATATTCGTTAATTTATTTATTTTTTGACTGCAAGAAATATAAATTTCAGTAGAGTCTGATTTTTCGGTATATACTATTGAATATATATGACTCTTTTTAAGTTTCATTGTTTCAGGAAATGTCTACAGTACGACTGCTTTGTCTCTGCCTCATAGTAACATTGGTTGGTAGCTATTCTTTGGCGGTGAAGAGTTTTTAATTTTATGCTTAATAGCACGTTATGAGCTGGATTTGGCTTTCTTTCCTAATTGAGCTACTATACTTCCCTAGATAGCTGGTTTTCTGAATATGAGCTTGTCAAATCTATATAATATGTATATATAACATAAATTATCACCTAAATGAAATAATTATAATTTGTTTAATAATGCTTAATCCTAAAACGAAAATAATAATGATGAGAGGAAATTAATGTCTGTCCGTACCTTTTATCTACTTTTATTTTGATCAAAACTTATGAAATAGTCACACGTAAGATGTATCCATAAATTATTGAATATATGAACAATTTTAATAGGGACAATATATATTATAATTTACAATATTTCTCCGTGTAATGAAATTTATTTTTAGAAGCTATCTTGTATAAAAGGCTAATAATTTTTTTACCAGGAGTAGATTCGTTTTAGTTGTTTACTAAGGGTATAGGTTAGAGTGCTATACCACTGGATTTCCTGAAGCATATCCGGATTCTGAGGATAAAATCGTAGTTCCAGATAGTTTCTGCATCGTGTCTTTACAGTGGAAATAGGTATTTTCCTCAAATTTATAAAGTAAACAGAATTATATAATTTCATACTGGTAATGTAAGTTATTATTTTTTACATATATTGTTGCAACTAAAGATTTTAAACATAAGTTTAAGATACAGTGTAATTATTAAACCTAATGTATAGATAAACTACTAACATATTCAATGAAATTTTGAACAACTTTTATACCACAATGTAATACTATATTGATAGTAGAGGGCTCAGCGATTGGAGAAAGTAATAGTTTGAAATGGTAATTGTATTGGTGACTTGATTGTATGGATGTTTTAGGTGGGAACATCTACAGTATCTACCGATTGATGGCCATAATATTATTACGGTAGACCTTGCTTAGGAGGTTAGTCCTTGGATTTTCTCAACGGCCCCAGAAACATTAAATTATAAGCTAAAAATAAAGGACTACTCAAGAACTACAGAAGTTAATTAGGTATCGATTAAAAGAGGAATGCATTTATTCAGGACTAGTTAAAATTGTGAAGTGAAAATTAATAAATCTTAATTATACACACTTAGCCGTTATTTTAAACAGCCACAATAACTTATTAAGCAGAAACCCATCATGTTTGTCGTATTCTAAACGTAAGACTATCTTTGTATATAACGGTTGTTATATATAATGATGATTATTTTATTTTATTCTTTTCTTTAAGCAAGTGAACAATTATGCAAAACATTCTATTTCCACCTATTTAACCATATCCCAAATATATCAAATTAAACAATAATAAATAAGAAGTATCACAGAAAATTATTTAACTTGTATACAGTGTAATAATGTGTGTGTGTGTGTGTTTGTGTGTGTGTTTCCATCAAACAATTTGCCAACATCATATTTAAAAATTTAACCTTTAATAATTGAGTTTTAAATGGAAAATGTATATTATTAAATCAATGTTATTATTTATAATAATAGGTATCAATATAATAAGATTTATGATTTGCAGGATGTGATTTCAAGCTCTGATGGACCAATCAGTAGAGAGATACGAAGAACAGAATATCTAAAGGAACATACGAAAGACACAAAGAAAAATGCATTGCTCCTCGGTCTTTGAAATCGCCTTTTGGAATAGGAATCGGTGGAAATATTTTGGAAAATCAATGCAGGTGCAGGCATTAGTCATGGATGTGGATGGAGGCTTGGGAGAAGTAGGCATGCATTC
The DNA here is from genome assembly GCF_021130785.1 of Homalodisca vitripennis. NCBI lineage: Eukaryota > Metazoa > Arthropoda > Insecta > Hemiptera > Cicadellidae > Homalodisca > Homalodisca vitripennis. The sequence goes on along the minus strand of NC_060215.1, from coordinate 124,252,053 downwards.
TGGACATCCTACATATTTCCCCTATTACCAGATACCAGATTATCGCTACTATTAGTTCTACAGTAATTATGATAAACAAAATATTTCTTCTTATGTTTATTTTTGCAAATTATTGGAGTTGTGTTAATATATTTTTGCTTGTAATTTACTTTAGTATCGTTATTTTACCCATTGTGTTTTTATAGTAATAAATAATAAAACATTGTCCATGAATTTAATATTTTAATCAAATTAATTTAATAACATAACATTAAAGATTTCGTAATATGCAAGTGATAACTAAGATTTCACATGAGAATGGGATTGTCGATTAGAATTAAGTCAAAGTAATGATTTCTATGTTAGTAAATTCAGTGTTTACTCGTATTGTACTGTGATGTTTGGAATATTTACAATTCAAATTTCGTCCACTTTCTGTTTGAGAAACTGTAATAATATTTTCAACGATTTGGTTTCTTATTTTTTCATTGAAGGTTTTTCGAAAGAATTGTACCGTTTTTATAGTACATATATTGAATTTATATGGAGCTAATATTTTATAAATTAAAACAACTTTTCGGAAATACTTGGTTTATTCCAAAATTTAAGTTCACCAAAAAGTTAACAAAGTTTAAAAACTTTTGATTCAATTTTCTTCAAAATGTCACTCAATCAAACAAATCTAATTAAGAGTCTGATTAAATGGTATTAAAATTAAAATTAAACTAAAAATGTATACTTCTCCAAAAAAAAATGGTTTAAATTAACAAAACAAAATAAAAAGTTCTCTTCTCAAAATACTCAAAATTAATATAACACAAAACTTGATATTTACTTTATGACCAAAATTTAATTCACAATACTTCAAAAAATTGAATTACATTTTCAGACTCTGAAAGATGGGAAACTTTAGAAATTTTTATTACAGTATTATAAAAATAAAAGATATTAACTATACGCTGATACGGGACTTACTACTTTGAAGATTACGGAGGCAGATCGGAAAAATAAAACGCACTAAAAATTTAAATACTTGAAATTGAATTTACACGCGATAAATAATTACTCTAAATCCCAACTATAGGGTTAGAGGAAGAAAACTTCAGCCTCGACCGGTACACCTTCTCCTTGAAACTCCAAGACTCGACTGACTGCTTCTCTCTCTGCAGCGAGCCGGGTCGGAACGTATCACCGTCGCTCGATCAGCTGATTGACCGCTCTAACTGAACAAAACAATGTCCACGCACCGCGTCTAGTTAACAAGAGCCTACTTCCTACCGCGATTCAGCATAAATGAATTAGAACTATGGTACAGAATTGTGAATCAATACAGCCTGATAGTTCTAAAATGTACTTTACAATGTCTCCTCTATCTTAATCTATTAGAGTGTACGAAACTACACAAGTCACGCACACACTAATTTTATTCTTACTGATCACACACTCTTTCTTGAAGACTAAACAGGTCATTACCACTCCTTTTTGAAGATTACACAGGTTTTACACACTCATTATTGAAGAAGATACAGATAGATGGGCAGACATATGTACAATCAGACAGACAGACAGAAAGGTAGGCAGATAGATGGACAAGCAGACAGGTATACAAACAGGCAGGCAGACAGACGAAAAAACACACCTACACACAAAAACAAACACACCACTATTTATAAAAGGATATTTATGAGCTAGAACCACCAAATTAATTGTAATCCCACTAGATAAGCAATCGGGGTACCAATTTACAGAGTGGACCTGAAATATAGTCTTAAGTAAGAATTTAGAAAATGTATAATGTAAGCATAGGTCAAGTTGTACACCATTTTAAATTTGTGCTAAGCCAAAAGTTATTTGTGTTTGTTTGTGCTAAGAAAATGTTTAATTGTTTTTTCGTTTCAAAATGTTGGCCACAAAAACGTGTTTTATCTGCTTTCTCTTAAAAATTAAAGTGCATATTGAGCAGAAATGCTTTTCAATTTGGAAATTATAACTGAACAATATAAAAAAGCCAAAATTAAGATTCATACTAAGGTCTAAGTGGTCGGTGATATTTTTCCAGTTCTCCTACCTTAGAAATATCGCTTACACAAGCACCTCAAAATATTTCGGACCCCCTTTGGCGAGCCATCTTCAGTTTAGTTTCTTTGTGATGAAACAATGATAAGGTATAGCGTCACTATCTGGTATCCCTAATGACCTATAAAACCCTAAGTGGATGCGGGAAGGAAATCACTGGTGGTATTGGAGTTTAACCGCTTTGTAACATAACTGTTTTCAATTAATCATAATATGACCGTATGCTGGTATAGGGTGGGACTTTGAATGTGATCTTTATGTGAAGATATTATGGTTCTTCTTAAATAAACTCAAGAAGTAAGGCAATTGTAGTTCATAGGTTTAAAAGAACCAGTGCATTTACCTGCATTTATCTTCAGTGATGTAACTGTAGCAGATGTAAATAACTATGCATGGGGAGGTGACAGATGTTGTGTACCGGGAAAGGCCTGTAACAAGAGAAGATATGATGATAAGAATTAGAAATGCTGTAGATTCCATCGCACAGCCAGGTGTTTTTCGTGCTTGTTTTTCGAGCACTTGAAAACTGAATCATTATTTTCAGAACCATGGAAGGCACCTTTAACATTTATTTACATTTGACTAGTATTGTATTAATAAAATAAACCTCACTTTATACCTAAAATCATTTACAAAATGATTGTACAGATTTTGGTTTGTATGAGTATGTTTAAGAAAAAAGTGATATGAGATTTACTTTCTAAATTTCTAAGAAAATTCAATCAAAAATTTCAAATGGTGAAGAGATACTCTTTGAGAAACCTGGGACGTGAAATCAAAAAGTTGTGTGAATATAATTAAAATGTTTAAATAATTTCCTAACTAAAATAAACATTATTTTTTAAAGCTTAACTTATAAATTAACAAAGGATTGACTTGTTATAATTATCATTGAATGTAAGTCAATACATTTTAAATATTATCGTCTACAGCTTTTCTAAAGCTTTTCATTAAAGGTTAATATTTTATTAATCTTAGACTAACTTAATCACAAATTACAAAAATTTTAACATGTAGTACAGATAATATAAATTTGTGCTTCTTCTACTTTACAATCAACTAATAGACATTGTAAAAAATCAATAATAAGGTAATTCATTATTTAATTATACGGTATTAAAATTTTAGTGCTTGACTTGAGAAATTCTTTATTAAAGAACGCCTACAATAAATATACAGATAATATTAGATATGAGTAATGGAAGATACGATGTGCAGTGGTCTTAGTGCGGAGAGGAGAGGAAACTGAGAGGGGATGTGAGATGTGTTTACACCAACAGAATGTATCTGCGTATCCAGCCTCTTATACATGCGGGAGACATCTCTACTAACATCGGGCAGGATGCTGCTGTGTAGGCTTTATGATTTTAGCGGAGCACTTGTTTGGGATAGGGTTATACACATAGCAAGGCTCTATGCATTCAAAATAATAATGGGATATTTGTTACTTCTGTCTTATGAATAGCTAACAATGAGTTGAAATTCAGTGTCTTATACTTAATAAGTGCACTTACATATCTTTAGGAGTTTTAATAAAAATATATTTATGATTTTCAGCTGTGAGCACCAGTAGTGAGGTCATTGTGGCGAGTTTTGAAAAGTTGGTGTGTGAGGCATTCTGGAAGAGAAATTACAGTTTGGATTTATGCCCACCATAGGCTTTTTAATATAAGAGATCGTCAGTTTGATTATAGTATCTTGATTTGCATCCTAATTTTTCTCTAGAATGATGTATTTTTCATTCCTTATGATTCCTAGTTATTATTGGACATCTATTAAGATTGTCAGTTAGAGTGTTGTGTTTGACTGGTTTGTATTTGATAAGAACATCATAATGACCCAATGTTAAAGGGAGACGATTTGATCTACCTCAGGCATTTCGAAATTCTTAGTACTGTAAGCCTGCACAATCCGTTTACACTGTCACTTGTTTGTTAAGAATGAATTTTCTCCAATCGCTGACACAGAACGATGAGGTTAATAACCCACGCTCTGCATTTGCATATCTTGTACAATAGTGTTTGAAAGAAATAAAAAAAGTATTATCTGCTTTTGAAGGATACACTTGTAATAAATATCCACCAATCCCATTTAAGTTGCTGTACGTTTTTATAATTTTTCCTTCCTTTAAATGCGCTAAGGATTTGTAGGGTTAATGATTAACGTTTTTATTTGTTTGGAAACCGTTTCACGTTATCTGTCCATTGAAATTTTATAATTTTCGTTACTAAACTTTATAATTTCCTTTCATGCGTGTGTAATGTTAGCATAATCTGTATTATGGTTTCTGAAGACTCTAAACATTCATAACAGTATGTCCAAAAATAATAATATTCTTACATAAAAATGTTCATTTTGTGGTATTCATTTTTCCATTGTATTTTCTGATGTATTTCAGAATATTATCTATATTTTCCATAGCTTGATCTATCTGTTTGACTGTTAAAAGTATGTTGTTTAGTTTCATTGAAGGAGGAGCTTTTCTTGTTGGAAAGAAACTTTTTTATATTATTTTAATAAACGACTACTAAAAATTATCCAATAATTTTCATATTTTCACACGAAATAGTAGAACATATTTTGTCTAGGTTTACTAATACTTTTGAATCCAGGTGTTCGTTTTGGACTGTGCTAATTTTTTTCCAAATATTTTAGCTTTGCCACAGATTGCCACATGTGAGACAGGATGGAGTTTTTATAGTAGACATAAAAATCACCTACCCAAAAGCAAAACATGCCTCGCTAGTTTTTATGACATATAAGGAATGCAAATCATGAACATAAAACACAAAGGAATACATTTGAATTATATATAAAGGCACAAAAGTTGTAGACCAATATAATGAAACAGTATGAAATCCATAAAACCGTCACAAAAATTAGTGCTTAACGAAGTATTTAAATAACATTATACTTTAATTAAATTAGACAACAGGCAGGAAAACATGATAAGTTCTTCATAAGAAGAAGAAGTAAACATAATATATCATTCATCAACAGTAATGAGTCTGCCTACGTACGAGTACCTGACTGCAAACTACATCGGTGAGTTAGGTTATGTATGGTTGGTCAATCAAGGAAGTATATTTTTTATTTTGATCTATTCTATTTGTGCGTGTGTGTTTGTGTGTGCGCGCGAGCATTATATTTTACAGTATAGTTTCACTGCATATAAGAATATTAATTAAAATCTTTCCAAAATATGACTTACATAGATGTTTATACCCTAAACCTAGTTATTATTAGGATTAGTTTACTTTAAATTTTAGAAACAAAACAAACGTAAGGTATATTTAAATACAAGGTTTTCATTAGTTTCCTGCATGTCTACAAATCATTTGAAAACTATAACAATAGAAAGAACAGTAAACAATAGTATTATAACTTGTGAAAGCTGGCATAACAAATAGCTATGCTCGGTTATAATTCTGGTATAATTATCATAAATAGTCTTGACATAAAATATAATTCTTAATGTAAACGACATTTTTGTTATATACTATATTATTATTATATAATATTATTCCTTTTATTACATACTAAAAATTGCGACCTGGTGATAATTGGATGGAGGAGAACTATTAAGACGTTTAAAATGTTAACATAGAAGGATCCTTTGTACGTTATACATATAGGGTGTTGAAGGAACATTTTATACATCTGGAATTGTTAAAATATTTGTCAGATTTTCCAAATAAATAAAACTGTTAATTCGACGTTATTATGACTTTCTTGGAACCTTAAAAGGATACCGGTTTTTTTAATAAATAATGAAATTATGATTTAAGCTTGATGTAAGCGGTTTCCAGCTAAAAAGTTGTATTTTTTTGTGTAATTTGCTCCTTTCAAATATTATTCATGTAAAATCATATAAACATTACACGTGTAAATGGTATGATTTTTAGTTGGAACTGAGTTCCAAGAAAACTTTAAATATTTATTTGTCAGTAACAATGATTATTTAATTTCAATGTACGTATTCTGTTTGTGTTTGTGAGTAATTACATCATGGAACACGTGTAACGTGTCTCTTACACGTACAAGAAATTTATGAAGCATATTCAGAATCATGTCTACATTCAAAGTAAACCTAGTTTACTGACAGCTATTTCATATAACAGAAGAAGTGAAATAGGTTATATATTAAAGGTTACGTACTTATATTTATAAGGTAGAAGTACCCCTACACGTGTTGTAACAGGCTTTGATGAGGTTGTATGCAAAATGTTTTATCCATAGCTTATTTAATGTGTTGTTGTAGACATATAGATAGACATAAATATAGCCTATAAAAGAGAAGTTAAAAGAGTATAAAAGAGAACACGAAAATTATGCATCATAGAACTCATTATAGTAGAAAGGGTTCCATTTAAAATCTAAAGTAAATATATAAAAGTTTTCTCAGAATATCTAACCACATCTTTGATACTTTCAGATTTTATCACGCGAACAGATAGACAGACAGACAGATAAAATTAAGTTTTTTTAGCCCTACGACTTATAGGCTCCGCCTCAGCTCAGACATTCACTAGTAGGTAACAATTTTAAAATTGTTTTTGTATCTTGTTAGAACACACTTTCGTGGTTAAAGAGGTGGTAATTAGATTGTTTAATTAACAAAAGTAATTCATGTGTCATTTACTAAAGTATAACTTGAAACCCGACATAATACGAAAACGTTTTAAAATTGATGAAATAGGGCAATGATAGAACAAGTTTGGTTATTAGTATTACATCGAAAATTATAAAATTGAACAAAAGCAGTTCGTTAGTTACCTGTAAACAATTTTAAAGACCATAAATGTAGAATTGCCTGGGATCTGGTCCACCAGACGCCCAAGAACAAACCAGATATACAATGGGCAGCATGTCTGGACTTGCTTTTAAAGCCAAAATTAAATTATGGTCACTCTCCAAATCATTACACACTTAGTTATTTAAACGGAGGAAGGAACTCGTATTTTGTATATTACCGTCCCGCCATCTTGCACAGAGTTTTATTCTAAATAATATTTATTAATATAAAGTCCAGTGACGCAATATATCCAGTTAGTCTGGTCTAAGATACAGTATTAAAGTGAGTTATAGCAGCGACGCAGTAATATGAATCTTCAAGGGCACATCACAGTGTCATCACACCCACCCCGCACACAACACCAACACTGTCACTGTCCTCACTGTCACATAGAGGGTAGCAACAAATGCCTCTTGTGCTGTAGTCAACTTACGAATACCACACCCTGGGTTTACACACCAAGTAATATTTGATTTAATTAAAGGTCAAATTTTAAAGTAACAAAAGCCTACTTTATGTAACTTTTTGCGTCGGTTTCTGTACAGTAATATATACACATTCTTGTAATTGTCATCTTATTGCCGCCCCTCAAAGCTGCCGTCCTCGGTGGCTGTATAGTTGATTGATTGATTTTTCGTCTGTACAGGTCCACTGCTTCACTATCTACGTCATAGTGGGCAATTATATACAGTAACTGTAAATAATGTACACAAACTTAGAGTTATTCAAATTTAATAGAACACTCCTTGGTAGTATGTTAAACAAATACAATAGCCTAAAATACTAAAACACGAGCTAAATATAATTTGACAAACACCTACTGTAAGTTATGTAGTTCAAACACAATTACACACAAGTTACACAATTACATTCTTTGTATGGGCTTTGCTGTACGAAGCTATTTTCAGTTGACAGATCTTAGACGGGAACAATATTGTGAACGAGGGTACATTTCCGTTGTTAGGCCGAACAATTTCTTGAACTTCACTGTCTAAACATTCTTGTGATGCGTTGTGAATTGACAAAGTTATGCGTCGGTTATCACAACAGCTGTGTAAGCCGAATAACTAATTTTCTACTATCTTTTCTTATGTAAATTAATTTAAAACAAAACCACCAGGCTTAATGAAAAGTGATTAAAACTCGATGACTGCGACTGCATGTTACGGTTGACAGTTGTCACTATTCTCACAAGTCATCACAGTGTATAAAACTACAGCGAAGTTGTCAAATAAAACTTTTACTTCATAATATTAGTAATACTTCAAAACTCTTAGTAATAGTAACAAGGTTTGCCATAGAACAAACAATTCAAATTTTCCTTTTTGAAATTGGAAGGAAGCTGAGGAATAATAATAATAATATCACTTTATTGCGGTAACAATTATAAAATTGCATACAAACGTCATAAATATTTAAATAATAACAAGGTAGGCCTACAATTCATTCACTCACACACAGTCACATGTTTCTCTCATTTACTCTTATCATCATTCTCACCAGACAATCCTGCCACTGGCACTCCAGAACCAGAGGACTGATCGTGTTAGTTTTGAATTTCGTCCCAGCGGCTCTCCATAAACTCGTCAACTAAGTAAAACACCCGCAACAGTAAAAGGTGTCTTAGTCGAGTTTTAAATTTGTTTTGGTCATCCAATTGTTTGATCTCTTCAGGGAGCTTATTGATTAGCTTGACACCAACCTCAGACGGCAAACGTTCGAATTCTGCAGTTCTGTGTTGTTGAACGCGGAAGTTGTCAAAGCTTCTAGACCCAAATTGGTGAACGTCCCTGCCTTGAACCAAGTTACACTTAGGATGGCAGTACAGGACATCCTCCAGGATATAGATACAGGGCAAAATCAGAAATCCAAGCTCCCTGAAGGTGTTTTTACATAATCCTCTGAAGTTTAATTTGAAATGATTCGGACAGCATTCTTTTGACTTATAAATACACGTTCGAATTTGTATTTAGAACAGCTGCCCCACAGTCTCAAACCGTATGTCAGATGTGGATATACCAAGCCAAAGTATGCCGTTCTTAGTATATCCAAAGAACAGAACTTTGCAAGGTTCTGTAAGACATAAATGCCTGAGGAAACCTTTGAACAAATGCTGTCAATGTGATCGTCCCAAGTCAGCCCTCGATCTAGGGTTCCGAACAACTTGGTGGAACCAGTTTCTTCTATTAGAACATAATCCGCCATCACGGTAACGAAGTTTTCAGGTTCTTGCTGCCGAAGAAAAAAATTGACAACGCTTGATTTGGAACTGTTGGCCCTCAGATTTAGTGTTGAAAAATACTGAATACATGAATTCAGTTCAGAAAATGAGTTGATTTCTAATTCATCCTTTGTTTTCTCTCTGATGCAGATAGTTATTTCGTCAGCATACTGAACCATCTTCCCCGTAAGGATCAATGAGTTCAATCTGTTGATGTACTCAAGGAATAGGACAGGTCCAAGGATAGATCCCTGTGAGACACCATAAGTCATTTGAACCTTTCCTGACAGGGCATTCGCAATCACACTGGCTTCTATCCCTGAGGTAAGATGAGATCCATTCGTGCGGCAGACCTCGAACACCACATGTCGTCAACTGGTACAACAGTGTTTCGTGATGTACACAGTTGAATGCTTTAGAGAGGTCTAGAAAAATGCTTAGCACATGTTCTCTCCTCTCCAGGCCATCGACAACTGTATCGTTTAGGTCTGTGACCGCATCGATTGTGGATTTGTTTTTTCTGAAACCGAATTGTTCGGAAAAGAGAATTTCAAAAACGATAAAAAAAAATTTCGAATCTGACAAGAAAAATCTTTTCAAGAACTTTGCTCATGACTAAGAGGATTGAAATTGGACGACAGTTGCTTGCAAGGCAAGGATCATCTTTTTTGAAAATGGGTGTGACTTTCGCAGATTTCAAAAGGGAGGGAAAAATATCTTGTGCGAAAGACAAGTTGATCAAATTTGTGAGTGGAGCCAAAATATGCTTAGAGCAACGTTTGAGCAGCCACACAGACATGCCGTTGATGTCACATGATGTTTTTGGCTTCAATCCCTGTATCACGCGGGCCACCTCTTCCTCACTCACAGGAGACAGTGCCATGGATGAGACCGATCCCATCGATGACACTTCGCTGCAATTAAGGCCTTTGAATGATGGGTCAAGTGATGCAACAGATGAAAAAAATGAGTTGAACTCACTTACTAGTTTAGAGGGATCTGAAATAATTTCGTCCTGGATTTTGAGCTTTGGAATTAGGGAATTTTTTGAACAATTTGGCTGCGTTGTTACATTTTAATGCCCCAAGCAGTTTAGGAAACGTTTTCGAAATTTTTCAATTTTGTTTCAATTTCACGTGCTTTTCCAGATTTTGTTCTTTTCCGATATTTGCTCTTGAAATTTATAAAAAAATGTTTTGAATTGTTCATTTTCGGTGCTAATGTAAATCGAATGGTAAAATTTTAGCCGTTCTCGTAATTCAAAAATTTTCTTCGTCACCCAAAAATTTTATGTTGCTTGTTTGCGGTTTTTTTTTTTTTTGAAAGGACAATTTACATTTAAGTGATAAACACAAAAATATTATGAAACGCGGTGTAAGCATCATCTACGCTTTCAAAATTGTCTAAAAACGACCAGGACTCATCTTTTAAAAACGTATTCAAAAGGGCAATGTTTTACAAGCTAGTGTCTCTTTTGATTTTGGATGACGGGTGTTCAATTTCTGGCTAAAAGTTACTGATAATGGTCTCCTGAGCGAAGTGGTCAGTGATGGCCGCATTGAAAACAGTAACTGAGGCATTTGGAAAGTTTGTGATGACGTTGTTTATGGCTTTATTCGATATGGCGGTCACTCGTGTTGGCGTATTTAGTCCAAGTCCAAGTCGGGTCGCTAGGATGGCCTCTGGGCGCTCCTCCTGGTCTGTGGGCAGTATCCGAGCAGTTTGAGCTCAATGGCTAGCCTGTCGGCTGGAACAATTAGTTCCTGCAGCAGCCTAGCAGCTGGTCGGTGTGCCGCTGAGGGCCACTAGAGACGGCTTGAAGGCTGCGCTGGGCGGGGGAGGCGGTTTCTACTGCTGCATCGGCTGCTGGCGCCTCCGTTTGTTGCGGCGGAGTGGCTGGTGTAGGCGGCCACTCTATTTTCTGCCTGGGAGTCGCCCTGGGCCTCTGTGTGACCGGAAGGTCAGCCACAGATGACGGCGGGCGAGGCTGTCGGTTGGCCGGGTTCCTTGGTTTCCTCCGGCGCTTCTTCTGCGGCATGTCGTCCTCAGCTTCATTCTCCGATGCGGAGTCCGCTGGTGACTCGTCCCGCGCAGGCCACTTAGTCGGCTGGACTGTTGGTCGCCTCGCCTCTGGTTTGGTTGGCCGGGGTTTGCGGCTCAACTGGACAGCTGCCGCCCTGGCTGCCTTGTAGGCTGGACACCCACGGTAGTTGGCGTTGTGATCACCGCCACAGTTGCAGCAGTGACCCTTCTCCGTCAATACTTTGGGGCAGTTCATCTTGAGATGATTTTCCCCGCAGCGGACGCATTTTCTCGGCCTCCCGCAGTTGCCGGAGCCGTGGCTAAAACCTTGGCACCGGTAGCACTGCGGCTTCTTGTAGACAGTGACCGAGACCCTGACGTGGAGCATTCTTGTTACGTTGTAGATTTGGCAAGTCCGCTTGGTGTCAGGGTTTTCTCGCTCACTGTCCCTTGTCAGCGTCATCAGGCAGCTCCCCTGGCTGTCCGTAGTCGTGCGACCTCGTCGATTCAAGACATCGAAGAGCTCCACATCATCGGTGTTGGGCAGTCCGCTGATCACAACCTTGAGCGATCTTTCACACCCAAGGTTGTGAGTGTAGAAAGGCAGCTTCTTGGTAATCAGGTACCGCTGAACTGCCCTGAAGTCATCCACGGTGGTCACTTTCAAGCGATAGTGAGCACCGCGGAATGTAGTCGTCAGGCCGTCCCGCGCCAACTCCTCCAGCTTCTTGGCGTGGGTAGGCCAGTCCAGAACATTGTCCAGGAACATCAGTGGTATCCTGGGCGTGGAAACCGGAGCCGTCGGTAGGTCAGGAGCCACAGTAGAAGAGGTGGCGTTGTGGCCTATAAAAAGGCCGTTTGCTGGAGCAGCGACCTTCTTTGGCCTGGAGTGCTAGGCCTCTTAGCTGGCTGCTCGGTGCTTCCAAAGGCACGTGTGGGGGGGGGGGGGGGTGGGGGGGGGGGGGGGTGGGGGGGGGGGGGGGTGGGGGGGGGGGGGGGTGGGGGGGGGGGGGGGTGGGGGGGGGGGGGGGTGGTTTAGTTGGTAATGTTTCATTAACAAAGAATTACTTTAAAAACTCTCAAACCTTTTAGATTGGTGGGCTGTAACCAGGAAGACAAGCTCCGATTAGAAGTTCATTCTTGGTTTTGGCTTCTGGGGTGTATCCTTACATTAGGTCAGTTTTAGGAGGTGGTTAACATTAAGCTCTTGGCTCTCTCTCTTGGGGCCACATTCTGGCCGTTTGGTGACTTTGTGAGTACTCGTTTTTGTGTATATTTAGTTGTTGTAGGGAGGTACTAAACAAATTCCTCTTCACCCTGGGAGGGAAAAGGTTAAAAAATTAGAATAAAACGGTCAAGGGGACAGTTTTAAAACATAACCAAACCAACTTTCGAGTTTTTCTCCAAATCCATGTTTTTAATTAAAACCCCAAAGTGTTTCTAATAAAAAGCACTGGACAATTTTTATTAAAGTGAATGCTTGAATATAGACTCAATTTCATCTTCCGCTTCTTAGGTGCTGGGCCTGAATAATGAAAGCTTCGAGTGTCATTAAATTACACAAAGGCACATAAAAGAATTTCTTCAAATAAAAACATCTACTGTGAACTAATTAAAGACTATATTACAGTCCTAAAATTATTCTTGCTTTTCTTAAATTCATTTGTGCCAGAAAAAACCATTGTTGCACCTGATGAGGACAATGAGAAAGAACTCTTCATCAAGATCTACCACTAGGTGGCTGCTGAGTTATCGGTTCAGGTGGCAGACCTCTTGTTGCAGTCTAGGAGTCTCTGACGGTCAAAACGATGAGATGAGAGGAGTTTGTTTTGAAGCTTATTTCGTCGCCAAACTTTTTTGTTAGTCTCTTTCAATATGTGACATGGAACTCTAGGATTCCCAGAAAGTCCAAGGTTCTGTGACAGTGTCCAGAGTTCCAGACGCTGCACTAAGAGGAAGGTGGACAAATGGAGCTAAACTCAAACATTCACATTTGAATAAACCACCTTTCCCACTGTTAGACTATATTAAAGTATTGATTTTGTAAAATAATTTATATTTTTATAGCTTATTGCTATGCCTAAGAAATTGGCAAAAAACTGTATTCTACTAAAAATAACTTTTTTAATTAAAAAGTTATAAAAGAAAAAGTTTACATTTTAGTAAATTGCAATTGCAATCATGCACAGATTCTGTGATTGGGTTGATTCGTATTGATGACTCGTCATGAAGTTTAATTTATAAGTGTCTTTAAAAATCATAAGTTTAATTTATGAGTGTCTTAAAATATCCTTTCCATTTTATATCTTTTGTAATCATTAAGACTTTTTACCTCCATATATTTTAACCCAAAACACCATCCATTTTTGACTATAGGGCAAAATTAAATATTGCTATAACAATTTTATCATTTATAGCCCACTAAATAGTAAAAGTTGCATCAGTCACATTTATATAACAACTCTTTTTTAAACAAGATTTAATTTTGATTTTTTGTAAAAGTGCAAATGAAACCATGGGGATTCAAACAGACTGGATTTCAGTGATGGTGTGAAATACAACCAATAACATGTAAAGGGGAAAAATTTTTTGTGTGCAGCTATCATGTAGGACTTAAGTTAATCTTGACTTGAACGTAAGGATATTCCCAGTAATGCCTAAGATCCTTGGATATCTGTATCAATATATACCTCTTATTTGCAGATTTTAATATGGCCTACTTTTTTATGATTGCACCAGCCTGATAATCTGCTTACCTATAATATGAGTTGTAAGACCATTTCTCAAGTTATTATCTAAACACAGCTTAATATTCTCATCCATTTTTTCTGTAATACATCTAAACTACTCCAAATGCGGCACTTTTAAAGCTAGTTCACAGATTCATAAATATGACCCGGGGCCAGGGATTGAGGTACATAATATTTAAAAATTGATGTCCGTCCATTGATATTACATGCTCTGAGAAGGCCCAAAACTGTACATCAAGCCCACGTGCAAGAATTTATTTTAATTTATTTTTAAGTTTTAGTTACAGATTTATGTATTCACACTAATAAACAAAATTGACTTAATGTACTGTAGCGCTCATGTGGCGAAAATGAACTAATTAAGTGAATAGTTACATTTTTCTTGTTGTTCCTATAAAAAATATATGCGTGATATTTATAAGGCAGCTATGGTCAAAAGGCTTTATTTCTGGGTTTTCGAAACATACGTCTTGTAGCCTAAAATATATCTATTTGCCATAGTTGATATTCCCTTGTCTCGCTGAAGAAAATTATAAATACTTTTACGTTGGGTTAAGAGCTTGACACCAACTTCTATCAAAAGTACCTATTTGGTGCTTGTAACCCACTTCTGGTGTCCTTGATAAGGTCGCACAAGCATTTCAAATTAATATTTTAAAGCAGTTTGTGAGAAACCTAAAGAATGAAGCACATACGAACTTAGATACATTTGATGTTAGTGACTCTGCAGTTTTCCTTAGGATATTGTATACTTTTGTATGTCACCATGTCAATAAAACCAACCAGTGACATTCAAGTACCTTATATACAAACATCCTCAACTAATATAACAGTCTTTATAATATAAGGTATTCATAAAAATTTTTATATACTGTTTCTACAGGCACAATCTGTAGTAAAAAATTAACTGCTTACAATTTTCATAACTACTCAACATCCTAGTCATGCAATGTACCATTATAAAATTTTGTTTTAAAGAGGTTTCAGTCTCTTTAACGAAATTTCGGTAGTTTATTGTCGCTCAAATTTGGATTATATTAGTTAAATACTATGATGATATTTTAAACATTCTAAAATGTTCCGGGAGACTTTTATAACTTCTCATCTTTTTCTTTATAAAAGTTTTCTTCGGATCTTAACGAATATTGAAAGAAACAAATAGCCAAAATTGGCTTTAGCCTTGATCAAAATTTTAGTGCTTATCAACACATTTAACGATTCATTTTTACTATATAGATCATTTTTCATGTGATTGAACATAGCCTACACCACTTTCTTAAATTTACTAAATTAGGTGTCATATTTTTCCCATAACAACTTTTCCCATCTTGTTGGAATGAAAAGAAATAATGGTAGCGGCCGCTTAGGAACAAATTCTCTTTTTGGTATTCTCTTTAATTAGTTAATGAAGCCCTAAAAGCAATGTTGCAGAGAGAATCGAGCCCTGTGACGAGCTGAGTCGGTCACATACTCTTGTGAATTGGGTTCTGCAATAATTTTAGTACAGTAGGGTATAAAACTTATATATATACCCTAGACCAACTCTCTCTCTCTCTCTCTCTCTCTCTTTCTCTCTCTCTCTCTCTCTCTCTCTCTCTCTCTCTCTCTCTCTCTCTCTCCTCTCTCTCTCTCTCTCTCTCTCTCTCTCTCTCTCTCTCTCTTCTCTCTCTCTCTCTCTCTCTCTCTCTCTCTCTCTCTCTTCTCTCTCTCTCTCTCTCTCTCTCTCTCTCTCTCTCTCTCTCTCTATCTCTCTCTTCTGTCTCTCTCTCTCTCTCTCTCTCTCTCTCTCTCTCTCTCTCTCTCTCTCTCTCTCTCATATGATTAGATATATAATTTCTTAACAAAATAAATCAAGCCCGAATTGTTTATTATTTCTCAGGTGCAAAAGCAATAGAATAATAGGAAATTAGTCTATTTTTAATTTTATAACAGATACATTTGAACTTTTCTCACCAAGTGTTGCAATTTGAAAATCCAATATTTTAGTGTTATAAGGTTAACTATCCTTTTGTTATAGAAATCTACTAGCTTTACTTAATTTAGTACAGACTTGAATGTATTCAAATGAATAATTTATGAACTTAAACACAGGCAATTGTTATTATTCAATTAGTTTGAATAATATAGTTAATATTGATATAATCTTATTCAAGACATATCGAAATAAATATTGTAGAAATGTATTAATGACGCAGTACTATTTCATATAAGTTTCACACTTGTTTGCAAGAGAGAGAGAGAGAGAGAGAAGAGAGGAGAGGAGAGAGAGAGAGAAGAGAGAGAGAGAGAGGAGAGAGAGAGAGAGAGAGAAGGAGAGAGAGAGAGAGAGAGAGAGAGAGAGAGAGAGAGAGAGAGAGAGAGGAGAGAGAGAGAGAGAGAGAGAGAGAGAGAGAGAGATGAGAGAGAGAGAGAGGAGAGAGAGAGAAGAGAGAGAGAGAGAGAGAGAGAGAGAGAGAGAGAGAGAGAGAGAGAGAGAGAGGGGAGAGAGAGAGAGAGAGAGAGAGAGAGAGAGAGAGAGAGAGAGAGGAGAGAGAGGAGAGAGAGAGAGAGAGAGAGAGAAGAGAGAGAGAGAGAGATGAGGACGAGAGAGAGAGAGAGAGAGAGAGAGAGAGAGAGAGAGAGAGAGATGAGAGAGGAGAGAGAGGAGAGAGGAGAGAGGAGTGGAGGAGAGAGAGAGAGAGAGAGAGAGAGAGGAGGAGAGGTGGTTGGCCGAAGCCCAGCGCTTTCACCAGGCCGCTTTCCTTGAGTTCCTCTTAAGCCTTCCTCTTGATTACTCTTGATCCTCTTCCGGGCACTCTTGTTGTGCCTATCCAACACACCTCTCCCCTCACCTAGCACTTATGTACTAGGATCATCTGGAATTTTGAATTCTTCTTTCGTTTTGTTTTTATCAGCCTATGTTCTTATGCTCCTCTTCAAGCTGCTTGCTGTCTTCCGGCATTTTCTAGGTCATGCTTCTTACTCCCTATCCCGTCTACACATACGTGGAAAACTCCAGTGCAGATACTTTACTTCTAAGAAAAGTTTATCTTTTCCCAGCCCACATCTTCCGTCGAAGGAGTTCCTTAAAATCTCTCCGTTCTTCTTCGTAGAACCAGCACTCCATCAGCACATGCTGAGATGTCTCAGCTCTCCGCAGTGGGTGCAGCGGTCATCTTCCACGAGGTTAAAGCTCTTCAGTTTTGGCCTCTTAAAGTTGCCATGTCCACTCACGAACTGTGTGGTGGTGTAGTGGTCCGTCTCCCAGTGCAACCTTCTTCCTGATCCTCACATCCGGGACGAACGCAAATGTCTCTCTTCCTTTAGTGCTTCTTTCCCACAACCTCTGCCATTCGTCAAGTGTTTCTTCTCTTCTAATCCCCCTGCTCTCCCCGCTGTCTAACCCTTCCTCCTTGTCCCTTCTTCACTTGATTCTTTCTTCTACCATCAGGTCTAGCGGGATCACTCCGGCAATCACTCTCACAGCTTCGTGGGATATTGTGCTGTAACCCTTGATCACTCCTAATAGCATCTTCCTCTGCAGGCTCATCAGCTTCGACCTCTCTCCTCGTCCTCTCATTCTTTGCCCCCACATTTCACAGCCGTACAGGACCATGGGCTCCAGCGCTCCGATGTACAGTCTCCTTAAGTTTTCACACTTCATTCCCATGATTTTTTTTGCCAGTCCTTTCAATTTTCCAAAGGCTTTCATAGACTTGTCGATCACCTGGTCATAATGCCCTGCAAACTTCATCCTGCTTCCCACTACTACTCCTAGATATTTTGTCTCGTTCGAGCACCGGATTGTCACATCTCCCATGTTCACACGGATAAACCTTTCAAACTAACTTTTCCTTTGAGTAATACCATCACAGTCTTCTCCTTCGAGAACGTCATCTTCCTTTCTTCTCCCCATCCTGTAATAAGCTCTAGGGCTCTTGTCGCCTTCCCCATGAGATCTGGGCTCATGTTGGACTTCACCAGCAGCAGTCCGTCATCCGCATAAGCTCTCGCCGAAAATACCCTCCTCAAATGGCAGCCGTAGGAACCCATCGAACAGGATATTTCCAGAACAGAGGGCCCACAACTGATCCTTGGGGGCAGCCTTTTTGTAATGCTCTTGCTCACCTCACCGTTGCCAGCTCTCAGCGTCACTGTCCTCCCCCTAAAGTAGTCCCTCACCAGACGGTAGATGTTGTTGGGGCATCGCCATCTTACCAGCACCCTCAGGATCTCTGGCCACCAAGCGGAGTCGAAACGCTCCGGAGATGTCCAGGAACAATCCAACGACGTATTTTTTCCTCAGATTCTTCTACCTCTCTTTCTCATGTCCAGCAATGCATCGACTGTTCCCACACCTTCCGTGAAACCATACTGAGCAGCATTCGTCCTATTTTCTCTCTCCATCCAATCCTTCATCCTCTTCACGACCAGTCTTTCCCCTAACTTTCCCAACACGGGTAGGAGGGTCACCGGCCTGTAGGATTTGACTTTGCTCGGGTCTTTATCTTCGCTTTTCAAGAATACTTTCACTATTCCTTTCTTCCAGACGTCCGGAAACCTGCCTTCTCTCAGCATCTTGTTGTACAAGTTCAGCAGCGTACCTTTTGATTCGTCCGTACATCCTCTTGACGACTTCGCCCTTTATTCCGTTATATTCCCGGTGCCTTCCGGTCTTTCATTTGTTTGGACACATGCGGTCAGCTCTTCCTCCGTTGAAGTCTTCCTCATTTGCTCCAGTGCTCTCCTCCATCATCCCCCCTCTAACTTCTCTCTGTTGCTCAGTGTCTTCATCCTCCCTATCGTCCGATAGCAGACCTTCGATCAATCTCCGTAGAGTGTCTTCCACTGTTTCTGTCATCGTTCCATCTTCCTTCTCTAGGCTGACCAATTCGATATCCTTCTTTATCTTCTCCGCAACGATCTTGTAAACCTTTCCCCATGGATCACCTTCTTCGTCTGCGATGAGCTTTTCCCACATCTTCCTCTTCTGCTTCCTGATTTCCCAGATGTATTCTGTTCTTGATCCGGTAAACGCTCTCCTGTCAACCTCCCTTCCTGTTCTTCTCCAAATCCTGCTCTTCCCCCTCATCCTCACTCGTAATTTCTCCAGATCTTCCGACCACCAATAGACCTTCTTCATTCCTTTAGTTGCCTTGGGAAACTGGTCCTCCATCAGGTTTCAACGTCATTTCCGTGATTTTCTCCGCATGAACCTCTGCTGTAGTCATTTCCAGTTTACATGTCTTCTTCGATACTTCTACGTAGCGCCTCGTCAAATCTCGTCCAGTTCACCTTCCTCAAGCCCGTACGTTCCTAGTCTCTGCTCGTTTTGGTTACCCCGATTCTCCTGATCTGATATCACCTTTCATTGTGATAAGTCTGTGGGTCACTCAAGGTCTCTTCCTGTACTGTCCAGTCTTTAATCCTGCTTGAGATATCCCTCGTCGCTATCGTCACATCTATGTTCGACTTGCCTCCCTGTGTGTTCTCAAAGGTCATCCACCTACTAAATTTGTTCAGCACCTGAAGATCCCAAGCCGAGACAACGTCTTCTACCTTGGACCCTTTTTTCATCTGTAGATAGAACCACTGCGCCACAGTCCACCTGACCTCGCATTCAGATCCCCTCCACATAAGACTTCCTTGTTTCCTTTCTTCCTAATTATGTCCACTAACCATGTTAAATGCCCATCAATAGGTTCTGATGGCCTGCAGTATAGACTAATCACTTGCATCGACTTTCCTCCTTGTTCCAACCTTACACTGACGCACGTTCCGCTTGTTTCACCTGCGTTCATGATTGCTCGATCTTCTCATTCATCACAAAAAATTGCACTCCAGATATCTTCTCTCTCTCTCTCTCTCATAAGATTAGATATATAATTTCTTAACAAAATAAATCAAGCCCGAATTGTTTTTTATTTCTCAGAGTGCAAAAGCAATAGAATAATAGGAAATTAGTTCTATTTTTAATTTATAACAGATACATTTGAAACTTTTCTCACCAAGTGTTGCAATTTGAAATCCAATATTTTAGTGTTATAAGGTTAACTATCCTTTTGTTATAGAAATCTACTAGCTTTACTTAATTTAGTACAGACTTGAATGTATTCAAATGAATAATTTATGAAACTTAAACACAGGCAATTGTTATTAATTCAATTAGTTTTAATAATATAGTTAATATTGATATAATCTTATTCAAGACATATCGAAATAAATATTGTAGAAATGTATTAATGACGCAGTACTATTTCATATAAGTTTCACACCTGTTTGCAAGTGAAACAATTATAGATTGAGACGCTACAACCATAAACTTCTTATCAGCGAACGAAACAACCACAGTTGATTGAATTCATTAATAATGTATTGTCAAGTATGAAATACGACTTACATGTTTTTTACGCTAATTTAACAAAAAAAAAAATACATCCATCGGTCGTAAAACTGTCATAGATAAAATATTTATGTTAGGTTCGTTATTAACTGAAGCTATATATAGAAGTGAAGAAGTGAATTTCCTCAGTTGACTCCTGATTCGCAAACACAAAAGGTAAGCATTTCAATAATTAATTTATGTATTTTGAACAATGAATATATAAGGAATATTATGTTATGTTAGTGTTAAACATTTTCCTAAAAATATGCAAGGTGCAATGGTGTGCATATAAATTCTATCGATTGTTTTTGAATAGTTGTTCTTGAATAAAGGCTTAAACAATTCTTGGCTTTCACTATAAAAAAAGAAAGAAAGTGGGTTATACGTAATAAATAGATTGGAATAGTTATTAAAACACTCCGGGGAAGCACATAAAATTTATAATAATTAAAGATTTATGACATAAAGATTACTTATTTATATGAATAGTTTAAAAAAAGCAAATTTATGGGAACCGTTATTTGTGCTTTAATGTAACTTCTTTAAATATACCAAATTAACTTGTTAAATTCGAGCACTAAAAAGATTTTGTCATTAAAATGTATCAATCATTTCAGGCTACTATGTATTGTATTAAATTCAATTCAATATAAACATATTTAATATATTATATTAATTTTCTTTCATTAATACATGCACTGATCTCATCAGAAAATTTTGCCAGATTTGCCTGTATAATTTTTTAAACATTATAAAATATTCGTTGTGTCATATTTTTTCGTAAGGTATATATATATATTATATATATTATATATATATTTATATATATATATATATATATATATATATATATATTTCACTATTGTCTGAGATATTAGTATATATACTACTAGTATTAAGGTTATGTACTTAAAAAGGTTAGTACAAATAACTTGAATGACTTTTTATGGGAAGGCAGACACCAACCGAATGTGAAACACGATTTCCACGTTTCTCTTTTTCTATTTTTATAAGCAGTTCAGTTAAAATGCTTTTGATATGATATGATATGTACGTTTATTTCATGTATTTTCCTACCTGTATATGAAGACATTTTATCCACAATTTCCGATTAATTAGTACAGTTTGGTCGTTTCATAGCACCGAATTCTCAGGATTTAGTCAGCTTTTATCGCATATGGGAATTATCGTTGATATTCCCTAAAAAAATATGAATTTCACTAAATCGAAAAAAATTCGGTTAAGATCCGAGAGAGTCTTTTTTCCATCTCCATATTATAATATATGGGATAAGGAAAATATAACGGTTCAATATTTATCCTATTGTTTCATTCCATTCCTTATATAATTCCTTATTTATTTTGAATTCGTGATATGGCTGTGAGTAAGAACTTACTAATCAGATTTCATGTTGTATAAGTCTTTAAAAATCAAATCCTATTTTAATAATTCTCTTAAAACTGGACTCGAGTTCCTTGGTCAATGTAGCATCAATGATCTTTTAAATGATCAAAAGAAGTTTATATACTGGTACTTACCTAATAATAAAGCAGTACTTTCAGATATCAGTGAAATGGCCGTTCGGAAATTTTCGCTAGACTAGAGGCTGATCCCGTAAAATCTAGTCTAGTCGATTGTGACTTTACTAGTCAAGGCGCTGACTTTAACCCTAATTATTCACCTCTGTGATTCTGAGATATTTATGATGAATATGATGATAATAAGTACAAAAAACATGGATGTTTAGATTGCTATAGATGTTTACTAGTTTACATACTAGAACCATTTTGTATGGTGACATAGCTGAATAAAATAGACATGTTTTAATAAATCAATGTCCCATATTAGTTTAATGTTAAGCCTTTGGGGAGTATTAACACCTCTTATGGCAGTTTCATCACCAATGTTACGTGTTCATTACGTGCTTCGTTTTTTCAGTTCAGATTTGTGCTGACAATTTTAAAGTCTATAGTTCGTACGAAAGTCAGTTTTAAATCGATTACAAATTTGTACTTAACGTAGCATTTCAAGAAATAAAAGCTCTAAAAGAAAATTTAAAAATAAAAAAGGTAAGCTTAAAACAAGCTGAGTACATAGTAATTACATACACATCACTAAAGAAAAACTAGAAATAAGTAGCAGGAACTCGTCATTGATCAGTGGAAAGACTACGAGTTTAGGCCTGCAAAGTCATATCGTACTTCAAACTGGAAATTATGAATTATATTTTCGCAACGTTTCAATTCCAAATTTAATGTTTATTGCTTATGGCATTCTAGAGATATGATAGATGGACAGACACAATCTACAAAAGTATCCTTTCATCCCATGGAAGACAAAATAGACTTCGTCAAGCCCGACTGAGATTAGATTCAATAAACGCTTAGGCAACATCAATTTTCGGATATATAAACCATCACAGAACTCATTCTCGTCTATTGTGAAAATGAATGTCTATCAAAAATTTAAAGTCTGTAGGCCAAGTTAACCTCGAGACATCGTTCCATATTATTCAGTTTACAGTTTGTGTTTTATTAAGTTTAGGTGTTTCACATCAAAGTTTATGTAATATACATATCTACATAATATTATATTATGTAGATATGTATATTATATTATAAATTCACCAGGGTAATAATTTATTTTGTATTGAGATAGTTGGGTAATTACATATTAATATGTTACAAGTTTGTTTACAAATATTTATTCTGCTACGTTCTTCGTTGCCATTATGGTTACGCGTCATGAAACTCAGTGTTGCCTATAGAAATGAATCTTAACGAAAAAGATCAAGTCTATAAGCCAGTTTGTTTTATGGATATCGTAGGAACAGACGGACAGAAATGAGATTTGTCCCGAATCTCGAGTAATAGGCTTCGATAATGCTCAGGCTACAATACGGCCGGTGACTAGTCCTAACCATACTAAAGCGCATAGAGCCTAGCTGATATTATTGGGAAAGAACCTTAAGGCAGAACCAAAAATCAATTAAACTGGGAGAAAAAGACGTAAAACTATCAGGCCAAGGATGGTAAGAAATTGTATTGCCAATGAGTCACGCTGGTGCCCTGGTTCGGTGTTGACTTTTAATTAGGTTTTGATTAGGAAATACATTTATCACTTGTACTCTAAAAGCAGAGCATTGTTTCATGTTTTACGATCAATAATTTATAATTAACAATTATTAATGTTGCGTAACATTTAGTAAATTAAGTATTGTTCTCCTATCTAATATTTAATTACATGTTACGGTACATAAATATAATTTGGCAGGCCATATACTGCGTCGATATTATTTACGGCTCCTTGTAAGAGATATTAGAGCACCTGAACACTGCAAGTTAGACTAAACGTTAAACGTTCCTCTAGTGTGCTTGAAGCAGGTAAGTGAATAAAGTTTGTACATTTTACCATGCTGAACTATTATTTTTACACATTATATATAAATGTTCATATTAATTTGGTAAAACCCACTTTTTAATATATATCACGAATCTTTTTTAATAAAATTAGATTTTTAATGCTGATAGATAAAACAATACTTTATATTTGTATCAAAGTAAATTGATAGTGTATCGCAATTTTCATGAATAACTGAAGTGTACCGTCGTAACCGTCATTTAATGTTATATATTTAATTTTTGTATAGTAAGTGTGAGACATTACTTTGAAGTTGTATCGGTCATCTAGTATTTTACTAGACAAGTTAAGTTATCCTGATATACCACAATAATAAACAATTTGGGCCCTTATATACGAAATCCAAATCGGTATTTCGAAAGGTCAATATAATGTAGTTAAAAAAAGGCTATATGAAGCATGCTTTTCCAAAACGAAATGAAACTTTTTAGGAACAATAAAACACGTTTTTGAAATAAAACTTAAGTATATTTCAACAAAAAAGTATTTTATCACACAGTATAAACACCGAAACATATAATTTATGTGCTAACCAGATACATTTAAAAACAAAACTACCTTTAAGAAATAAATGATAGTTGCCAAAATGGCAATGCAAGTAAAAACGTTGTAAGTGCCATGCTGCAAGTACAATATAATTAAATTATTTTCACTTCCTAGGATTGTTAATTTTCTGAATTTATTTCTTGGTTTTGTGTAGTTTCTTCAGCCAAAAAGTTTTTCAAAATAATCCCGAGCTTCTGGAGGAAGAAAGGGCAGCTTGTTGGTAATATCACCTTTTTTTTCTTTTGTGGTATACCAAATCTATTTCGAGCTGTAGGCAGGGTCAGGTTCTTAAAACTTTCCAATGTTACACCTTGTTTTAAGACATTGGTTCGTGTAGACCACCCGGCAATTTCAGATGTTCCTTTGGCAACTTGAACTTTGCCAAAGTCTTCAATTGTAACTCTGAACTGTGAAGCTTTCGATATACCCAACTTTTTAGTGTCTATAAGAGTGTGAGCAACGGCTTTAAAATCATGGAAATTTTCATTAAAAATACATGTGAAGTGCTTTTTCTGAGCCGCTGTCACAATAACTTCCACAAGGTTTTTTCAGAGTTAAAGATTTCCAGACTTTCTTTCTTTTTCAACTATTGCAAAATCCCTCTCACAAGGGAGAAACGTGCGACCTTTACCAGGGTACTTATGAACCATTTCTTTGAAAATACCTTTAGCTATCAGTACTAAGTACATAGCAACAATGTACTGATTTTGGTTTTGGCCAGAGCAATTGTCAGACCAAACAATCAAACTTCTCCCGATTGCCTAAAGAAACATGATTTGAAAGGTACTCATAATTAAAAGAAGTCATTTCTTGGGCTCCTCTGCCACCGTAGTTCTCAGACCACAAACACACGTACGCTTGATCTTTAACGGAATCATGAATTCCTAAATTACAACAAGCTAATTGTTGGGAGTAATACATCTCTGTGTGTGTTAGCTGCGGTATGTACATTTGGTGTTGCATGTCAAAAGAATTTCGTAGCTTTCAGATTTTCGCTGAACTGTTAACGTCGTCAGACATGGCTTATCTCGCAGCCTCTACACGTCTGTGATGTAGTTCCTGTTCAATCTTTACTTGCTCATCACCTGCTTTAATTATAATGGCCAATGAATCACATGTTGAACAGCTATCTACCCTTGGTCTATGAAAATACAAATTACATTTTGACAAAAATATTTCATGATACCATTGGCGCGATATAGGTTTTCCAATAGGGATTTCAGATGCATACTTCCCTAAAAATACACGATACATCCTACTTACGTTAAGTTCAGGTAATAAGTATTTTTTATCATTTGATTTCTCCCTACCATAATGACTTATTTCAGCAGGAAAGCTTTGAATGTGATCAATAATTTTCTTTGGCCATCCCTCCTTTTTTTTCATTTTTGCTGTCCTCCTCTTTTATCATCTACTTCCATTTTAGCTTCCAATATTTTTTAATCCTAGTAGCTGAATTCTTCGAGGGGTCACACCAAAGGTATTACATAATGTTTTTAAACAAAACCTTACCTCACTCCCATGCTGCAGATGTAAATGGTAGCTAAATGAATGCTGGTGTTTAATTTCACCAGGGTGATCGTACTTACCATGACGTCTCCTTTTAATGAGCTGAGGGTAAACCAACCTCTGAAGTTAGTTTTGATGCCTAGTGCAGTCAGCCATTAAAAAAGAATTTGATCCTGTCGATATTGCACTCGAATTGTACGGCAAGAAAAGGCGCATTTGCATGTCACCTGAAACAAGAATCAACAGGGTAAAATAGAGGAATTTAGAAAAAAGTAATATAGGATGGGGTAGTACTAAAGTAATAATAATACCTTTCTATGAGATATGTAGGCCTAAGGTAATAATAATAGTATGTGTTGTGTGTTTGTTTTGTAATAGGCTAAAACAGTTTATTTTCTTTGGTTAAGAAAACTGAGTAGGTAGGGTACATGTTAGTCAGAATAAGTTAATTGGTTGAATGTGTACAAAAATTATACAGATTTGAAATTAATTCAGACATTTATTAGTGAATATTGCTATTAATTAAGTATTTCTTACCTCTGTTAGTGCAGTTTTGGCATCATTGGCCTTGTTGGTTTTTGATGAAACATAACCTTCACCAGCATTCATTTGTTTTTTAATTACATACTTCTCCCACTTTTCTTCACATCTTCTCTTCTTTTTCGTTTTAACAGTTTTCCGTGACCGCAATGATACTATTAGTAGAACCTTACAGAACTTTACAGATAATAATTGAAAGATAACAATATATTAAACTGAAGAAAGCCATAAGAATGCAGCCACCTCTGAAGTAAATTATGGGCCAGCTGTGGACAGTTGCAGCCTGGCACTTACAACGTTTTGACTTGCACAGCTGTTTTTTTTCCATTTTCTACCACTAGGAGTGACGGTATCATAATAATGTTTTGTGCCAGTCAAAAGGATGGCACTTAAAACGTATTTTTGCAATAAAAAGCATTTCATGTGTTTTGGCACTTACAACGTTTTGGAAATGCATGCTTCATATGTACGTCGAAAAAAACTCTTTCTAATAAAAATCTAGAGATGAATAATATTTTGGCTTGCATAATATTGGCAGTTACTTTATATAGATTACCATGTAAAATATTGTTAAAATGTATATCGGGTTTTTTTTATCTTTGTCTTTACAATAAATAAACCTGTGTTTTCGGTTGTTTTATTGAGTTATTGACAAATCGACCGTATCATGTTTCTGTGAGATCTGCATAGTTGCCTAAATATTTTCTACCATAAAGGTATAACAATAAAACGTGAGTCCGTCAGCTGGATACTTCAGTTTCGTTGCCCGGATACGAACCTCACACACTAAATTTGGTGGTTTTCCACACTGAAGTTTTGGCGATGATGAAATCGTGGCTATATTAACATCAAAGGTATTTTGAGATCTACTCATGTCAACACTTTATAATCGACATACAAAACTTCTCTAGTCCCCTGGAAAATACGTAAGTAGCTCAAAATATCAACGTAGTTTGCATAAATGAGTAAAATCCTACACCCAACTAAAACAAACTTTACAACCTAACAATACACATTAGTACGTTCCTTCCCGTACTTCAATAAAATAGGAACATTTCTTCTGGCTACGTGAGCTGCGGCTTTATTGAGGGCCCATAGGATGCTCTCGTAATATTGTGAAGTTCATTGTCAGGTCTTGGACAACTACTAACTTTACGCATCACCGATAATTATGTATTTTGCTTTGATTGTAGAAAGAGCCGCAGGTGTTGTTTTATAATTTTAAATTATAAAAAGAACACATGAATGATTGGAATTACTGAAATTAGGGTTCTGTGGTGTATTATTTACATATTACCGGACCAATAATTTATTACATGTTTTAGTCAATAAATTTATCAAATACATGTTGTGAATCAATCTTTATTAAACAGCACTATATGCATACACATAATAACTACGTAAAGGATATTGTGTCTTAATTAAGTTCTTTTATTCAATTGTTTTGAAACTCTTTAAGAAACTGTTGTATTTTATTCTTCATTCTAGACTAAACATGTGGGACTATTGTTGTCTTGGCAACTGCTGTATTAACTTCCGCTACTGCCTTGGAAAATGGGGTGCCTTACCAGTACTCCTATTCTTATCCACAGGTAAACATGAATATATATTTAGATACTTTATTCGGTCTAATTCCTTATAGAATTATCAGTTGCATCATTGAAAAACTCACATGTTTTGTTCAGGTTTACTGCTACCATTGTAGTATTTAAGTCACATTCGCAGGCCAGTAATATTATTATGAAAACTTGTATCAGAGCCAATGAGGACCACCAGTTTTTTGTACGGTGGTGATTATTATATATTATATAACCTTATATAATAGTAATAACTCATACATATTAATATAATAGTATCATAATATTTGATAATTAGAACTCCATGATTCTCTATTAGTTTTAATTGTCAGTGATAAATTGTATTGATCACAATAGAAAAACTAAGATCCAATGCACTATTGAAGGGACAAAAGAAATAAATTATGGATAATATATACTTTTAGATTAGGTTGAAATAATGTATTGAGACAGTTTATCGGGTTGCAGTTGTTAACATTTTATATTTGTTTTATTATATATCACTGTGCGAAAACTCTACCATTGTAATGTACCATGCGTGTGCGTTGGTTATGACGGTAACGTACATTGTTATTTCGTACCTTTACTACATCCAGAATATGTTTATTATTATTGTTGTTGTTTTGTAAATAATATAAATAGAATAACAATTTACTGAAGATCAAAACTGTTTTAAACTCAACGTATTAAAAAATGGTGTTGTAAACAATTAATACACTTCAGTATCCTTGCGTGAATTTTATTTTACTAAATACCGAAGCAATATAGTTCGAGATTTTCATTTAAACTAATTTTTAAATCGAGGGTAAGATTTTGAGAAAGATTGAACCATTACATGAACCATTACAACCGTAAATGAACCATTACATTTTCCAATGAATTATACGAGGATTCATAATAACAAAATTCAGATATACTCTACTCTTATACTAAAAATAAATAAATATTATATCTTATTTTTTATGATACCAGACGATTACGAAGTTCAATTTTCAGTTGAATTAGTCATAAATTTTGAATTACAGTATTAAAATGCCAACATTATTCAAAGTCGATATTCATTACCTACTCATCACGCCCAAATTGTATTGTTCTTAATTAATTATTAATTTAATTAATTATAGCCTTCACTATGTAAACAATATCACATGTTTTATTTCTTATAAATATTTGTGTTAAATATAAAAATATATTTAAATCAATATGTTTTGTCTAGTATTGGTATTTTGTCCAATTTTAAACGTGGCTGTAATAATATTTCGTAATTTAAACGCCAATGCCGCATTAATAAATTAATAAATATAACTTTGGATTAAAAGGAACTTAGATCATTATGTAACCATTGTTTCTTTCTGCTTAGCGTTCCCCTTCGTGTATATATGTTATATTTAAAACAAAATACATATTTTAAAACTCAGCTTTTTTACGAAGTAAAGAAAATACTGATAAAAAATGCCCATGCCTGTTTCCTGTGAAAACAATATGAACTAAATTTGATGCTAAATAGAGGCAATTAAAATTATAATACTTAAAATACCATGAATCTTTCCAAGGACATCTTTGTTTTTAAAAATTGTACGTAATAGCTTTATATTTTTAACTGTACAAAATACGTTTGGTTGTAATCTTTTTTGCTAAGGATATATGTAATTTTTTCTAAAAGGGTAAAAATTATAGTACTAACTTGTAAAAAATATATAATCCCAGATTTTTAATTCTGTACCATATATTGTTTACTAAGCTTTTTGTTAACAATTATACCCTACAGCTGTAAATAATGTGGTACTTTTGTATGAAAAAGAGATAGTTATACGTAGTGGTATTGTGTGTCATATTAGATGCAGTGAATAATTTAAGAACGTATCTAGACTAAAAATTTTAAGTTTTCAAGCTATGCTGGTTACGCTATGTGTATTGTAGTGTCTGAATTGAATTGTTTAAATTTCAACTCGAAGTTAAAGTGGACAACGAAAAGAAATTTGATGTGAAAGAAGTTGTGACTTAAAGTGGTGTAATTAGTTTTTTATTTTATTACTTTTAAATGTTATAACTATTGGTTACTAAAACTCTTTCTGTAAGGACAAGAAAAATACGAAAACGTGTTGAGACCAGTCCCTAGGTCTTTATAGTAATGACAATTTTTATAGTATTATAACCAATGTTAATGGAATAGAATGGCAATAAATATAAAAATTAGTTACATCAGAATGTGGAAGAATGCCGGAAAAGAGGGTTTTAATGAAACATCAACAAAAAATACACATTTTTCTCAAATAAAATAAATAACATTCCAGTCATATTATAAAAATTTTTAAAAAACACATAATACTTTTAGTCATTCTTATATAAATCTGACAATAAAATTGCTATTTCGAATAATTATAGCAAACAGTGTATTGCCGAGTGTGCAGTGGAGCAGGTACGGTGGTTATCGCAAGATAACTGAATCAAACAACATCAAGCGATGCTGCTGCTTGGGCGAGTGACCGCTGAGCGATCCTGTCTTTGCAAGCAGCCCGCTTGCCCGGTCCTTGGTGTTGGTTTAGTTACCGTCAAGCCGTTGGCCCCAGGTTGCGTTAGAGAGGGCTTCTGAGCCCTAACTCGCCTCGTTAAATTAGGCATTCTTTGACTTTTATTTTGATCAAATATATATATATTTTATATATAAAAAACTACTAAAACGAAATCAGATTATGCCACCTCAAACTCTGTATAAAGTAAAAATTTTTTATTCCACAGAAACTACATGAGCAGTGCCACCTACACCGGCTGGAGAGCACCAACATGGGGATACCCAAAGAGTTTTCAACATAGCTTATTAGACACGTTCTCCAGCCTGTGTCCTGACTCTCTGAAGGCTGACGGAGTAGGCGAGGTCACCGGGATTCCAGTTTTGAAGGATGCTATCGAATATTCATACTTCCGTACCACAAATCCAACTACGAATGAAATGTTATACAATGTTAAAAGAGCATACAGATATTTTCTAAACGTTTGCAAAGGAACTGAATACATTCTAAACATTTTGCCTGCAGATGATGTACTGAATATGTTTTGCTCTGATATAAAACAGACAGTGGAGGAAGGATATTTGTGAATCCGAATATTAATGATGGTTTTATTTTTTAATTTAGCACAGCACGTTTGAATAAATAAGTTACTTTATCTGTGAGCAATATCTACTTATTTCTATTTCCTCACTATTTGTACATATGTGTTGATATATTATCATCCCAATTTAATTCCGACTCAGTATGGCGTTTTCTCAGGCTAAAATGAGACGGTCGGACATTGAACAAAGAAAAAGTATTAAGCATTCACCAGATATTATCAAAACTATTTTAACTAGTTTAAATTATAAAACAGGTTTATTTCAAAATGCTTAGTAAGTCTATATTTACTAATGTGTAATTATTATTTCTTCGAGGTTCAAGTACAAGGTTCTCGAACCAGTTAACGACACTGTTAAAAAATATTTATTATATTTATAGTGTATTTAACTTTTTGTTCAATCAGAACGTATGCATTTCGTTTTTATTTATATATTTAAAGCATATAAGCATTTTTAATACGTTAAATGCTACTGTACCTTAGTGAATTAATAATAATTTATAAATTCACATTTTTATATACAAAAACCTACTTGTTATATTTCTACGTAAGAAGAAGCTGTATCAACTTAAATTCCTATTATTGCAACTATTATTGTTGCTGTAAACAAATAGAAACTCATTAACGGAAGAAACCTCAATAAATTGCATTATTGTAAATTACTTATTTTTATATCTGTAGAAATATTTGTATGGTAAGCCCCATGTTAAGGAAAACCATATCAAGGCACTTCGAGCTGGCTCTTAAAGCTCAGGGATGGTTGAATGCCGAACACTACTTGGCTAAAATCTCTTTTACAACGGAATAAAAACAGCAGGCTTCAGCAACAGCGGTAGTCAAAACAACAAATTAAATGTATGTTCAGACACTTAAACATAAAAACAGTGAAGCACGTTAAGCTGTATAAAACGTGAAGTGTTAAAAAGGTGAAGTCACAAGTAACTTAATTATGTTTCTCTTTTTATTGACATTTGAGTATAAAATGTTTCTCAATTCCTTCTTTAGAATATTCCTATATCGATTTCAAGACAAACCAGTATCTGTCACAATACTTTGCAAATTGGTTCTTGACTTCAAGACTAACACGTAGAGGAGACAACGCGCACTGTCTGGCAAATTTAATACCAAATAATATATGATTCTTTGTTATATTATAATTTAGAGTATTTTTATAGAATATATTTCTAAACTGATAATGCAATACAAGTACTGAAGGACATATTTCAGATGTTAACCTGATAAATGTAAATATTTTAAATTTCGTACACAATTTGCGCTTCCTTATTTCCCGAGTTAATTTCCGCAGTGAACTTTAAACTGTCATTAAACTTAAATGTTGAAACATTGAATTTCATAAAACATTGTAAAACAGTACCCCAGAGCAACGAGTCGGTCTAGAAGATTAAGTTTTGAATGAAACTCTATAATCAGTACCTCTTCACCGCTTTTGAAAATGTTTATATGAGTACTTTATTTTGTAGATTAGTTTTCGTATGCCCAGTAACTGAGCAACATATGAAAATATTTAAATCTAGAGACCTATTTATTAGTATTTCAACAATTACGTTCTTGGACTACCTTAGTGACCTTATTACTGATATTAAGAAATACACCAATAAAGTAGAAAAAAGTTCTTTAATAAAAATAGTAAATACATTAATATTGTAACTTTCGATTGAGTTTCTATCAGAAACAAAGTAAGTATTTTTTTTAGGGTAAAATATTAACAGTTTTCCGATAAATTGTTTATACAAAATAAAGTTGAGAATAATTTGTCATTTGCGATCAAAAAAGAACACGAAATATAAAAACAACACACATAATTAAGTTTACATATCAATAAGAACCATCGATATGAAAAGGTATTAAATTTAAATTAAATTAACTATTATTAATAAACTAGAAAACTAATTATTTATAAAAATAGAGTTACAAGCGTAAATTAGAATTCTAGCTGCAATGAAATACTGAGAACTTGGTTAGAGAACATTTAAAAACTAACAACAGCATCACCTCCTCTCTTAAAATAAAGGCCATGAAACTACGTTTATTTACTCTATAAAAGTGGCCTTTATACTGATATGGGTCCTTTTTATAGGCTGAGATTTAGCAAAGCCTATCATTCCTGAGGCTGGTAAAATTGTATTTATGTATGTCTGTTCTCAAGAACGAATTAACTTCTCTTTTTAAAATCACATTTAAATTTTGCATGAAACGTCATTACTGAAATTTCGAGTTTGAGGACGGTGCATGTCAATGGATTTAGATCACCGTTAGTGAAAAGACTTAAACGGATCTTAAAGGTAACCATGGTTGTATCGAGAATTGTAAAGAATAAATAAATTTGAAATATTTAGTATAATGATTTATCATTTTTAAATGTTACGTAGTATTCGTGTTTTCTGTTAAAACGAGCTGGAATTCTATTTGATGTTTCGCGTGAAACCTCCAAGCCTGTTACGTGACACGTGATGAGATTTACTCCTATCGTGTAAAACATATTTTTACTAAAAATATTAAAATAATGTAGTGGAAAGGCAGTCGCGGGTACTGACCGACAGAAGTAACTACTTCTCATAATGGTATATGAGTATAAATCTTATGAATATAAATGTTACAATTCTTTAACTTGTAACATTTTATATAGGTACTTCATGAATTTGACCTAAAGAAATGCATAAACAATAAAAATTTCAATGTTATATCAAATTAATTAAAAACCAATTTCAAAACATTTATGATATAAAATTGAATTACCTATACTTTAAACTATAGTTATTCACACATACAACCATAACCTTTTGATTAGTACGCGATTTATAATAATATAAATTTAATTTCATAACTTACTGAAATCAGTGGGATGTCATAAAATTATATAGTTTTATTAATTTTGTAAAACCAAATAAACAAAACAATTTTATTTCAGTTGTTTTTTATTATAAAGTAAGATAAATTGCACTTTTCTTTGGAAAATACATGTAGACTATCGACAGTATATATATCCGCATTAAATATATAAAGAATCCTTCCTCCTCACTTAATATGTATATTTTCTAAAAAATGCCATGACAAATTTTTATTTAGAATTATGTGTAATGTCTAGAAAATATTTCAAAATAAGTTCAAAAATGTTTAACCTTTTACATTACGGTATATACAGAGATGGTGAAAAGTCCCGGGACTGTTTAATATGTTTTAAAATGCCACAAATCCGACTTTAAACGGATACCGAGCCCGATATGGCAGCTATTATAAGCCACCCTCACCGTAGGGCAGCATTACGAGACGGTATACTACCATATGAAACTAACAAAGCTAACATGGGGAAACATACCATTAATATCAGCTGTAACTTACAAAGGTCTCTAAAATGAAAAACCGATAAGATTAAATCAATTTAATCTTATTTAATCAATATAATCTTAACAAATTTTGTTTAGACAAATTCCTAGTAGCAGCAACTTCCAACAGATAGAGAGATATTTCACAATATACACTAAAGTAAATTTATTCTCAGCACATTTATCTGGCACAGCACTAACTTAGTTTAAACACTACAAAGACAAGAATTAATGTTATATATTAATTCCATATTGTTATGCACACTATCTGTAATGGGTTAAACTCAAATAAAAAAGTAAATGAAATTTTGTTTGAAATAAAAAAAGCTTTTGACATTGTTTACCGTAAACTTATTTTAAATAAAGTAATAAATTTCACGATCTCAGGCAACTTTTATGACTATTTAAAATGCTGTACCCTAAATAGAAATACATTTTTTAAAGTATATTCTTTTAATATTAAATTGGATTGTGATACAAAATATAGGGTATCCCATGATTCGGCCATAGAAGGAATTTTGTTTCACATGAAAGTATAATATAATCGATTTTTTCTGAAAAACAGTTATTTATATTACGTTTTTAATGACTTTTTGTTATTTTAAGAGTCTGCTTAACATCTAAAATGTCCAAATGGCAAACTGACCAACATAAAATAACAAATAATGTCAATTACCACAAATTTCTACAGAATAAGTTTAATTTACTAAATAACATGTTTATACTATTGATCTTTATATTGATATACTAACTTACAAAATACGTTATACATTTATTAACATTTGAGAACATTATATGGCTACCAACGTTAGTGCCATTGTAGACAATTCTACAAGAAATAAAGAATACATAAACTCAGCGATTAGGTTTTTTTTTAGTTATAGAAACATAAATATATTGTTCTCAATATATAAAATTAATATTATATTGGCACCAATTTCCGATCCCTCTATTACTTCATGTTTCAAGTCACTCATGTCACATCACTAATTCTACATTGGTGTAACTTCTTAGCATGATGTAATGATCAACTGTATCAAAGGTTTTGTTATATCTATGAAAGTACCACTCACACCTTTACAACTCATTCATGCAGATGTTTACTACAGTTATATAATGCATTTTCAGTATTTATAGCAGCTAAAAATCCAAATTGTTTATTAATAAATAGTGTTTGTTTTCCAAAATAAATTTAATCTATGTTACAATAAATATTCCCAGATTTTTGGAAACCACGAAAGAAAAACTATGAATATTGACGTTCAAGTTATAAATAAATAACAAGGCATCAGTAATCTTACGTGCATTTAATTAATGAAGAACTAATTGTATCCATAACTGGTTATATTTTATTTTCCCCTATTTTACAACTCTAAATAATTCATGGGACAAAACTGGTCTAATAAACAATGATTTAATTTTATTCTTGATGACGAAATGAATGGGCAAGAACACAGTAAAAATTCTTAAACAAATATCAAATAAAGTCTATATTTCTAAAAAACGTTTGTGCAATGACAGAGACTTATTATTTAGAGGTGAGGTGCTCAGTAGAATTGATTATTGCTTATGCTGGAGTAGAATCTACGAAACTAATATAAATTCAATATTCATGTAAAAAAAAAACAGTTTTATGTTTAATAGAAAAATGAAAATGGAACCATCTTAACCACTAATATGTATCTAAATAATTTCCCCGAAATATTTATTTTGTTTTTAATTTTTAAACACTAATACATATATATATATATATATATATATATATATAATATATATATATATATATATATATATATATATATATATATATATATGTATGAGTTAACAAATCCTATATTAGAAAATTACAGAAGAAAG
The DNA here is from genome assembly GCF_021130785.1 of Homalodisca vitripennis. Classification (NCBI taxonomy): domain Eukaryota; kingdom Metazoa; phylum Arthropoda; class Insecta; order Hemiptera; family Cicadellidae; genus Homalodisca; species Homalodisca vitripennis. The sequence goes on along the minus strand of NC_060215.1, from coordinate 124,215,942 downwards.
AACTTTTGTCTATTTTGAACAGATTTTTTTGGGTCCAACAAATTATTAATCTGATTCCAAACGAGATACAAAATTAAATTTATCTATTTATAAAAATGAATTTACCATTAGATTAAATATTAGTAACAGTGATCTTCTCGTTATAGTGCCAAGATTAAGAAGAATGGAACCTCGAAATAAGCATTTTGTTTCCTTATGCCTTAGTGATTTTCTAAAATTGACTACTTTAATACAATGACATTTGGCTACTATAATTGTGACTACGTATAAGATGTACAGTTCACGCTGATATGTCAAAAGATTGTTAATACCATTTCTTTTTAATATTTTAAGCATTTTATATTAATGGAGATAATGCATATATTGTAGCAATTTATATGCAAATTTTGGAGAGAGTTACATTCACCTAATAGCTGTTAAACCGAAACTGATGTTAATCGGATGGTACAAAAGATATGTTCATTTCAGTCGTCTTAAATGACAGTCAAGACACTAGCCGCGTGGGTCTTAGACCTTACATTATTTTAACTGTATTGAATAGTCAGGCTAATTACAACTATTGATACCTAACACGTATGATCATGGTTCACTGTACCTATTCAATGATAACAGCATTGCTACCATATGCTATTATTACTGTAATATTAGCATACGATAGACTTGTAAGTTAATCCAATAATTAGTAATTTTATTATTTAAAACTTAACCCTCTTTGTTAAGTTTGCGATGATATACTTAGAGTTGGATTTATATTATTCTTATTAAAAAAATGCTTAATCAGAGGATATTAATAAAAAATTCCTGTTATATATCATTACCCCTATAAACTTATACAATATTCTGGTGATTAGACATATTATTACTTAACAATAGGGTTTTGACCATACATTTACAGCTTTAATGTTCAAACATACACTTCAACTTAAATTTACAGAGTACTACAGAAGATACTATTAAAGTCAATAAAAGGTTGTATTATAGCTATTTAGAGGATTAACAGGTATTAAAATAAATAAAAGTGTTATAAACTTCCTTGATATAGTAGGCTGCAGTTTAAAATAAAATTTTCTAAATTTTGTGTAATTTTACCAGTTTAGGGCCTTTTGGGGTATTTTAAAGAGTCGAAAACAATTTTATTGAATTCTGTGATATCAAATGAAACGGAAATGGGAAAGAAAAAACTTAAAGTTAGTGTGACAGCTATGCATACCGCATGGCTGGTTTATTCTATTATTTGGCTATAGGGATGTTAATGTTGACAGTAAAACTTAGATGTTAATAGCATTGTTTCTTTGATTTTGTAAACTTCAACTTAAAAAACATGGTGTGTTAACATTCTTAAACTAAAAACATAGATAGCAAAACTTTCATTACTTTTTATCTTCCAGACGTGTTTTACCCATATTCCTCGTCAAGATGATTTTTATGCCAGGCTTAGATGGTGTGATGAAGAATTTCCCGACAAATTACACGGGAAATCCTTCATTGACACCCACAAAGTGAGCTGGCTCATTTATTATCTTCTTTCTTGTCTGTCTATTCCATTATGGGAAGAACGCTATGGTCGTGATGACACTAGTCTGCAGGCTTTGAGGTTGTACTGATTATTAATAATGGTATTTTATAAATATTAAATTCTAATTTAATTCTATACTAAATATACTAGTATACTACTGCATTTGGCACTTAGATGTTAAGTAAAAAAAACTGTAAACTAATTCATAACATGTTTACATGATATAAAAACGGTTAGTTTATAAATAATTTTAAGTAAAATTTTTAGTTTAGTTCATCGGATATGTAACACCGGGTATTTCCAGGTATCGTAATAATTAATTTCTAGGCGTCTGGGTATAATCAGTTTATACTACACTCATTTATGTTTGTTATCGTAGGATAAGAAACTCATTGCATTTAGCCCTAAGAAGACGTTTGCTCTTGTTTTCGCAGTGATAGGGTTTTCAGGATATGTAAGTCGGTTGTTGTGAGCAGGTCCCGTCCAGATCACATGATACCGGATACTGAATCTCAGTCATTGTTAATTTTGAAAAAAAAGAGAGGTAGCTCTTTTCCAACCTCTTCAAATCCAAGCGAACAAGGAAGATGATACTCCCTCATGTTAGGCTTTAACATCTTTTAACATTGAAGGAGCTCCAGTAACTCCGTCAACCTCCGCAGTTAACTAGACCCATTAAAACAATCCGTTTTACCTGAATATCTGAAATTTTGCAGTTTGTGATATGCCGCTCCTGAACATCCATATAAATACTCAAATGAAAGTGACAGAAAGCCAAATTGGTGTCTTCGGTATAAGTTCAACTCGAAGGTATAAAACAGCAAGGATTCCCACCTCCTGTGTTTTTTGTAATTTAATTTATTCGATATTCTACTCTAATTCTAATAAATTACGTTATGTGTTAAAAACAGATTCAATTAATAGTTAAATATTTCAAAACTGATGTTAAGCCTTGAACAATGTTAACATCATTAAAAAGTTTAAAATTAATGGTGTTAAACAATTTAATTAATTTAACTTACTCTCTTGCGTAAATGGAAAATTTAGAGCTTGATTTCAATGTTTGAGTATGTATATGAGTATAAATGAAATGTCTGGCATAATATAAAATGTTACGTGTTTTAAGACTTTCATACTATAATCTAAATTAAAATATCCTGCCGTTATGTTTAATAGATGTCCTTTAACAATCCACATTAAGTTTTCTTCAGATGGCTTCTTCAAAAGTCGAGTTTGATGTCATACGTGAATGGTGGAGCCTTAAACTTAACGACAAGTTACACGTGAAATTCTAAAGCTCCACCTAACGTACAGACATCATTATTGGTGGTGTCAGCAAAGGTTGAAGCTACTGTGATGATTATTAATATTCTATTATAAAAATAAACAATAAATGTAGCTGAAGTTAATTTATTTTGACATTTTCAATTGATTAATCAAGTTACAATATCTGATAGACAATTCTTTAACCATTTTGTCACCAAGCACTAACTTAAAATTAAATTCATTATTTGTTTTACCATAGTAATATGTTTTTCTGCAAGCACATACATGATAGACATAGCATTCGTCTAAGTTGTATGCAAGACTTTTAAAGACATTTTTATTTTCAATTTTTCTAGATTTGGATCATAACTCTGCAATGTTTTGTAGTCATCAAGGCCCACTGCATCATGTTTCGTAGATTTTATATAAATGTAAGGTTGTTTTAAGGAAAACAGATAAAAAAGGACTGGTAATGATTTACCGGGTAAAATGTACCAGATAAAACAAACTAATGAGGTAAATAATATGTGCTAAGTAAATTATAGTATTTATTGTAACAGGCATTCAAAAAAATCATTAGATTGATTTAGTTTACGTTTTAATTTGCACTTATATTAATTTACACTATGTTTTTTAACAAAATTTTCAGAGAACAAAATAATGCATGCAGAGACTATCTAATTGTAGTTGTTTCCTGATAGTGGAGTTCCGTATGAATTACGGAGACTGACAGTGTTATTGCTCATTTAATATGCTTGCAACACAAACACTAAATATATTATTTCGCTACAGATATATTTATCTACGTGGGTTTGCATCCCATACCTGTAATTCTCAACATTTAAACGAAGGAAATATAAAAAGTTCCAGATCTTTTAATTTAAATTACGACCACCTACTACAGTTTTATCTATAAGGTACTGTTGTTTCTTTTTTATGTTTTACACTTACATTAAAAACAGTAATCATTATTATATCATAACATCTTTGATATAATGTTTCTCCAAATATAAAAAAGAAGTTTAAATATTGTATATTATTGTAGATAAAGAAAGTGAACAGTTAAGTTAACAGTATGGTAGTATGAATGAAAAAGTTATAATTGTTAACAAAACACAGTAATAACTAATAAATTAATAGATTCTTAAATAACAGTAATAATAAACCGTTCACTTTGATTGCACAACACAGCATATCTACATATAGAGTAAATTATACAGTTTTTCTTTAATAACAATCAACACATTCTTATTATGTTGTGTAGTACAATAAGAAAGAACAAAGATACATAAGTTACAATTAAAAATACTTTATTCATAGAAAGTATGATACCTAAATAACAAATTTTATAGATATATTTTAAAATAATAATCTAGTGACAGAACACCAAGTAACAACTGGAATTAATGATATAACACTAGTGTTACGTTATCAAAACCTAGCAATCATCATAATATGCCAGAAAGGCCTGTTCAGTTCAATGTCAAGCACAAAATATCATGTATTTATGGATATAACTAAAACCTCAAGTGGTTTTAAATGTTATGTTATCTCTTTACTTTCAGGAAGATGATCAGTGATAAATTTGAAGAATCGGAAATAATATCAGAAGTTTTAAGCTTAAATTGAGGTTCATAGAAGACTTCGTTCTTAATGTGATAGTAATCATTATTAAAAAAATGTGACATAAATATAGGCCGAGAAATGTCTTGTTCAGCGGATAGCCGCCATTTTGTATGTCTATGTAAAATTACTATCTCATAACTAGTTAAGTTAAAGAAACCAACTTTCGCAAATAGGTTGTAGTAGATGAGATTCATTTTAAAAAGCGATAATTTTTTTCACGTTAACAAAATGGCGTACGTTACAACTTTTGGAAGTTAAATTTGGTTTCAAAGTAAAAATTACTTTTCATAAGCTGAATTAATATAAAATACAATAGAGATAAAGAATAAAACTTTCTAGGCGTATTTTTATGGAAATCATGTTTATGTATAAGAATTTAAGGCTAGGCTTCAGTAAGTCCAGTTTTCATAAAGTCCAGGACTTTGTATTTTGCCATTTTAATACTGGCTGTTTCGTTAAGTCCAGATTTCATAAAGTCCAGGTCCTCTAAACAAATGTAATATCAAATACGATTTCATTAAGTCCAGTTTTTAATAAGTCCAGGAGTTTAATGTTATTAAAATACAGCAGTGTCAGTAAGTCCAGTGTCACAAAGTCCAGAAGTACAGTCTGTGCCAGAGCAAGTCGCCGGCGACCGTCATGTTGCTATGTTGCAGGGGCAATTCTGAAGGCGTTCCAGCCTCAGCGCAAATTTAATAATTCATGTGGATTGTTATATAAGGCAGCCTAAAAAGAATTAGTTTGCATTCAAGCTCTAAATATTTATCTTTATTTTATGTATATTTCCAATTGTGTATCTAACTTATAGTTTTAAAATGTGATTTTTCATACAAATCATAGAATAAATAGAAAACAATATTTTAATTATTAAACTTTATTCTACCTAACATAAATTAATAAATATAAGTATACATTTGGAATGTTTATTGTATCTGTACTATGTATGTCCAATTAAATCACCGTAAATAACAAAATAACAAACAATACATTAATAACAAAATGTTGTATGATTTTACTATATGAAAAAATCTAAATCTCAATAATGCCAAACACTCAACAAATGTTTTGAAAGTATTGAGTTTAGCAAACACACATAAAATATATAATTTTGACGTTTCATATGTTCCAATGCTAAAATAAAATTATATAACATTTTCCTGTATTAACTATGTTGTGTTTTATTAAGTGAAACAGGAAATTAAAATTAAACATTTTGCAAACAACAACTGTCATTTCATTATGAAATTTTATTCAGGTTCTATTTAATTAGTTCTCATAACCAATTAAGATAACTGGTCTGTTACGTATTATGCATAAACCAGTGTTGATTATTTACTATAAACGCTATTACTACAATGTTATTTATCAAAGTAATAAAAATTATAAATCTGATATATTTTATATAAATATTAGCTCTGATAATGGCAGTAAAGAAAGAACCTGCTATATATTTATTATATATAATCAACCAAACAATAAACAGCATCTGGGATGTTAACCAGTCGGGCCACTTTAGTTCAGTAAACTACCTTGCCCCGATCATGAGGTTAAATGACAATTGACTTAGTGGGAAGCCTATCAGTCGTGGGGCTGGACAACTTTCATTTAAAACTGTCTTTCCGCACGATATATCAGAAACTAACTAATATATAGACGTTTGTTTATGCATGAAGCTTCAGTACTATATGAGGAACACTGCGTTCGATTGTGGTAAATGTCACACCATGAGATTTGGGTGACATTTAGCATATATTACATTAGTCTTATGGGTAACCATTGTGATATTGATAACAAAGCACAATACATATATTTGTAAACAAACTCAATTTACCCATTATAGGTTTTAACGTCCCGAAATTCCATGTATCGGAAATATGATGACTTTGAACGAGAAATGAATGCTCCTATACCAACCAAAAATGATATAAGATTTTGTACCTCTGATCGTCTAACCATAAACACTGAAATTATATGAATCTGATCATATGACTACTTACGTTTGAAACACATTATAGATGACCATTATATTACATCATACGTGTTTTGATAAAGTTGGCTTCGGGCTTTGATTTTTTTCTTACCCACGGGTAACAACTTGTATGACGTATTAACACATGTACACTAATTATTCCAACACATCACACACCATTTTAAGGTGAGTGGTGACTAGATGTGTAGACTTTTATTATTTAAGCACTATTATGAAACGCAATAAAATGAAAAGAAAGTGAATGCATCATATGACAAGATCATGTGCATCATTTCGAAAAATATTTCATAATTAGACTTAATTGAAACTTCATTTCTTCATAAACAAGAATGAGGTCAACCATTGAATTTGGCTGATAACACTTAGTTCGATAATGGTGAATGTCATTCCATGGGATATGGCCTAGCGTTAGCTATTATATTTTTATTGGTATTATAGGCAAACATTGTGGCAATGAAAATATGGAAGAATAAATAAATTTGAGAACAAACCTAGTCCAATAAAGACTTTTTTACATGGAAAATTTTTATTCATATGGTAAAATGAAAATATTACCAGAGTGGAAAGTCAATGTTAAAAGTAGGTGACAATATTTAATATCAGAGAACTCTCGAGTTGCAGTTCCCCAATTTAGCTCACCGGAACTTACTGGAACACTGCTATAAAACATAATTTAATATGAGACTATAATGTGGTAAGTTATCTCGAGAAAAATGTCTTCTGTTAACTTCATTTTGATATAGACTAGGTTGGGCATTATATCTGCCTGCAGGTATATCGAAAATAAAATTATAGATTTGAAATTTTGAATGCAAACTCAGTTTGTTATGCAACACGTGGTGTTCCGTGTTGCTACTTTGTTTATATTATATTGAATTAGTAAAAAGCATTTATTTTTAACACGCAAGCCTCTAAAACAAAGCGATAAATGTGCATTTTGAATTTTGCTACATTTTAATTGTGCAGCTGATGAAACATTGAGAATGCCTTTTCTTGTGTGTATTGTTGCTGGGTAAACGAGACAGACACTCTTTTGTAGTGTATGTGTCTGTTGCCGAGATTGCGTTTTGAGCTTCTTCTTTACCGACTGTCTAGGCTAATTGGTTGGCCTAGGCTATTATGTCAGGACCCTATTGAAGCTGGCAAATTCAAGGATATCGAAATCATATTCCTAATTTACTCTGCTGTATTGATCTTTGTCGAATCCTTTTATACGGACGTGGACTCGAGATTCCAGTAGTCAAGGCTGTGACAGAAGGTCAGATTTCAAACGCTACACCAAGTGGAAGGTGAAGTAGAGCTAAACTATTAAAATTCCCTTTTGATTAAATCAGCCATTCCAATAACAGATGTGTTAAAGTGAACAAACTGTAGTAATTAATGTATGATGGCAGTAATGATAAGAAATTATTTCTGTAGACATTGATACTGATGTGGCATTTTTATGTACTTCCTACGTAATCTCATAGTTAATTCTATAATAAAACAAGACTTCCAGGACATTTCAACTCACGAATATCTAATATAATAAGATACAATCTAACTAGAACACAATTAAAAAAGCTCGGCTTGGTAATACAAAAATAAATTATGGCACTGTTTAAAATTCCATGTTTTATTTTGTGAAATATAATTTTTCTTTTTAAAGGAGCATTTTTGGAATGATTACTAAAAGTATATATACAAATTTATTTAAATAACTGTTTTTCTACACCAGTTTGAATGAAAATACTGTGTTAATCTTTTTCTGTAGTATAGTTTGAATTCTTACTAATGATTTTTATTATACTTTTTAAGTTATTTTTTCTTCTGACAAACTGCTCAATGTCCTTCGTTATCAGACATGGACATTGGTAATTTAAATGTTATTTAAATGTAAGAATAACAAATGTGCCTATACCATGTCTCTTTTGACGGATCTGAGGTTGTTTCCTGTAATACGAGTAGTTTTCTAAAACTGTAAACAAAAGGACTATCTATTGGAAACTGTTAGACTCATGTTATAACTGTTAGGAAAATATGATAAACTCCAAACTACAAAATAGATTTATTTTCGTCGATTTATATTTTTTAACGTTCATCCATTATTACGATAGTTATTTACCGATCAATAACACGTGTTAATTTCTTCCTCAACCATGTCAGATATTCCACTACTGTTATGCCACCATAATAGAACAAACTATGCAATTTGTTTGAAAATTCCACAACACAAACAAAATAGTGACTTGCTTCAGTGTTTCAATGAAAACAAATGTACAACATTGCTCATGATTTCCAGGAATTTATTTAGTAATTGTGTGTGGGAGACGAAAGCTACAGACAGTATAATGTGTCAGAACCGGATACGGGAGGTCCTCCATAGCATGTTGCACCTGTCAATGGTCCATTATCTCAAATGTGACGAGGGTGCAATAAACCAACACTCCCTCGGTTCGAGCCGTGAGCCTGCCAGACTCAAGGAAGTCCTCGCCGAATATTTCTATTGTTTGAGTTTATCCTACTCCAGAAATCAGATTGTTTTCTAAAAGTGTCTATTTTATTGGTAATATAAACTAATCTATCAGAACTGTTTATACAGTTTTATGTATAAAGTTGAAAGTGTTTTAATTTTTACATTAATGATGAACTTCTAAACGAGAATAATAAATTTACATGAATTGTTAACATAATGTAATTTATTCCTCGGGTAAAGTACCTTTATTTCAATGTATAATGTTGTATATAGGTAGATTGAAATAAAGAAATTAAAGATACAAATTTCTTATAAACTATGACTAGTGTGTATATGAACATTTTAAAATTATCTGGTTACTTTCAAATGACAAAACTACTTGCTGACGCTTTCAATGGAGTGTTTTTACAATTAAGTACACATAACCAAAATAACCTATTAAAATGATAAAAAATATCATCTATAAAACAGTACAGAAATCTGCTAGATTGGGAATAGTATAAAAATAACACAGAGCTAAGGCAGTTTCCGGGTAGCCTACAGCTGTGAGCTGACTTCACACAGTCCACAGATCTCACAGGTATATAACGATGAAACGTTCTCTATCAAATTTGATTCGTTCCATTTTACCCTTGACATTGTACTCAACTAACAAAGTATAATAGAAAACGGTGGATTAATTATAAAACATATTTTAAATCAAATTACACGTTATTGTTTTACAACCTCTCTAAGTTATAAGGAGGAAAGAGGGCCTAAACAGGCAAATATCTATATCGTTATTAATTTATCATGTTTACCTTTTTACTTAGTAATGTAAGCCTCTCAATTTAACCTTGTATAACGTTGAATAAATTTGAAAATTGCATTTAAATGTTTGATCGGCAGGTTTAGTGAGACGTATTTTCTTGTCTAGTACCATGCGGGCTGGAAGAGTTGTGAGCACTTTGTCACCCAAGTTCCTTTGGCCCGGTTCCTTTTTTAGAACTTCTTAACATTCTTGAACCAGATAAAACTCTCTAGCGGCCCAAATCAACCATGACGTTTAGACTCATTTCGTATACTCTATTACTTTTAATCTGGTTAATGGGTTATTTTCAAATACGGATTTACTGGCTTTAGAGTTTTGGTAAGGAATACAAATTAACATAACAAGATTATAAAAATATGTGCATTTAATTAAATGTCTATGTTAAGCAAAAGCCATAAATAATTTCATATAGGTCAGTTCATCGCTAAACATATATTTCTATTCAGACTAAAATTGTAACCGATTTGATTGCGTTTGATGGAAACTAATTGTGTATGCATTATTTTCCAAAGTACTCAATTTGCGTAACTGATGACTTGAGTTGTTACTCTGAGTTGCCAATTTTAATGGATAACGTTTTAACCTGTATAGTCTACCAAATATTCTAAGGAGGCTTCAACGGGAGCGCCCAACACCGGAAGTTCGTTTCCTTTCCCACGCCTATAAACTTACTGTAGGCTATCGCTTAAAATTTCGTTGAGTATGTTCAACACTTACCGCACGGTAATTTTTTAATTGAACCTAGGGTTTATTACCTTCGTAATGATTCTATTGTTTACTAATATTGAAAGGTTTATGATATTCTGTACAGGCCACCTGCACAAAACATAGATGTTTTGAAAATTGTTGTGTAGTAAAAATCAGGTATAGTACAGAGTTATTTTAAATGTGGGTTAACAGGTAGGAAAATCTGAAGATTTTGTTAATGTGACTTGTACCTTAGCGGGTTGTCACACGCTATTAACACAAAGCAAATAAAAAGAAACAATTTGGGTTATTGTCCATAGGCCGGTTATAGGGCTTTTTAGTGGGAATATCAAATTTTTTTCGTATTCGAAAAGTGGCTGGTCGAAAGGCTCGAAGTCATAGCGAAGATTGACAGAAATGAACGCTGAGCACCATGGTAAACGGACTGTAGGTCCACGTCATAAAACTGCCGGAAGCATTTCTTACGTACTTCTTGAGGAGTGGACAGTGGGTCCACGGTCCCGGCCTGGGACCCACTGTCCGACTCACGGGTTTCTTTTGACGAGGGGTTGACAAGGGATCGTCGTACTCACATTGAAGCACTTGAATGAATTTTTCGAGATCTAAACTCTATATCTGCTAAATTAATAGTTTTCAGTACACTACTTAATACAGCTGCAAAAAGAATGAAACGAAATTATATACATAAAATAAAGTCAGGTTAGTTTCGCCATTTCTAACTTAAGAATGTCTGTAACGATTATAGTGGTCTTTGCTTTATTGGATACGTTTTCGCTCCGACTAGGAGAACAACGATTAAAATATCGTAAGAATGCACAGAAAAATCAGGTAAAGAGAACAAGACATTTATATAATAGTATAAGAGCCTCTTAACTTTAGTCAATTGTTCAATAGTAGCACAATCATAAATTACCTTACATTTAGTTATGAAAGCATAGAGTAAGCTTGATAATAACAACACTTCTTATTTCAAATTTTTTTGCGACCACTGTTGAGCACAAGTAGGACAAATATTTAGATAAATAAACTAAAAGTTTTATTAAAAGTCTACTTTTAACTGTACACTTTAGTAAATATTGAGTATGCATGATGAGTACTGTATGGAGACATCAAAGGAATGTACTATATAACTTTTATATAGTTATAAAACGCATAGTTTGTTTGACTTTTGACAGAAGTAGGCTTCTCAGAAGTTTGTATGTAACTTGTTCGAAAAAACAAAGCAATATTAACTAGGGCTTTTTTATTAACTAAACACCAAATTTTAAAACTTTTAACGGTTAACAGTGTTATTTTAAAGGGGAATAGCACTAATAGGGTTTAAGAATAAACTTAAGAATTTGGAGCGTTCGAGGTCCTTATAACTGCTAGTAATTAAACATGTTATCTCCTGTCGTTCCGGAATCACTATTTGAAATAACGTTAATTTTTTTCGCAGCGAGATATAGCGATGAATAGCAATTGGAAGTTTGAATGAAACTAGACAAATTTTTTAGCCGTTCATCGAATTCCTGTTTGAGTGATATTTACAACGTATCGTTAGCGGCATCAGGTCACTATTATGTAAGTTAGTATGTCTGAGTAGGCAGATGTTTTGTTTACTGTTTTGATTATATGCCAAGAGCCCACTATTTAAGGTAATAAAATATTTTTTCTTCGTATTTATTTAACTTAATTTGGTACAACTTTAAAAATGACATATTAGATATGAACTAAATGGCTATTTTAACTATTAACAATGTTAATAAAACAATAAACCATCCATTGCAATTAACGTGTACTACGAGTAACGTGTCTACTGGTATATACAGTATTGTACAAGCGATGGTCCAAATATAAGGAATAACTAATACAAACTTACTGTAGATGTTTATGATTCATTAGGACAATGCTAAATTAAGCAGAAAGTAATATAATGCTATATGGAATTCGTTAAGATGTAATCCCTATTAGTAATCCACTTCATATGTGATAGCTTGAGTAAACTGTTGTTAATATTTACTGCTTTAGCAGTACTCTGTGCGAATGTAGTGGAAGCGTCAGTGACCAGAATAAAGAATAAGTGCAGGTAGAAAAACTAATGCACGGCCAGGTCAGTTTTGAAAAGTAGGACAGTTAGTCCGCAGGTGTCGGCGTGGACTAACTGCCCTACCCTGCAGAAAAGTGACGTCAGCCACCCTCGTCAAACTAGGCATGGACCTACAGTCCTACAATTGAGATCCATGGCCGTCTACTAAGGCACGTGACTTCTTTAGGCAGTGTCAGTATAAACCCAATTACTATTTCACCTCGGAGTACTTAAATACCCAAATTAATAAATAAAATGATTTACCACTTTGAATTAGTATTATTAATGATAATAGTAAATTGTCACAGAACCTGATATTTAATTTGTACCCAAATTGTGACAGGCCATATCTCAACCAAAATGTCCTGCAGATTTGCCTTACCGGACGTTTATTGGAGTAATAACAAAATAATTGCTATGTAAACTATTCAACTTTTACATGAATCACAAACCATTGAATGTAAACAAATAAAATGAATAGGCATATACTTTTACAATTGTGTCTATATGATTTAATACGTATCTCCTATCAATTCGAGCTTTGCTAATAAAGTTAATAATTTGAACATTTGATACCGTCAAAATCGAAATTACAAAGGAATTCAGACATTGAATACAAATCATATAATACGACTATCGCGTCGGCTTATGAATCGCTCAGCGGGTCATCCATCCATCCAAGCAGCAGCCATGTCGACGTTGTGATAAACTTCTGTACTCACTGCACTACACCATTGTATGATGTAATATCAATTACAGAATAAATCAGATTTGTTTTTATTTAAATGACTTTAAACGTGGTTCTTGTGGTTCTTGTTTGGTGCTTTGGTGGTTCTAATTTAACGTGAGTGGTTGTGGTAAGTTATCTCGAGAACATTTTTTGCTGTCACTGTAAATTAAAAAAAAAACTTCATTTTGATTTAGACAAGATTGGGTAGCCATTACTTAGTACGCCAACACAGTTTATATTTTGCCTACTGTGGGTATATAAAAATGTCTGTATTATGCGACTGTCTGTCATTGTATCGGCCAGCAGGTAAATAATAAAATTGAAATTTTGCATGCAACCTTAGTCCGTTACACAACACGGCGGTGTACGGTATTGCTATATTGTTACAATTATATTGAACTGATAAAATGCATTACTTTTAACACGCAAGCCTCTAAAGCAAAGTTAGAAATGTGAATTTTGAATTTAGCTCCATTTTAATTCTGCACCTGATGAAACACTGAGAATGCCTATTCAAGTGTGTATTGTTTCTTGGTAAAGGAGACTCTTTTGTAATATAGATGTCTCTGCTACCGAGATCGCGTTTTGAACATCTTGATGGCTAGGCTGGCTCTAAAACCGCTGTCCCCCTTATATCAGTACCCAAGTAATCGGGCGTGTTCAAGGAGCCCGAAATAATGGCAAGTAATAAATAGTATTCTCAAAGTACTCTCCTGTTTCGTTCTTGTTGAATCCCTTCAGTGAACGTAGACTCCAGATTCCAGGAGTCAAGGCTCAGAGTCAGAATTCAAACGCTGCACAATGTGGAAGTTGGAATGGAGCTAAACTAAACATTACATTCAATCAACCCCTCCCTCAGCAGTTGTGTTAAAGTGAGAAAACTGTAATCAGTGAGGTCAATAATGGCTACGCATTATATATTGTAGTTCTGTAAACGGTGATGTGAATGTTATGTTGTTATTTCATTAAAGTCAGTTTAGCCATAATTATTTAAAAATGTGGTATCATCACTATTATTAGAAAAGTAATTGTTCTCCACTCTATAAATATGCATATAATATAAATATATTGGAGAATATTGAAAAAAGGTAACTTTTTAAGTAACGATTATACGAGTAATTAAGTAAATTGGAAAGGGAAAATGAGAATCACAACTCCTTTTCGTGATGTAATCACGGCCTGTATAACGTCACATGACGAAAGTAAGAGTGGGACTAACCGAGGTCACCACTAAACGGTGAACCAACCCTCGGCGTCAGGGGCGTCTCACGATTCCATTCACAATAGGACACATTGCTACAGTAGTATGCTGTAGTCACGCTCGGTAAATAATTTACCACTAGCATATCTATTACGTACTTAATGTTATTCACAACTTTACAATCACGAGTTGTACAATATAAGTAATGGACAGCAAAACGGATTGTGCGCCCTCGCTGATAATTATTAAAGGCATATTTTAAAATAAATAAGTAATAATGGTTTATTTAAAACCTCGTTTTTTCATTTCTAAGCAGCAGGTTAGAGTAGGCCTATGGTATTTTTTTGAGGAAGACTTATATTTTAAGTCAAGTCTAAAAGTTTTGGTAAGGTTTTTTTTTAGGAGAAACAATTAGTAATGGTTTATTGAACGGTTTGTTTTTTATATGATTTTTTTAAGCATCTTGTAAGTTAAATATAGTCTTATTTATACTCGTAGTTGAAAAATATCTAATGAGAAAATAAATAAAGGCTAATCACACATTACATATATTGAAGTGCTTCTGTATTTAAATACATCAATAACCTATTTTATTTACCTAAATAAAAACCTGTGGTTCCTATATCTGGCAGCCTTGTTAAATACATATACAGACAAATATTTCTCCCTTATATATTTAGTAACTATACTTAATAAAAGGGCTCTTATTGTGATGCACTATTTAAAAAGTGTTAGAACAGTAAACATTTTTACAAAATAAAAAAGGTTCTTTAGATTTGTTTAGCTGATACATTTCGGGGTTTTTCAAAATATAAAGATGGATGTACGACTTGAAGAAGCATTTAATGTCCCAACTAGTTTAAGGTTTGAATCAAACAGGTAAATTTTAATAGAAGTTATATCAAATTCAACAATAATAATCTTTAGTGTCAAGATAATAAAATTCTCTAGAACCCTTCCAGCAGTAAGTGGTGTATCTTAAAAATAATTCTGTTTTTAGGCTTGGAGTTGTTAAAAGGTTTGGACATAAGTGACAGTTCCCATAAGAAGTTATATTTTGCATATTTCACATAATGCTGTTCAAAAATTGCATATTATGGAATTACCTCTATTCCATATATTACCAATATGTCTTTGAACAATGCGTCTTATAAATTATTACAGAAAGAGATTTACAATTACAAAAAAAAAAAATATTAGAATAATCTTAAACATTGTATTCTTTCATTTTTACGATTTTAACTGCAACGCTTACTAAAATGTAATTGCTAAAACAACAAATTTCTCATTTTCAAATAATAATTTAGTTTTCTGACTAAATGACTCGTTTACATTTATAGTGAATGAGAATGTGTAAGGAATATCCATTATTTTTACGCCTCTTTAGATTTAAACGATTAGGTAAGTAATCATCTACCTTACAAAATGTCCTGAAAGATGGTTAGAATTTGATACCGAAGACTCCCTTTGAAACATTCGGCAAGAACTATGCAACATGAAAGTTTGCTGAACTGTGGTCTGAACTAATGCACCAATGCCAGCCATAGATTTTCTAAAATATTAACAATATTTTTAAGTTTGTAAAGAAACAAACGCGTAGTGTCATTGTTAATATACTTTTAACTGTATATGTTTATAAATTTTTAAGTATTAGGTCTAAAAGGGAATGTTACTATCTAACTAATACTATAAATTTACTGATATAATTCCCACCTTGTCCCATTAGTTTACTTTTGACAGAAGTAGGCTTCACTGACCTGTGATATATATTTACTTGATCGGGAAACAAGGCAAAATCAAGTGTCAAACACAATATAATGACCATAAAATATACACTTTTTAATGTATTTTCTTCATCGTGGGAAGAAGAGAAGGCAAACTCAACATTGGTTTTGGAAATATAATTCATTCGAACCAGAAATGCTCATACAGGTGCAAAAACCAATGAAGTTGCGTGCGAAGCGCGGGTAATTGTTAGTTCATTAATAAACAACAGTATTTATATGCACAGCCTGGTACAGTATAATCAATGGCTTCATAACCTGACATTGATATAAAAAGAGGCAGGTGGGGTTAAGAGCAGGCGCGACGTTCGACCTACAGTGACATGTTTCTCCTCCTTCCCTAGGCTGTCAAACCGCGGAGGTGGCGGATCGTTTTCAGAGCCGAACTGCAGCCAGGGTGCGCAATCCAGGTAGTGTGTTATACATTAATGGTCGGGCCAGTCCGAGGTGTCAAAAATGTCACTCTTCCCAGATAGCCCCCGCTGTGCTTAGAGCACACAACTGTTGAGCCTACGGACGGTCATGGCTGGGACTCCCTATCCAACTTAAGAATTTCTTGTGAGTCGGGGAACACAACTCATCGCATTTGCTATGATGTACAACGGGTTCTTAGAGATTAAAACTACAGTTTTGATGAGAAAACATTAATCTTTCTTTGATCATTAGTCTTTCGTTGATCTTATAAGTAACAAACGTGTTGATGAATTAGCGTGTTATAATTTATTTTATTCGTGTTAGCATCAGTAAGAGACGTAGGCATATCTAGGGGGAGTTTTGAGAGTTTTAAACCCCGCTCCCCCTATTGATAACAATATTCTATATGTATATATGTATATTTTTTTAACGTAAAATTATATTCGTAAAGAACTATCTATCATAATTCATTTTTGTGTTTTAATTTGTTTTGATATTTTATCAAATAATAACTTGCGCTTAATATTTTTTTGGAATGAAGTTCATGTGCAGCCCGTAGGGGTTGAGAAGTACCTAACAGCCAACCTCTGTCGCAAACGTCCCCCGTGATTTGAGGAGAGAAACGGCGAGTATCGGTAATGATTGCCTACTTATTACGATCGTTACTTATTTCGATATTTAATTACCGATCGCTATAACGTGTTTCTGTCACACTTTGTGTATGAAACCCCATAATTGGACAACCAAACTAAAGAAATGCCGAGCTTTGTAAATAATATTTAACTTGAAGTTCATATTTTAAATGTCTATAATTTGTTAACCATAGAGCTTCTGTTGCGTTTTTGCACAATGCATGCAGTGGACGTCAACGGCTCAGCAGCAGCAAAAACACAAAATTCCTAATTTTATGTCTCAAAAATGTGTTATTATATTCTTAGTAAATATATCCTCTATAAAAGTACTTACATGTAGATTCATATCCCAGTTTTTTTTATATCATAGATTCACGGTTCACTCATCCCTCAAATTCGGGTATCTATACTTTTTGATCCGAAGTCATAAGATGCAGCTTTGCTCTTGTTTAGTGATTATACTGAACTATTTTGTTAAGTATCTTGTTAATTTTATGATTAAATTTTGTTTTAGTCACATATACTTCATATTAAACTGTACTTGTAGTAGAAGATTATTCCTATATAAGCTTCCTGGTGATCGGTGGTATAGAGGTTTTATTGAAAACTTTATGTTCTGAGCTGATATTTTACCTCCTCTTATTAGTTGAGAAGTACTATAGAATATTAATTTTAGGACCTAATGTTTCAAACCTTTCCCCAGGGGTGGCTGGACCCCTGATATAGAGTTTTTTATACCCTCTACTCTACTGTTTTCAAGGCACCCTTCAGAGTACATTTCTTGATGCGCCACTGCTTTTGCATTTGATCTAAATACCATAGTCTACACAATAAATAAATATTTCGGGTCTTTTGTAGAAGAAGGCCACCAGTCTTGAAATATGTTCTATAGCAATGGCATATTGTTTGAAGGGTCTTATGACGATCTGTTTCAAGCTATCTGGCGGGACATGAACCTATTCTGGCCTCCACAAGAATAAACCATTATATAGTTTGTAAAATATTTTTTTTTTCTTTAAAATGTGTTCAAATTTTGTCCAATACATGTATACTGAGTGTACAATGAGGTTTTGTTGGTCCTGTATCCATAGAAAATATTTCAACACTGGCGGTCCTCTTCTACAAAAGACCCAATATTTCTATAATGAGACAGATAAAAATATTAATTTTTGTTAAGTTAGTTTATTATTACATTTTTTTATGTTTTGTTCATTATTGTATTTTGTATCATATATACCGGCAATTTCCAGAAGAATGATTCATTTATCTTTTTAATAAAATAGTTCACTTACATCAATGTGGAATATATCTAACATCTGACGACGAAAGGGCACGTAGTATACAACTCCCTGAGAGGTTTTATACTCAAGTTATATTATATTGTCAATAAAACAGATGAAATGAGTTGGTAGGGTAAGACTGATTATTCTTAAATTACCTTTGATGATATCAAGACATAATTAATTAAGGCTATGAACGGTGTGGTTATTTTAAATGCTGTGAAACATGGGGCTGTGAATCTACAATTTTTGTAGTCAGATATGCGATGAATCAGATTTCATATGACAATAACCACACACAATTGTGTTTTTACCACAGGCAATAATCATACTTAAATAAATACTTTGAAGTAATACATAATAGTTTACGAAAAATGGAGTGCTTTACTTAGAATTCTTGTCAAACATGGAATATAGTATAGAAGGTACGCAAAATAGCCATTCTTTATAGAAGGAAAAGTTATTACAAATAATTAACAATGAGTTTCATTTAAACCCACAGATTGACTGGAGAGACAAGAAATTATCTTACCTCGGAGTTAAAGGGACTGAGACAGAAATGGAGGATATCGGATATCTTTTCACACGCGCAGTAGGGCACGCGCAGGTTTAGTGAGGTGACAGCTGGCGTTAGCTTTGAGCAGTCACTAGTCACAGTCAGTCGTTGAGCCCGAGCGCGATTGTGTTGTGATAGTTGGGTTGCAGTTATTAGCGCGGTTACACACCACGGTTGGGTGAGGCTTGTTTTGGTTAATCGCTGTTGACTTAAACCTGCCTGTGGTCTGGCGATCTTACCCGACGACATGGAAAACGTTCAACTAAATTTCACAGTGGGGTCATGAGATTCAAGGCTTCTTTGTACTTAGCGTTGTCCGATCATCTCAAGGTAAGTAAATTAGTGATTTTTATCTTAGTGTAGTAAGATAAATGTATTTAATTAATAAATGTAAAAGTAATTTATGTCAAGCCCAATATAACTTAGTACTAGCTCAATTTATAGATACTTAACAGATTTGTAAACAAATTTCAGTACAATAACATGAAGTTTTAACATGTGGTCTGACTTACTCTTTCGTTATTTAATATTTTAAAGTTAGTAATAGGACTAGCAGATTTAAAAATGTGTCTTAGATTGAAGACTCTTGGAGCCATTGTGGAAAGAAATTAAAAATAGTACCAAATTTTAATAAAACAATAATTTTCCAATAAGGTTTATTTTTTGGACAAGGCCTTTCAAAACCAAAGGTTTCATAACGAGCACAAATAAATTAATAATTACATTAGCTTAATTAAAATTAATATTAAAATACCGTATGGTTTATATATGCATATACAAGAAACATTTCAGCCAGTATAAAAATTTATTTATGACCACCGTTTAATTTTTGATTAAATAAACCTTATTAGAAAAGTATTGCTTTATTAATATTTAGTACTATTTTAAATGTCTAATAGATACTTTTAGGAAAATTGCATTTTATAACAGTTTCTTTTCCTTGTAACATTTAAAAATAAATACTTCACATTTTCAAAACCTTTATAAAAAGATAAGTGATAAGTCAACACAATCTACAAATTAAAATACCTGTTCTCTGTAATAATACAAAGCAATCAAAACCAAAGAAATTAATAAATAAGATTATACAGTTTTTATTGGATTATGTTTAAATGGAATGATTGGTTATTTTTGGACATACTACAAAAATGTATGGTTTATAAAAATTCTAGCAAATTTTCAGCATTAATAAAAAGTCATGAGTAGTACTGAAGTAATTCAAGGAGAATTTGCAGTGTATTTAAGGTTGCAATTAATTCTAAGTAAGTATTAAACTTGTTTAAATATGGTTATTTATGATGAATGATTTGAAAGGATGATAGAAATTCAGACATTTCGCATTTTAATATGTTTCAAAAAGTTTATCACCACATCTCAAGAATTTAATTCTACCATCTTCTTTCAGGTGTATAAAACTTAATTTAACAACTTAACGACCCTGGGGCTCTGTTTATAACACCGTGTGGTCGGCCTTTTCTTGAACAATCTACCAATATGTTGTCTTGTACATATTAAGCATATTCTGTTGCCTATTTGTAAATAAAGATTAAAAATTATGAACAGGGAATGAGAAATTTTTGATATTGGAAACATACATTGAAGTAACGATATCAAAATAATAAGGGTTTTCCTGTTAGGGTAATTGTAAAAGGTCTACCTATTTATTTCTTTACGGAGATATTAACGCAATTTTTATTAATGCAAAGGAAAAAACAGTTACAACGTGAAACAAAATTTTTTATATATAAATTGAAGAATTTGCTGCAAATAGAATTATGGAACACTACAGTTTAGTGTAGAACGTATTTAACATTTTCGATACTCCATAACTTAATTAGTGTTTTCAAATAACACCAAAATATTGTGTAATCTGATAAACTATTATTTAAATATACAGTTAAGGTTATGAAAATTATCTTATGAATGATTTTTAGGATGTTATCACATAGATCATGTATACAATTATTAATACGTAATTCATTTGTCACAAAATCTACCTACTTCAAACTATGCTGGTAGGGGAATTTTACAATAGCTTTTTGAAACCAAATTTTATTTACTGCTTTAGCAAATGTGTAGGTACACTAATATTCAGGTTACAGACAGGCGGCCTGGAGTAAGCAGTGTGAAACTGGCCATAGATTCCATCCATAAAAAGAAACTAATCCGCTGACTTGAATCCTAACCTGGTTCATGAACTACTCCTGACCTAGTTCCTGAACTTACAACTAACCTAGTTCCTGAACTACAATTAACCTAGTTCCTGAACCAGATCAATCAGTTCAGGATTAAATTATATTATTAAAATTAAATTTTATAATTTAAAAAAAGAACAAATACAAAAATATCTATAGATTATACTTTAATACATTACTTTGAATACATGGTCTACTGTATTATATTACTACCCTCATTTTAGACCTCTCCTAGATGGCCATATCTCAAAAAACGTACGAGCCAATTTTGATAAAACTTTCTATACACATTCACTACATGGCCTACTATACTAAAAATACAAACCTCATTCTTAGGCCACGCCTATTTCCGGAGCCACATCGATTTTACAGGCCTAGTGCTGACTAATACCAATTTTATGGATAGCTATATCTCAAAAACGTACGAGCCAATTTTGATAAAACTTTCTATACACATTCACTACATGGGCTACTATACTAAAATACAAACCTCATTCTTAGGCCACACCTATTTCCGGAGCCACATCGATTTTACAGGCCTAGTGCTGACTAATACCAATTTATGGATAGCTATATCTCAAAAACGTACGAGCCAATTTTGATAAAACCTTCTGTACACATTCACTACATGGTCTACTATACTAAAATACAAGCCTCATTCTTAGGCCACGCCTATTTCCGGAGCCACATCGATTTTACAGGCCTAGTGCTGACTAATACTAATTTATGGACAGCCATATCTCAAAAACGTACGAGCCAATTTTGATAAAACTTTCTGTACACATCCACTACATGGTCTACTATACTAAAATATAAGCCTCATTCTTAGGCCCGCCTATTTCCGGAGCCACATCGATTTTACAGGCCTAGTGCTGACTAATACTAATTTTATGGACAGCTATATCTCAAAAACGTACGAGCCAATTTTGATAAAACTTTCTGTACACATCCACTACATGGTCTACTATACTAAAATACAAGCCTCATTCTTAGGCACGCCTATTTCCGGAGCCACATCGATTTTTTACAGGCCTAGTGCTGACTAATACTAATTTATGGACAGCCATATCTCAAAAACGTACGAGCCAATTTTTGATAAAACTTTCTGTACACATTCAACTACATGGTCTATTATGTGGCTCCGGAAATAGGCGTGGCCTAAGAATGAGGTTTGTATTTTAGTATAGTAGACCATGTAGTGAATGTGTACAGAAATTTTTATCAAAATTGGCTCGTACGTTTTTGAGATATGGCTGTCCATAGATTGGTTTTTTGTCAGCACTTGGCCTGTAAAGTTATTGTGGCTCCGGAAAATAGGCGTGGCCTAAGAATGAGGCTTGTATTTTAGTATAGTAGACCATGTAGTGAATGTGTACAGAAAGTTTTATAAAAATTGGGCTTGTACGTTTTTGAGATATTGGCTGTCCATAGATTGGTTTTTTGTCAGCCACTTGGCCTGTAAAATCGATTATGTAGCTCCGGAAATAGGCGTGGCCTAAGAATGAGGCTTGTATTTTAGTATAGTAGACCATGTAGTGAATGTGTACAGAAAGTTTTATCAAAATTGGTTCGTAAGTTTTTTAAGGTATGGGCCCTTTTATAGGGTTTCTCAAAACTTGCCTTTTAATTGAGTATAGTCTTGAAAATTGCCGCTATAAAAGGGGATTATTATCATAAAAGTACTGTTTGTTTATTTAAAATCTTTATTTGTAGTATTTATCTTCACGTTATTAATTAAATATATATTTTGTTTGGTTTGAGTGATGAACTACGTTAGGATTCGTTTTAGTAACTAGTTCCCGGTACTCGTTCCTTTTTATGGTTGGAATCTATGGCCAGTTTCACGTCGGTCTGGAGTAATGCTTTTTAGTTATTTTGGTAGCCTATGTTTATCGGGCTTTGGTGAAATTAGTTTCAGATAAATTTTATTTATATTTCTCAACAGATATATACAACTTTATTTTTGTAAAGGACACCGTGAGAAATTTCTTTTCCAATTGCATTCCAAACACAAACCACACCACACAGAGGTTGTAAAAAGTGTCCTTGATAAGCTTGATTTAGCCCTAAGGATTACGGGTAAAACAATAACACTTGGTCATTACTGCGCCTATAAATCTACGTTTTGAAGTGACTATCATTTTTTGTCATGTTGCCCTGAAATAAAGAAATAGTTTTTAAGGTAGTCTTCACATCTAATGGAGGATGGTCTACAAGGAGTTTGGCTATACATTTTAACATAAGCATACCCCAAGATATACATTATTTTAAACAAACAATATTTGATGTAGAGATTCAGTAACCACCTTAAAAATTATTTCTTAAGTCCAGTATTCATTTACTAAGTTTAACTATTTAGATGTACACCATCCTCAAGTGTCTCTAATTTATTATTGGAGTACACACTTATGAGAATTTTTACAATCTACACCTAGTAAACTAAAGAGTTGAAGGAATTATTTGACCGATAGTGCATTTGTTAAAAATTTAATAAAATATACTAAATAAGTCCAATATTTCATAAAATATTAACCATAGTTAAATACGTAGAAGGAAAGGTCGATATCATAGGCAATCTAAAAGTGCTTTCTTTTTAAATACAGCGTGCTCGGGCGTTCACTTCTAAAACCCCTCATGGACCGGAAATACCATAGATAGTGAACTTCCGGCGAGTCGCGTAATTGCAGATTCTCGTGGGAACGAAGCGATACAGACTCATTGTACTCATTTATAGGAAATAAATATTTAGTAATTTTTAAATATTAAATTAATAAAATTGTATTTATTTTTTGCTATATCAGTGATTAACTCTCAGAATAAACTACTTTAATTATCTGTAAATAACAATGTGTCAATTAAAACATGAAAGTACTGCTGAATTTACTGGAAAATTGACACTACGCGGGATGTCGCGTGTGAGCTAACTTCTGTACGTACTTTTTAAGCGCATAAATAAAGAAGATTGTAAAAAAAAAATAAAATTAAAAGAACAATATGGAAAATGTGTGAATGTATTGTAAGTGATTGATTGTATATCTAATTTTAAATGTTTGCATCAGGAAATTTTGCCGAATTGGGTGCAGGGGACAATAACTTTTTAACTAGGGATCACGAAGAAATATATGAGAAGATAGAATGAGTTCCCAAGTTGCTTATCTGTTTAATCATAATAATACTTTTAGATTTCAACAAATGCGGCAATTTGTCCTTGGGTGCCTCCTCTTGCATGTTGTTAACATTAATTTGATTATTTAGATTAGAGAACAGTGTGTGAACTGGCGAGAATATTGTGGTCGAAATTTATATAAATTCTTTGCCCAGGATCTTGCCGGGATGCTGCCTTCTGTTCCTTACTTACTTCCTGAAACTACTCATCTGTTGTCCCTCCATGTGAAGGAGATCTTCAGAGATCTTCAATCAGTGACCTGGAAGCTAGCAGCTATTCTTCTTGCTGTATCAGCTATTCTTCCTTCATTATTTCCTGAGTATTTCTTAATGTTACTCTTATTTTATGCTTACTTTGTGAAAAGATTTAATGAAAAATCTATAAATAATTATAAAATTAATCGAATAAAACAGTATAATTGCTACATGAAAACTTGTCAGATTGGTATTGAAATTATTCATATTTACTATTAAATAACGAAAGGAAAAAGCTATTTAAACTAAGCTTTTGTATGTACTAAGAGGTTGTCAGTTACAGCTTAATAACAACCTCATAAGCAATACAGTAATGTTTCAAAGGGTTATGTTATATTTGTTTTCTGCATCTGCAAGGGGTTTCTGCCCAGTATGTGTACATCAGTCTAGACATCTAACTTATTTGAAAACTATCTGATGACAAACTGGTATGTAATAGGAATGTTAACCTTTTAGCTGTTTCACAAAGATTTATTGTCATTCCTGTTTTTGTGGAATACTCTTTCATGCCAACATCGTTGTGCAATAAATTTGCTGTAGTGCTTTTATTTTTATATATTAGCATATGTATATACCTATTTGTAGATAGTAAAATTGTCAGTACAAATAAAATTTCGTGTTTTTTATTTACATTCAGGAAAAAATTTATAAAATGGTGAACAGCCATAGAGTTAAAGTTTACTGCCTTTTTTCATTTAGGCTGTTTAGAGAACATTTTAGAAACCTGTTAATTTAAGATGGGCCGATATAAAGAGCTGATCATATTTTACAAAAATACCCAAAGGCGATTGAATAAAAATATTATGTAACAACTTTGATAGCATCAGCTAGAGTTTTAATTCAAATAGAAAAAGCCACCAGTAGCTAATTTTCTGAATGAATACTGTATTACACCACCAACAGGATTGATATTTGTTACAGGTGAACTGGGTATGGGTGCATGGGCCAGCAGGAACGCATGCTGCATAGAGCTGTGCACAATCAACATGGCAAAAAAACAGCTGTTAACACTTAAGCAAAAAAACATTTTAAACTTTTTCTTTTAGGTGAAATTTGTAATGTTTTATTATTTGTTGAATTTCTCATTGTATAGTTTGTACAGTTCCTATTTAATTTGATAATACGAAAACCATCTTGCACCAATTGTTTCAGATAATCAACGCACTGCTGTAAACAGTCCTTTTACCTCTAATCATAAAGATGAATAGAATATAGATTTAAGCAGTATTATATATTAAATATTTAGGATAGAGAAGTAAGAAAATAACATTTATTTCTTACACAACTAATCACAATCAATACGAAAGAGAGGGTTTTAGTTTTGAAATATGCTACATCTGTTAACAATGTATTATTTTATTTAGGCAATAATAAGGCCAATTAAATTAATAAAACTTAAAATGTGACCAAATAACATTGTTTTTGGTCTTGTCAAATGAGTGACAGTTTTAAAAGGCTTGAACTTTAGAACTCCATTTATAATATTAGTAAACACTACCTGAAACTGACCAGTGGTATCAAATGAATTTCTGAAGTGAGCAGTATCACTTAATGGCAAAAACTTTGGTTGATATAGGTAAAAAGTCTTAACATTGTTTACCTTGTAAAGGTATTTCTAATGTTGTATGTTAAAATTAGTTCTGTATAATGAACGTGGGAATGGCCAAAGGGAGGAATGGAATTGTAAACGTGAGCAAAATCACATATTATACTTTAGATCCTGACAATAAGAATAATTAAATTGTATAAGCTTTCTAATTTTGAAATGCACTTAATCTTTATTTGTAAAGACTACCAGAAACTAACCAGTGGTATCAGATGAATTTCTGAAGTGAGCAGTATAACTTCATGGCATAATTTTAGTTTATAAAGGTAAAAGTTCAAACATAGTTTACCTTATAAAGATCCTGATAATGTTTTAAATTCAGATTACTTCCGAATGGTGTACATGGAAATTCTCAAAGAGAGGAATGGAATTATAAATGTGAGCAAAATCACATATTGTAATTTGGGTCCTAACAATTAAGATAATTAATATTGTATAATGCTTTGACGTTTGAATTTCATTAAATATTTATTTGTAGACACTACCTGAAACTGACCAGTGGTATCAAATGAATTTCTGAAGTGAGCAGTATCACTTCATGGCATGACTTTAGTTTATGAAGGTAAAAAGTTTTAACATAGTTTACCTTATGAAGGTCCTACTAATGTTGTAAATTCAGATTACTTTTGAATGGTGTACATGTAAATGGACAAAGAGAGGAATGGAATTGTAAATGTGAGCAAAATTACATATTGTACTTTGGGTCCTGACAATTAAGATTGTATAATGCTTCAACGTTTGAAGTGCATTTAATATTTATTTGTAAACACTACCTGAAACTGACCAGTGGTATCAAATGAATTTCTGAAGTGAGGAGTATCACTTCATGGCACGACTTTAGTTTATGAAGGTAAAAAGTCTTAGCATTGTTTATCTTATAAAGGTTCTGCTAATGTTATAACTTTAGATTACTACTGTATCATGTAAATGGAGATGGCCATAAAGAGGAATGGAATTGTAAATGTGAGCAAAATCACATATTGTACTTTGAGTCCTTATAATTAAGATAAATAATATTATATAACGGTTCACCAATTTAAGTGCATTTAATATTTAATCGTAAATTCTAACTGAAACTCCGTCAGTGACACTAAATATAATGCTTAAATGAGCAGTATGCTCTTTAACTTTACTTAAGGGTTAGTTTTTACATTTTAAAAAGTATATGGATGTTGGTTGTTCATGGAAGTAGTGAAAGAGTTGAACAGAGCTATGAATGTCAGCAATATAGTATATTGTAATATTGGCCCAGATAAAGAAGAAAAGTAATATAGTATATGTCTTCAGTTGTTTAAGTGCAATCAATAATTATTTGTAAGTCCTACCTGAAACTAGGTATCGGCATTAAGTGACATACTGAAGTAAAGCAGTATTATTTTATGTTATAACTTTATTTTAAAAGTAATATTCTTAATCCAGTGTATAACTGTGTAATAACGTCCATGAAAATGGTTAAAATTGAGAATTGTACTGTAATATTATGAGCAATAACACATATTGCACCATTAGTTTAGACAAGTAAGAAAACTGTTATTGATAAATGCTTTAACAGGTACATTTATTATTAATTTCTGAACACTATCTGAAACTGGTCAGAGACAACAGTATCAAATCAATTCATGGTTTAATTAAGGTTTATAATAGTAAGAAGTATAACAGTATTTACATGTTAAAGACACTGTGAAATGTTACTTATTCTATGTAAAACTGTATGTGTATATTAAAATGGTCCAAGAGAGATATTCTACAGTAAATGTGAGCAATATAACATATGGTATCTTTTTTAGACTAGTATTAAAACTATAATTCATCAACGCGTTGAGTTCATTGTTTATTTGTAAAAACTATCTGAAACTGTTCTGTGACTAAATTAAATACTGAAGTGAGCAGTATAAATTCATGGTATAACTTAAGTTTATGAATTAAAGACGTTTATTTGTGTTTAATTTTTTTTTAAGTTTACGAATGTATTAAATTTATTGTACAACAGTCCTAATAAGATAATTGGACTTTAAACGTGAGCAATTTTACATATTACGGTATATCGTTAGTATAGGCAGGTAAGAAAATTATCATTAATAAATGCTTCATTAGTTATGCATTCATGGTTTATTTTTAAACACTACCTGAAAAAGAAACAGTTCAGTAACAACATGAAATGTTAAAGTGAGCAACATCACTAATAGCAAATATATTTTATAAAAGTTATAAGTCTAATAGTGCTTACTGCTTAAAATTCTATGGATTTTAAAAATTCATATTACAATTGTATAATGTACATGAAAGTGTCAAAGGAAAGTATTGGACTGTAGCACGACCTTATATTGTATCTTTGGTCCAGACAAGGAAGAAAATTAACATTGTAAAATGCTTCAATGTGCATATTATATCATGTTTATTTGTTAACACAACTGGAAAAACTACCTAGTGACACTATATAAAGTTCTAAAGTGAACAGAATCACTTATATACACCAAGTACAGTTTAATTTAACAAAACAGTTCTTGTATTAAATTCGTACCAGCCCTTGTTCTTATGTACCTCCTTTTTGAGTACAGTAGCTGTAGAAATTCCTGTCTTTTTACAGCAAATTTTAATAGAAAACTAGAATATTTACAATTATTGTAAAGATGTTACAACACATGTCTCAAACATCCAACAGAATACATAAAAAATACCATTGATATTTGAATATAGAATAATTCTTAAACAATATAACAACCATTCATTCTTATATTATGATTACTATATAGTAAACATAATTTTAAAATTTTATTTTTGTATTTTATTATTTTAATTCCATAATAGAGTCAATGATTTCATATATTTTTTCAAACTAATTGGTCTTTTTTCAACTGATTAATCTTTTTGTTGTAATTATTTAAATTATGATATTCTGATTAATCTAAAATGGCCAAATTAAAAAATTTAAACAGGGGTAATACAATATTTAATAACTGGTGATTTTATTAAGTACATTTTTATTTTTGTATGATTAAACGAATTTATTAAACTAGACTTGCATATTTATTGGAATCCCTTACTCCTGGAGATAGAAAATATGATTATCCAATAAAACTAAATTTTACTGTGTCAGGGATACTACTAGATTCAATTTTTTCCAGTGACATTCCTTTGATATATTCCTAGTTGTGTGTGGAGTGCTGCTATCATTTTGAGCTACAGGTAAGAAGTGTTACTGGACATGGGTTGTAGCCAATGAAGTTCCTGACGTAGTGTGGTGAGTGGTGAGGTGATGAGGTGAAATGCGGGACGTTGGTTATACTATTGATTTTTATCACTATGAATTGTCTACAGAGATATTCTTACATGAGTGTTATCTGAATGGTAAGATAAAATTATTGGATCCCTGTAGAAGGGTAGATTCTGCACCTGATCAGATGGGTGTTAACAGAGAAGAAGTTTTGCTTGCAAAAACATCTAAATATGATGCCAGTACCTACTTAAGTAGTAATATTAAATCACAATTTATTAACCTTGGAATAAAAGCTTTGCATACTAGTTACATGTTGCACACATATTTTGTGTGTTAATACAATTTAAAAATATATAACAATAAAAATGTTAACATTATATTTATTTTTATGATATTTAAGGCGAAATCTAAACATTCATGAATGGAATAAAAAGAGAACAAGATGAAGCTTTCCTAAGCTGTAGTCAGGAATCGAATTTTGAATTAACATTAATTTAGAATATGAATAAAAAAATAAATTCAAATGCATAGCTACATATACTGTTAAAACTAAAATACACACTGTACTTCACTGTTTCTAATCACCAAATAGGCATACTTGTTGCGTAAAATTTCTTAAATGCCTAAGATTAAAATAATATTTTATAATGTCAAGATTAAATCGGGTTTATTGGGTTTCTTAAGTCTAACTGTATGTCAAAATCAATTTTCAACTATTTAAAAAAGCCTATAAAATGTACACATTTTGTCTAAACGTGTGGAATCTTTTTGTAAAACGTTAAAAGTAAAACTGGGACTAAATTGATTTTAATACCATAAAAATATAAAGTTCCTTTCAATAATATAATATAATCTTTAATTCCAAATTTTGTCAAGATCAGATAATAATGGGGGCGTCATATTTTAATTTCAATTAGATGGCATGTATTGTAAATTTTAACACGAATCGGTTTAGAGAAAAAGTTTGTGTTTGTAATCATTTGAAGGATTAAAAAATATTTAGTCATTTAATCAAGGAGTGATTTTGAAGAAAAGCTTTAATGGTTTTCAGTAAAACAGAGGAAACTGTATGACTATTTACTATTTTACACCCTCGTGATAAACGGATGAACGTCGATGTCCTTCCATTTGTTTGCTTACTACTTATATTCTCAAAAGTATGGAAGGACATTTTTCTGAACACTTTTCTTTGGCTATCAGTAACGACTTATATGAAAATTATAACACTTCTATTACATAGGAATGATATGTATGCTGTATGTATGATATCAAATACTGAGTGCCGACCGTTTAGTTATGAAATTATGAGGTATACAAAAGGGTAAGTTTGATATAGACGCCACATAGTATGCCTATATGTTATATGTAAACAATGGCGGGTCTAACAATTAAAAAAAAAATCCACTCCTTATAAGGCAGGGTTAGGTAAAATGGGTGATGGCAGTATAATTTATAGGATTACATAGTGAAATTCTTTCACCAAAATACAGCAATTGAAATAGGAATAGCTTAAAATATTTGAATACAACTCTTGTTTAATGTCCAAACTTGAAAAAGTTAGTCATAACACTACTAAACTACACGTAATAAACTGTTAGAAAAGTTTTAGTCACTCCACTAGAAACTGCAGGCAGTATTTTAAAATATAGGCAATTTCGTAATAATACCAAAATAAAAAAGTCTTAACAATAAACTCTAATAACTTTACAGTATGTATACGAATGAAGCTCCAAAGAGTAATTATTTATGAATTTATGATGTAAGGAGATAGCATTTAGTAACTCGTATCTTTCATGTATAGTCTACTAAAACCGTCCGTATTTTTATTTTTAAGTTTTTCTTTTGGCCTTGTAATATCCATTTTTTCTGTCTCATAAAATTTACCAAAACTTTACTGTGGTCACACATTTCTTTAAACTTCTAAAATATTATTCCAACCAGCAGTCCTATTCGCCACGTTATTAGGACTAAGTATGTATTTTTTTTTTACATTTTCCGTTTACAGAATTTCTAAATCCAAAGATATAAACGCTGTAAACAATTCCTACTGCTGTTGAATTTCAAAAGCTAGAAAGTTTATATTTAAAGTGGTACTTATGCTTCAATTATATAAATATACAAGAAATTGAATATTTATGTCATCAGATGCAATAAATCACTGGTAAAAGTAAGTCAACAAATGGATATCGATATATAGTAAAACCACTGATTAGCAATTGATTTGACAAGATTATTTCCAAAATTTAAATGTATAAATAAAAGTTCAAATATACTTACGGATAATACAATTAGTAACCTAACATTGCATCACTGTGGTCGTTAATATGTGAAGATCATTAACATGAAACGGACACCGTGAACATTCAGACATTGTATTCGTAATCACAAAGGTATGTTACGTGTGTGTTGTTTATTTGGGTACAAACTACAGATTCACAACATTTAATAATATTTAATTTTTTTAGTTTTACACGCTACAAATTAATTTCAGTTATAACTAACCATCAAGCACTATTTTAAAAGTGTATATAAAGCGATACCAACCTTAAAAACAAATCTATTAAGGTATAATTAATCTGAGTTATGAAACGCGCCTGCAGGTGAACAACGCAAACTACTTGCAGCTGCACGCGGCAATGGATGTCCAACTGCTGGTTTAGACTGTACTCCTGGACTCTATGCCACTGGACTTACTGAGACTGCTGTATTTTAATAATATTTCAGACCTGGACTCAGTGATACCTGGACTTTATGAAACTGTGTTATATTTTAAATTAATATTAGAGACCTGGACTTTGTGAAAACTGGACTTTATGAAACAAGCAATTTATTTAATGTAGTTTTTTGCTGGAAATTCAGACCTGGACTTAATGAAAACTGGACTCAATGCAACCCTCCCGAATTGAATAATTATATGGTAACGTTACTCTGGTTCACTAAGTAATTTTTGTGTCATCCCACCTTTGAGTAATGCGTGGAGGACTTTTAACACTCCTAACACCAATTTTAACAAATGTTCACCAGATAATTGGAAGTAAATTTATAACTGGAGTAAATCTCCACAAACTAATAGTAGGTAATCTATAAATTATTCCTTAATACAAACAATTATTTATTTAAAACATTCATTTTTAAAGATGTGCATTTGTTACAGCTTCAGAGAATGACATGTGTTTTATTCATTTAGGATTTAAGGAATGTATTATTTAATTCAACATAATTTAACAAAATAGTATATATTAAATGTTTTTTTTAATTAATCAGTATTTTTTAAGATTATTAAATCTGTAATAAATAAAATCGAGTCAACCCACCTACCCACTTTTGTGTATACATTGTTATCTGCAAAAGTTATAATTTTAACCTGATTATAACATTTCTTGGAATTATGCTTCTAATTGCTACCTCTCCTTATTGTAGAAAACAAATATCTCTATTTTCTCTGAATTCAGGAATTCTATCTAAAAGGCTATGACTTAAATGTCCAAAACATTATTTAAACCAAAAACTACTATTCTGAGTTTTCTGCTATATTTAAACTAACACTTTTTCATATTTATCATACCATATTGTTATATTTTACCTAGCAAAGTACTCATTACATGATTTTTTTTAAATTTATAAATAAACGTTCATCCTCTGGTCATTGGTTAAACTATTACAAAACAAGAACACGTGCGAAATACTTCTATGCCAAGGAGTCTTCAATTATGCAATGCCTTGTGTTATGCCATATTATATACAATTGAAAATATCAATTACTTTTTATATTGTTATTTTTGTAATAAGTATAAATCCACACTTACGCCACCCCTTCCTGAATACAGAACCATGAGGAAATACGGAATCTTCTGCATCTCCGCAAGGCAGGACCTAAAGCACCCAAAACCGCACCTATGAAGCCTACCGTATGCACACTAAGGAGGACAAAACTGGACTGCAACTGCGGTTCGCTTGCTACTGAACCTCTGAGGTTATGTGCAATTGTTCACTAGCCTACGCCATATAATTCCTCTTTTACGACTAATAAACCGGAAACCTTATCTGAACGTGCTTTTCTTGGATCTCGGATATACTTGTTTCTGTTAATAAGAGTACGCGTTTAGATGCTGACTAATACATCCAATTTAAATTCTTCTGAGTACACGTCAACTTGTGTGATAAACTTGTTTTTAGTCACGTAGCTTTTCATCGGTTTTTGTCGATATGTCACGAACGTGGTGCTGATTGTCGTGACAGTCGTATAATTGGTGATTCTGCATAGTGAGTAAATACATCCTTGGACGACTTTAGATGCGCAATTTCCTCATTTGAAGTACACTTTCATTCACGACAAAAAATAAAATTTGTAAAAGTCTATACTGACTTTTAAAAATGATAAGTTATTATGTATAATTTATCTATATAAGTAGAACACTATTTTTGAGCATTGAAATCTACCTTCTTCGACAGGTAACAAAAACCTAGAATCTTTTGTTTGATATTATAACAACAAAACAACAAATGAAGATAAACCGATGAAGATAAAGATAAGATATTTTTATGTAATGTGATATACATGTACTCACAGTACTTATTGGTTTGTCATCTGAAAACGAAAGTAGCTTTCAATCTTCGACTGCAGTGTATAACTTTTTTAACATACGACGGTAATCCACCAAAATCTTGTTGTCCTTTCAACGCACCCATCAATAATGAACTTAAAACAAAGTATAAACTAGTGTATATTTGATAAGTCACAATTAAGTATAAAACAAATAATATTGACAGTTCCATCTCCAGAAACACGTACAAACAAGCCGTTCATGTTGTTTTTGCTGAAGGTTTTGCGAAAAGACTAAGTCAACACCAAATCACCCTGTTTTTTTTTCTTTTTTTAAAGTTAGTATTGCCTTTTAATTGTAGTTAATGTTTGTTATAATGTAAAAGATGCAATGTTTTTTAACAGTAGATCTAATATTAATGGTTCCTGTGATGGCGAAGTATATTTAATTTTTCCCACCTAAATGTTTTTACAATTGCCAATGTCGGTTTTGTAATAAAATGTCTTCATCATTTTTAATACTTATACTTGTAAATTTATAATCACAAATAACATCTAATTTTGTTACCTATGAGTATTGTAAATTTATATTCTAAATTTAAAGAAATATTTTTCATACAATAGGATTTCAAGCTTAAGGCTTTGCAATTTATATTAAAATCACCATTTTAAGGAATGAAGTAATTAATTCCAACAATACCCACACGCAATAACCACACACATGTAACAAACAGTTACATGGCGGTGTCATACGCTTAATTGTAATAAAATCGTACATTTTAGATTATATATGTATATATATATATATGGCATATTAGTATGTAAAACATTTATTAAAATGGGAATAAAATTTGATTTCAAACTATTTTAATTAGGATGAAACAGTGTAAGTTAAAAATGTGATTGAGCTCAAGAAATAAAATTTCTAGTACACCCCAACACTGCTCGTTGAAATACCTCTATAGATAGATCTATAAATGGAACTACATCATAGTTTTTGTGAAATTGTATACATATTTTGTCATTACAACAGTAATAGAACATATTTAAATCAAATTATGTAGCAAAATTTTAGTTATTCCATTGTTCCACAATAACCAAAGAACATCTCCCCTGATCTAGTTAGATATTGCAAAGAATAATTTGTAAGTAAAAAAACGCTAATTGTGCATTAATTCCAAAAGAATCCAAACAAGTTTCAGCTTTACATGATCCACATCATTCCTCTATAGACACATAATTAGAATAAAAATGTTAATAGTTGTTTGCAGATCAAAATGAAATTAATAATTCAATACTATCAATAAACAAAGCTGTTACAAAATTAAACTTAAACTTTAAATCTAATACAATTTACACTAAAAGCTGTTAAAATTGTTTGGAATGGAACAAGCCAAATTCATTATGCCACATTATGTATCCTTTTCATTGCACTGAAATATTTGTAATTTTGTCAATCTATTCGCCAATTTTTAATTGGTACTTGAAATTATGTTTTTTCAACGTAGTGTTAAATTCATTTACATATTTATGTTACAAGAAACATTAAATGTTTAGTATAATAATAAGCATTAAATGTTGAAAGCAACCCAATTTAAATTGATACAAAGTAATTAAATTTAATATAATAAGGAAATGTTTTTCTAAATATTGATTTTCAACCTCTTAAAAATTTTTCAAGTGACACATATTAGTGTAAACATGTAACATATTTAGTTCGCTTGTATCATTATGTATGCATCATAATGTTAAATATAACTGAATCAATCGAAAGATTAATTATTTAATTAATCTACTGTATGTATTAACGTTATACCATGCATCGACAAATGTAGACACCATTAAATACCAATATAACATGCGCAACGAGGAAAGTTTAAGAATAATAATAAATTATATATAACTTTTATGACTTATTGTGGATTATGATAACCAAAAATGTAGAGAAAAACACGGTTACAAGTCTAATGAGTATAACACAAATCTGCATTTACATGCAGAACGTTTGATATCATACATTATTTTCAAAGTCTCAAAATAATAACTAATAACCGAATTAACACGGCTTTACAAAAAAAGTATTTACGCCTTCAATAATTAATTTAAAACACTCAATCTGTGGGATGTCGTTCTTCAAGACACAAAACAAAATCGGTACAATAATATTTATTACTGTAATTACTTTTGGGAAATAATTATAATAATACAATAATTTGAGAAAGATGAAATTTTAAACGAAGAACTGTGTTTTTCTTAATATGTTTTACCATACATAATCCACAATAATATTTTTTCTTTTACTCGAATTCATGGGTGAATACTACACAAACAGAAAAATTATCTATTTCAAAGTAAAATAGGTGTATAATTTAATGTAGTGGACGTTTTAAATTACATGCTTAACATGTCAGTGAGTTTGCGGAACCAGGTTGACAAAACGTTCAGCTTTAGGAGGACATATCCTACATGTTGCCCTCCATTACCCCCGGCTTTTGAAAATTATGTAAAATGTGGGGCTTAAATGTACGAAAATAGTAGCATCACATAAAAATTCTTCCGATGTCCGAAGATAACCCATGAAAGTTTATTGCAGCGCATACCTAATGTCATGTCATGTGAACTGCTGTTAGTTTTGGTTGCATGTTGATTGTTGTTTTTTAGTGACACTTACTGTTGCCTCTCGTCGCTCTGCTGCATTGGCGCTACTAGCCCTCGATTTTCTATTTATGTATTATTAGCTAATTTAGTTAAAATACGTTATATGTTTTTTCTGTAAAGTAGATAATATCTTATGTATATATCTGTATATATGTGTGTGTGTGTGTGTGTGTGTGTGTGTGTGTGTGTGTGTGTGTGTGTGTGTGTGCGCGTGCGTGCGTGCGTGCGTGCGTGCGTGTGTGTGTGTGTGTGTGTGTGTGTGTGTGTGTGTGTGTGTATGTGTGTGTGTGTGTGTGTGTGTGTGTGTGTGTGTGTGTGTGTGTGTGTGTGTGTGTGTGTGTGTGTGTGTGTGTGTGTGTGTGAATGTACCAATGCAATGAAATAATTCTAATTATTCCAATTATTTTACTAAATGTATTGTTAATATAATTTCAATCATTTAAGATACAAATTGTAACAATAATTCATTAAATCTTATGCTACAAACAATATAACATCTTCAAGTTGTACATTCATTTATTTCGATGTAAAAAAATCCAATTGGAATTTTTTTAAATTCTATTATAATATCCGTTAAAAATGCATAAACTATTGGTTCGCAAAATTTCTTTGTATATTAAATACTCCTTTTTGCTTTAATGTCCTCATTTTCAACCCCAATAATCCCCCTTTTAGGAATTTGCGTCTGGTTACCCTCATGTCAAAGCCTTAGAAAGCATATTCGAGACATATTGTCCTCTTTTTAATATGTGTTTACACAATACAAATAAGATATGTTACAACAAAATAGAAATCGTTCTTGACTGAGTAATGATTGTCAAGCATTCCTATGGAATACTTAACTTAATAATTTGAGTATAAAAATTTGAACGAACTGGATCTTAAGTAACAAATGGTTGCAGGCTTACTACAGACCTGCTTATAAGGCCTACCCTTTTAAAGGAGTCCAGAAGTTCTATACAGATGGTCCACGCCTTGACTCGATTCGGTACATACGGACTAGGAGTTAACCTAGCTGTGCCCCTGTTGTTTAAAATCCAGCAGGGCCTAGAAATGATGAATTATATTGGAGATCCCTGGTACAGGTTACTAATAGTGTCTACTATTTGAGTTAAATGTGGGAAGCACTACTGAAATATAGCTAAATCAGCATCCTGCAAATATTCTGTTGATTTATAATAAAACGCGAACTATATGTAAAATAAAACTAACAAATTCCAGGATGAATCGAAATATTTAAAACGAATACAATACACGCTTTTTAACACGAATCAGCCCAGAAAATAAAAATAGAAATGAACACTATGTGCGAGGAGTCAAAGTATCTCCGAGTCCATAGCCTGTACTGGGCTGTTACGGTTTATATTTGGCCAGTGTATGTGTTAGTATTTATAGAACTTATTTGTAGATAATTTCGTGCACAACCCATTTGAGATGCAGAAAATTCAGCCATTTAATAAAATTAATTATGTGCTGTTGATATTTCCTAGACTTTGTGGCAAGAACTTACAAATACCACAGCAAGAAACGTACTTCCGTAAGTAAATAAAAACTACAAAACTGAAAACCTGGCAAAAGAAAGTTTTATATTGGAAATTGCGAACTAATTATACAGTAACTCGTAGTTAAGAGCCTAGATCAGACCGTGGGAAGATTATTCAAAGCGGATAATAAAGACAGAGAAATAGAAACAATAATACAAATACGATGCTTATCTATACATATTTTATGTCCCAATATGAGTTTGAGGTTGATTAAAACTTTGGTTGACGACACGGACCAAAGACACGGACAACGATTGACTTCAGAGTGTAATCAGCATTTTTATGCCTGGCCTACATCGTTAATCTTGGATCATAGCTACTTTTGCAATTACATTCTACCGTGAAAGACACGTAGTCAATTATACGAAATACTGACTAACAGAAACAGAATATCCAATTAATATTTATCACAGAATTTTAATGAATACCGAGAACTGCAAGTACAGTAAGAATGTTATCTTTATTACATCGAACATGAGTCATGTCTTTCTTTCACCACTATATTATGATTGTTAGGCACGTTTTTCCATCTATAACACTTCTTATCTGTAATCATAAAAATTTAATCTCTCACTGCCTCATTACTGATTTCCTTCACTGCCGAGAAGAAATATGTGAGTGTATTATTCCATTTTGTGGGACAAAAGTTAAATAATTTTAATATTATTATAAATTAAAAAGGGTTCATATTAACCTTTAAAGGTCCTTGTAATGTATCCATGTAAGTAGAAGTAGGCAATAAAAAGGCAAATACCCTACCTCAACAGATTTACCCAGCCAAAATAACAGCTCAGGACTATCTCAAAACTCCCAGGTAGATAATATTACTCTTAAACAGAATGAGGTGAAGTAAAAACATGTAATAATGAATTACAAAAGTACCAACTAATGTCTAGTTTGTGAATCAATGCTGAATCTATCCTACAAATCCAATTTTAGATTAATAACCTAAACTGTTTGATTAGAAATGCCTATCGAGTGTCACATTTAATTTGTTAGTACTTATTGAGTAAAACAACAGTTAATACTCAAGGTCAGTATCTTGTCTCAGTTTCAAATGATAGACTTTTAAGTATTTCTTATGATGACTTTATTATTAAAATTGTA
Source organism: Homalodisca vitripennis (assembly GCF_021130785.1). Taxonomy (NCBI): domain Eukaryota; kingdom Metazoa; phylum Arthropoda; class Insecta; order Hemiptera; family Cicadellidae; genus Homalodisca; species Homalodisca vitripennis. Next base: position 124,176,615 of record NC_060215.1, on the reverse strand, counting down.
TTTGCTATATTTAACTGATTAATCTATTTGCATGCAAAGACATCACATTAGAAGGTTTAAAGAATTACTTTGCACCTTTAATGTTGCCTCAGGCCTCGATAAAATTAGTATCCTGATCTTGACACATGATCTCTGACACTATACCTCACAATCTGTCCCTCTACAAATACTTCAGGGCTGCGGCGTAACTTGGACTTGGATTGTCAGGGCATGAATGTGATTAAAGAACACATCACACTGGGGTGAAGAAATAAATCTAAATTTAAATAAATTGGATAGGCCTAATTACAAGTATATAAAATTAACTGCTGTATTTGAAAGAATTTTGATTCTTTCTTCTATGTACAGTTTAAAAATCCGTTGGGCTTTTCGGGAGAGCTCTATTCCCCTCTATTGAGGGATGGGGATCCCCCTCTTAGTTACGCCACTGGGTTGAAGTTATGAGTGACATCTTACAGGCAAGCTTGGTCGGAGTAAATAAATTTTAAGGATGGCTCTAAAACAGAAAGTGGTACAGGTGCTTGATTTGCTGGGACCATGCAGGGTAATCCCTTTGTGTCCTTCACCACAAATTTCTGGCAGAAGTCACAGCCATAATGTAGTGTGTTCTTCAGAATATACGCCTGTGGTCTCAGTGCAAGGCGGTCAATATCTTAACTGATTCTAGTGTGTTAAACTCCAAACTTATCTGGGATTGTTTATAGAGGTCAAATTAAAATAAAAATTTTCTTGATTCCCATAGACATTATATAACCTATAGCAATTGCCAGGATAGCTGTTAAAAATTTGTGTAAACGAACAACATCAAAGCACCAGTCAGACACATTTTATGCTCTCATACCTCACTCACTCCTGGCAAATATTCTCACTTTCAGCGCCGGTCGTCAGTCTAGTGATTGAGCGGTCACCCAGTTATATGCAATGAACTCGATAGTACTATAAAATGCTTGGGATGTATGTCTCGGCCCTACAGACTACAGACTACGTAGAGTCAATAGTTGTAACTTTTTAAAGACTTCCTTCCAAGAATCTCTGAACTTCATTTGTATAATTATCCGAATTACTTGCTTCTGAATTTTAAAAACTCTTAGGAACTATCTATTTGCGTTGAACTGTGAGACTAAACCGTGGCTAAGGTTTTTTAGAAATCAAGCCGTAATTTGCCATCCTCAGAAAACAAATAGGGAGTATTTGGCGAAAGACCTCAGGAAATAGATGCCCGAGGACAGTCTGGAGCAAACATGGTCATTTATGGGTATGAGCAATGGATATCACCCCATAACTTCTACAGGAATTAATAGGATTAGATGAATAATTTAATAAGGTTTATTCAAGAAAACTTTGATATATACTATGCAATTTTTTAATTAAATGGTCATAGTTAAACATAATATATAATCCTCATATATAAAAAAATGTAAAGAGTATTACTACGAAAAATAATATTGGAAAACCCACAAGGACAATTTGCCTATGTATAGTCCTAGTTGCATGTAACGGCCAACATAATATAGAATTGAAATTCTGGATAAATTATATGATGGATATATATATCATTTTGATTTCTTGCCTGGTAGCAGCTGGAGGGTTTTCTTGAGCTTATCATCAAGTACACGTCCTTGTCACAATTGCAGCACAAACAACCCTAAATAGTTTAATAATAGTTTCGTGGTTAGTTGGAGGGGTGTCCCATCGATGTTAATATCGCCCATAAAGACATACTGCTGTATAAAATTGGTCAGGTGTGCAAATAGGGCTTCGAAATTGGAATATGAAATTTTTCTTCATTTTAGCTGGGTAACTTATAAACTTTTTTGATTAGAATATGATTCCGGTTAGTTCAAAATAATTTTCATCTATGAGTTACCTTATCTTCCACAATTCTTTCACATCTTCTTTCAATTAGGCTAATAGATTACGGTGGCGTACATTATCAAATGTCATTGAGAACCCTACCTTAGAATTACCCACTTGTCCACCTTTATCAAATGTCGCTAAGATACAGCTCCTATATAAGGCAAGCCGACCGTAGATCTTTCAATAAGAAAACTGTGTTGTTGCAGTGCAAGGATACTTCTGAATGCTAAACTTATTCTGTTGCGAACAAGCGACTAAAAAACATGTCCAATGATATGCTGAATTATGAATGGAAGGTAATTAAATACACCATCATTAACTGTGGTCTTATGGAGCGGTAGCATGTAGCGTTTTTAAAGCTACATTGATTTATTTTGTTAATTAAAACTTAAATTAAATAAAAATTTTGGGATCGAAATATTGGGACTTAACTTTAGATTAGATTGTGAAATGTCAGGGTAAAATCGAACATGTAATCCTTTGGCAAGTTAGCACTGGTAGTTTTTAAATTGTTAGGAAGGCAGGTTGACTGCCTTGAATTGATTAGAACTTGTCTTATTGTGAGTATTGTTCTCCTGGTTTGATACAGCTGGACCAATGAGAGAGCTCCACAGATGTCCTGCAAAGGTGATTGGAAAGGGAAGTATTTAAGCGCCCGCTCATAATTTTCGCCCTTTTTTTAGTTATTTTCGTGAGTAAAGTTAATTGCAGTGCGCCGTTTTTCTTAATTTTTTTTCCGCGAGTGATTTTGAGGAAAAAATTAAATTCATAGCAACTACAGAGCAATCTGAATAACTTATTCTCGTAGAACAATAGAGCGTAATAGAATCATACAAGTTACATTTGGTTCATGCTTGCAAGAGAAGTGAATTAAAATTGAACTTTGTTAATAAACTTTAATTGAGATTTCAAAAGGTAGTAATTTATTAATATTTAACTGGAACTGTTTTATTGTGAATTATTAATTGAAAATTAATTGAACTTTAATAATTGTTAGAGAGAGACTTGTAATCTGAATTTCAGAGACTTGAAAGTTAAGGTTCAAATAGTGTAAAGAGAAGTTGAAATTTTTATTTTGAATTTTGAGTGAACTTAGAAGTGAACATTTTTATTTTTATTATTTCCAAGTGGTATTTCATTCTTATTTTAAAACTTTATTATTTTATTTTAGAAGAGAGCTCTGATTTTTAGTTTGATATATTTGATTAATATTTTTATTTCTTGCCAAAGGATTTTTAAATTTACAAAAAGGTTTGTCAATTCTTTGTGGAAAATAGAGTGATAAAATATTCTGAAACGTTGAACTTATTATTTTGCCAGTTAAAAATAAATCCATTGTTTTTATTTAGAACTGTGATTTTTATTTTAGACAAACCAGATAATATTAAATAGTTAACAAATTTAGTAATACATTGTACTTAATATGCACTAGAATCTTTAGTAATCAAAAAATATTTTATATCGTCTTGGATGTATTATTGATGATTTAAATATTAATACTCTGGAATATTAATATCAACAATCCAAGTCGTTATATAGCACTAAGCACGATTTAAGCCTGTCCCGGAAAATGCTAAATGAATGTCACAGTCAACTGAGGGGCCAGCAGGTCACCTCAATGCTTAAGAATCAGTGGTGGTATTTCACACCTGGTCCCGTCCCGTTAAAAGTATAAAGGCAGGTGAGCTTTCATTGGTGTCATCTAACTATAACTTAATCGATGACAGGGTGATATCTTCGCTGAAAATTTCAGTGGTATTGTTACATTAACCCATTTATATACTTTAGAGTTAAATATATAACTCTAAAAGAATTTTATATTAAGGGGACTTAATTTGTTGATATAAGCTAATATTTTCGTCGTGACAATCAGTTCTTATGTTTTTACACAGATCACGTACGCTTCTGAATTCATCATAGTGAGCTAAGTGCATGGTTGATATATATGTTATATCAGATCTCTTTTTCACAAAAGTTAAAAGTCAAGACTCAGCAGTTTAGGGGTTCACTATTTTATAGTGAGGACTTTATAGTGAGATTGCCTCACTAGCCTCAGTCCTCTTTTTCACCCCTGCATATAACGCACAACTGTTGAGATATTGTATTGGCAACGCAAGAATCCATAGCCTCCAGCTAAGACTGATTAAGTTATTTGATAAATTCGATCACGCCATTGATAAATGTAACATGAAAGGTGTTCCCATGCGGAAAAATTTGAAGAAAGGATCACTGGAAGAGCAGAATCTGTTGGACATCAAAGTGACAACGTTGTTCTCATACTTATACAGGATGCACGAAACACATCGATTGGAGATTCTGAGGTCGTAGTAATAAATACATTAAATTGCACAGTTTACGTGGAAGTTACTTTGTGGCAAAAACATACACGTCCTAGTTCTAGGCCTTAAATTAAAAATGTATCTTTGCGCTTTTTCTGCCAAAATAGAATTTTTTTTAACGGAGTTGAATGGTAAAAGAAAGCACTAGAATTTACTTCCCTTAAATGACTGACAAATTACGAATGAGTAGACTTGGCTCACAATTGTTTTAGACATCAAAGCACAACAGTTTATAGTCTCAAAAGAACCAATTTGACCTGAAGAAGAGTGAATAGAGTTGAACTCACCTAAAAATAGTAACGGGAAAAGCCATTTATCGAGACAACTTACAATTTCGGAACCATGGTCTCGTGAGAAGGGCATCACAGCAAATTGCATTCATTAAAATCTGGCAACTTTTAAATAATTACAGGTAACTTAATTAACTATTTATAAATTCATTTTATAATAAGTTTGAAATAGATGTCTCGCATGAAAGGACTAATTTATGATACGGGAAATATTTATTTACCTTACAAACCTGGCGCGCATGATTCTTGGCTGTCCTCTACAAGGGTAAATAGGTAAGTTATATGTACGGGTGCCTAGTAGTAATTAGGATTATTATTCCATATCCTCAAGGAAAGACTCGACACTATAATGGCATTCCCATAGCCACCCTGAAGCTCCACTCGAAAAGTGATGGAATCATTAAAGCCAAATTAATATTCAATTAATTAAAATTTGTTGATCCTTCATATATTTGCTCAAAATAATCGAAACACGCGAAAGAATTCACTGATATTTCAGAATAACATACGCATATTTTGGATATCACAGTAACATATTACTTACTTTGATACGATGTCACTTATTTAAAGTTATAATTGATTGATGCTTTATTAGCATTACTTACGTTACATTACAAGTAAGTAAGTAATATAAATGTACTTACTACAAAATATTAGGAAATGTGCACCACGCGTTTCTTTGGTGCAGTAAATAAGGTGTCATAACTGTTAAATTTGGGTTTGGTTAACTAATATTCTTAATTTATGGAAGTAAATTTTTATTTATTAAAACAATAATTAATAACATGTTTTAGTTAATGTGTCTACATTTCAGCATAAATTTTAATGTATAACCCCTTTTTGCTTTAAATTATTAATTTTTATCTATCATATTATATTGCTCATATTAAATATGCTGCAACACATAAGGGACCTGAAGGACCCGCTGTCCCCGTACAAATACCTTGTCTCTGGCTGTTGGAGATCGGTGCTCGACACGGCGAGTCACTGTTATAATCTATATACTAGGCTAATATTTCTGATCCCGTATATTTACTTGACTAATATTTTAACTACTTACGATAGTACACGTAACAAACTGTTCTACTGTTTTGCGATGACAGACTTGCCTAGAATCCCTTATCTGATGGTTCTTAATACCTTTAAAATAACCCAAATTAGCTTTTAACGAACGTTAATAAATATTTCTATAATAAAATATTTATATTCAGTAAAAATTAATACCTTATTTTGGGTTTTTTATAAGGATTTGACATAAATGTCATTAGATTATGGAAAATATTTGGCATAATTTGAAAGGTCTGCGGCTAACAAGATTGAATACCTTTGTTTTTTCTTTTTGTAATATGATTATTATTTTAATACAAAATTGTTTATTATGACCATTATGATGATTGTTATAATATCACGTGTACACGACAAGAATAGACTTTTCACCAAGTACCAGTCTACCCATGTGCGGCTATGTCGTATACACAATGTGTACTATACATGTTTGTAAGTTTCAAAAATACATTTAATTGGAACAAGTTAAATCTTTATTACTTTTAGTGGATACATTTCATGCTAATTTCAGCTGAACTAGTGTCAGTGTCGTATTTTTGATAAGGCTGAACTATGCGCCGGGCCTAGGGTGGCATATTTCATGAGGCGGCAACTTTGGATACGTGGTTATCGTCGATTAAACATATCAAACCTCCGATGATGAGCTGCTGCAATGCTGCAGGGTTTCCGTGTGAGTAGCAACGTGTAGCGTGGAGGGTGGAGGCTGGTGACTTGGTTATGAGATATCCTACGGAGGTGCAGACATACAGACAGAAGAAGAATTCAGTCAGTAATCAACAACACACTCCCAAATAATTTAAGGTATTACAATAAAATACAATACAATGATGATTTAATAAGTTAAAACAAACACAATTTATTTAAACTGAGAATATACGATAGTTTAACTTCTTAGCCCTATGGTTCAATTGATTGAGCAAATCTTCAAGGAAGCTCACGCCCTAAAAACAGAACAAAAATTCAGGAACTTAGCCCAAGAGTTTCTGAATAATCGGAATGAGGATCACTTTCTGATACATTGTCAGTGCACGAAAGAGTAGGCTTGGCGTGTTAGTAAGGGAATCACGGAACGTTCTACGGGCTGCAATTTCTGGAAAAGGGGACTATTGCTAAAAGTAAAGTCTTTTTTCCCTTTTACCTTACCATACCTTAACTTATATATTAATATGTGAATATTTAAGTCCAAATTACGAAATACAAACTTCTTTTATCAGAAATATTATTGCTGAAGAATATTTTAACTATAAGTTATCTTATATTAGTCATTAACTTAATTATAAATTCAATGTATTTTTATATTATATCAAAGTCTCCCAATCAACTGTAGATAAATGAATGGGTCCCTCGAACAACGTTGTAACTGACAACTTTTATGAAAATAACTTTTTCGCGGAACAACGTTGTAACTATCATTCTACATCGTGTGGTAAATTTATTTTTGAATAAAACCACCCTGGCAGCCCGGAACGGCTGATCGAATTGGCGGGAAACTGGCATCCGCGCTCAGAACAATGTTGTATCTAGCATGATGTTGCCCGAACCTGGCGTTGTCATTTCACCCGGCGTTCAAAATCGTTTGAATAAGGGAAGAAAACGCAAAATGAAGATTAATCAATGGAAAGACACCAACCGCAAAAAAGACCAGGGATGCTGGAAACCCCTACATTTCCAAGAGGAAGATGCCCGTTCCCGGAAATTTGACACCTGAAATGGTGAGCAGAACAACGTTGTATCTACACCTAATACTTATAGTAAAACAACCTGGTATAAACACGTCTTCACAAACACTGTTTTTTTTAATTAATAATAATAACTAAACTAAGATTCCAATGTATTTATCAACGACAGCTCTCATGCTACAATTTAGCAGTACACGACATGGCAAGAATGAAGCTTGCATGTTTTTATGGAATGAAAGTGTAGGCAAACGGGGATTAGCAGAAATAGCATCATGTATCTTGAAGTATATTGAACTCAACTTTCAAAAGCTCAAACCAGGCCAAACCCGTACACTGAAGCTTTGGTCAGACCGCTGCATCGGCCAAAACAATAACTGGAGATTGATCGGTGTAATGCAGCACCTGGTGACCAATCATTTCTTTACTACCGTTGAACAAAAATTCATGACTACACTTCATAGCTTCCTCCCATGCGATCCAGATTTCGCTTTGATAGAAAAGGCAAAAAAAAAAAGGCAAGCACGTTTATGTCCCCTTCCAATGGTTTGAAATAATAGCTCATGCAAATTCAAATCACCCTTTTACTGTTTGTATTATGAACACTGAGGACTTTAAAAACACAGACATTGTGTTGAATAGCTTGGCCACAAATAAGTTCAATATTACAAACCATGTTTGGTATCAAATGACTGCAGACGACCCAACTACTTTGTGCGGCAGGACGGCTCACAATGTCTTACATCCATGGTATGGTCATGTATTAATCCAAAATAATCAGAGAACGAGATGATGTAAATACATCAAAGACGAGCACTTCACAGAAGAAGAGGGCTTCAAAGAAGGAGGTGCGTAGACATCCTCCCGTTGTAGTTCAACAATTCCCACGGTTATATGAAGGCACCTTACGTGCTAAGCTGCTAAGAAAAAAGACTTACTGGATATGTACAGGTACATACCTCAAGAGTATGTTCCATTTTACGAGAATATTTCAGTGGAATAACCAATATAGTTTACATGAATAAAATGTAAAATTTTACATGATTGAATATTTTATTAAAATGAACAATGTCTATTGTAAAGTCCTTTTTTATAAATATATATCAATTGTGTCTTACTTAAGTATTACATAACAATAAACTACTGTTTAACTAAACTCTAGTGTCATCTTTTCAAAGTCCATATTTTAAAATGTGTTTTGTCCGAAGAACAACGTTGTAACTGACGTTAGTTACAATGTTGTTACATAAAATTTGGATGTAAATCCACTTACAACTCAAGTTACGCAATACATTTAAAGTTAATATTTGTTATATAGTTGTTATTTTATACAATGAATAGTTTTACATCAAAATAACTTCATCTCCACAGAAAATATCCCAACCAGAAAGTTTCTTTCACTTCCTGAAAAATTTCACTTTTGTCAGTTACAACGTTGTTCGAGGGACCCATTCAAATATTCTATGCAAATAATAACTATAGTAAGTAATGTTTGCTTAAGTGCACTCTAGGACTGCTAGGTGATCTCAATAATATTATGAGCTAAAAAGTACGCTAAGGCCTCTCAACTACTAAAAAACGTGAAGATTCAGATATCAATTGCAAAATGACTAATGTCTTATTATGAGGTCTATTTAATATTTAATTTTGTATGTTTTCCAATATTCAAAAACACATATTCAGCTAAACATTAATATGCTAGTCAACTCGTTTTACTGGTTATTTCAAATACCCTAATACAAAACAATTTATTCAAAACCAACACCTCCAGGCGCGACATCAGAGCCCAGGGGGTCCTAAAGCAGCGTCCCCTAGTGAGGGGTTGGGGAAGTAGTGCGATGACGCGCGGCGCATCGTGAGCTAGTCAGAGAAATAAAATACTTGTTGTGAAATGCGATTCAGATCTTAAAGTACAACCAAAATTAATTATGAGATTTGGAAGACATAAGAAACTTTTGTCTAAAAGTAGCTACCTGGGATTTATATAAATTCTAAATTTACTTAAATATACAATTTGCATAAAGGCTTTTACAATAATATTTAAAAAATCAGCCTACCAAAAAATGTTTGCGCGATTTTTAATACATAAGTTCTTTAACTTTAAAATTAGTTAACATTTATAAGGAAAACAGAAAGTAAATTTGCTTGCAGTGCTGCTGTGTAGTGACTCAGTTAGAAACTACTCCCGGCAAGGTGGTAATGAACGTCGGAAACGGCTAAGCAATCGTGAACAATAGAACCGACCAGTTTTATAGTTATTTGATAACTGAGCGTTACTACCTCACATAGCCGATAAGCCTCGATTGTTCTGCCTGGTCCTCAGTACAAGTTCCTTCCAGTTCATATTGTGACCTCTTAATATGTCAACGTCAACAGTTGCTCCGTAAGTAATTAGATTTTTATGTAATATCTTCGTAGTATCATCGTTAATACTGATTATAGTGAGTCTTGTCGGAGTATTTATTATAGATTTTATATTAAAACTTCCCCTGAACGTTTTGAAACTTTACAACATTGAACTACGAGTATTGTTTAAAAGACTAGCAGCGAAATATCACATTAATAATAATCATTAGAAATTTTATTATTTTGATTAATAATGTGGTATTGATTATAATGTATAAGTACTTGAACTATCTTCTAACTATGCTTACGGGTTGCAATAATGCATAAAAAAATTACTTACTCATAACTATCACCTCAATACAATTTGATACCTGCAATATTTAAATTTTGTTTGTACATAACTTCTGATATATATGTTAAATATTACTCCACCATATAGCTATTGTTACGGGTAAATATGTATCTACATTTTGAAAAATAATATAAATATGAATCTTTGATTTATACTTTCTTTCAATACTTCTTTCATCAGGATATGTATTCCAAAATACTAGTTTATATTAAAGTATTAAAATTTTCAAGTAAACTTTTCTTAATTATTCAATTTTGTATACCTAATAAATATAGCTGTTTCATTTTATTATAATCAATAAGATTTTAAGTTTTATGTGTTCATATATAAAACCTTCCCTATTTTCCTAAATGTTTATTAATTGTTTCAATTAAATAAAAGACTAAGTTTATTTATTACTTTTTAAACCTTATTATATTTAGAATTTATTTATGAGGTTATGATATATATGTTATAATATTTTGTGAGTTTTAAAAATCAAAATGTTTAATACAGATAAACTTTTATATGTAAGAAATGGGACGAACGTTGTTTATAAATGGAAAAATACTCGTGTCATTTAGGTAACGATTTATAGATAAAATGTTAAGTAATGCATAACCAAATAATAAATACAAAAAGTCTTTCATTGAGGTCGTTACTCACATATATTTATTGCTTAAGTTCGTAGAAATAGTAAATGATTTGAATTACACCTGAAGCAAAAAAGTATATAATATATTCCATATTTTCGTAGGATTATATAGCCACATTTTCGAAAGTATAAATAACTGTAAATATGTATAAAATAAGTTTTGGCAAGGATAGAAATTTGTAAAGTATACATATTTCCTAAATGTAATCTAATTGAGTATATATGTGTAGCTAATACAATAACTTGTAGGCAATACATCGTTAATCCTTGTTAATAACGCGTTTACAAACATTTTGATAACATTCTAAAGTTCCATCTTCAATGACGCTTTGCCACGGGTACTGCTATCTCGGATTTCTAATGTTCCTGTGACTGTTAAGAACAGATGTAGGGCGTTGGTTCTCGTATGCTGACCCATTATAGTCTGGTACTTATAGCATTAGGTAACGACTTATTGTACTTCATATGTACACGTCTATGATTAGTGCTCAAATAGTCATCTCTTTAGATTTATGAATGCTTATTTAACGCTTTATACTTTTATTCTATATAATTACAAGCTCTTAACACTCATTATTATTTACTCTTAAAATTATTATAAAAAATGGTAGTTTGTGTCATCAAACAAGTTCATTTTTTATTATACTAATGTTTTTCTTCAAACGTCATAAAACAAAATGATAGTTTTGATTATATAACCGTTTACTTGTTGGTCTGTAAGCCCATTTAATACAATTTTAAACGTATTTCCTCCCCATTTACAATGTCGACTTAAACTTGACGATTTTACGGGATCTACAAAATGTGTTATTACTAGTTAATAATGTATTATTTTAGTTATTTTAAATAATATGTTTATACGTGTTATACCTATCTTTTGTTTTATATTATTTTTAAGTACAAGTAGTAATTAATATTATTTTCTAGGTTTTATTAAACCACGTAAATCTGTGTTGAACTTAACATTTGGTTCACTACACAGAATACCTACGCTATTGTGTTTTAAAGGTTTGACCATATAGCTTACAATTTATTATTCCTATAACTTAAAATTCATTTAAATTTAAATTAAATTCAATCGCGCTGGCCTTGAGTATTTTAGCTGGAAAGTAACATGAAATGTTCAAATGTAATCACATGTTATAGTGTACTCATTATATTTAATTGACAGTTGTTTATAAGTTGTGAATTATTAATCCTCTCATTAGGTGAAAACTTAGACTTATATTTGGAGTGATTCATCCTGTATATTTACAGTCATATCACTTGCTAGTTTCTTGTATTTGTATGGTTGTCAGTATGACTTCAAAATCATCTTTAAAATTGTATATTAATAAGCTATTCAAACTACTACCTTAGAAAAACTTAAATATGTTTCCAGAGACTCGAATAACTCAGATCGCGCAGAATTTAACATATTTGATTAGTTATAAACGTGAATTACCGTAAAACTCCACAGACGCTATGTACCCGATATACACTTGTTTGGCTTACACCTTCTGTTCATATTTATTCTGTAGAGTTCATCTTTAAGAGCTGTTGGTTAATCTCTTTAAGTAAAGATGTACCTACAAATATCTGTAAACATAAAGATACAAAGAAAAAGATATCAAGATAATACTTACATATCTTTACCCATCACACATATCACCATCGCACTGTGTTTTATATTGTAACCCTTTTGTCAGATTCAACTGCAAAAATCGCTAGATATTTTTTTTACCACGTGTTCATAAGAAACTTACTAAAAATATATTCAAAATCTAATTCAATCACAAGCTTATCACTCTATTTACGTTTGTTTATGTTAATCGTAAATCAATAAGTACCCGTTTAACTTTGTCAAAATTAATACAGATAAAATAACACTTCGTTTATTCCAAATTCAAAGTTAATAAACAGTAGCAGTATCTTCAAATTACTGTTATACATTTACAATAATTTATAATGGCCTAGTTAAAATTCAAACTGCTTATCGTCTGATATTTTTAGAAGTTTATATCAATATTTGAGCAATATTTTGAGTAAACCGTATACTCATTGCTGGATAAAATAAAATTATATTGTTCAAGATCGATACTATGATAAAACGAAATAAATGATTAAATCTTTTCTTAAAACTATAAATTTATATGACTAAGATAACAAAATAATATCTCAAAAACTGAAAGGAAATCTTCCAAAATGCCATAACACATTGTATATTACTGTATACACTGTATAATATTATTAAACTAAAAAAATACTTCAAGTTGTTTGAATTAAAATAAGATATATTTTTAAAACTTAAATATTGTTAACAGCACATGGTATCGTATTTTGAAATGGGTAATTACCAATTAAATTACTATTTTACTAAAAGAGTATTAAGAAACTAAAACTAAAAGTTTCAGTTGTAAAATCTCTTTCTTCTAGTAATTTAAATAAATCTAAACTTTATAATACAGTTTCGAGAGTATTAAATATGAAATTCAACTTCTTAAAATCTTGAAGTATTATCTGATTTGTCAAATTATTGACAATTTTCTCTAATAAGTACGTAAAAAAACTCCAAATTATTTTACAGAACCTATTTTTAATCGTTCTGTAAACATTAATAAATTTACCAACTTACGCTCAATGCCACTCAGGCTGAATCAGAATCTCAATACAAAGAGCACAAGAAACTCAAACACTCAAAACTTCCTCCACACTGTAAGAAGGCTGAGGTTGTATAATACCTCTCTCAATAATCCCATTACGTAATAACATTGCACGTAATAATTGGCCCCAACAAACATAGAGTAGGCGGGGAAACTAGTATCTGTAAACATCTCTATCGTCTTTATTCTGATGTTCAAACCAAGTGACTTTCTTCTTACACGTTAACTGTTTGAAATATTAAAGAATAAGTACATCTTTAGAAAGTACATTTAGTATGTAAAAACGCCTATTATCAAAACCTAAACATCATTAGAAGGTAATAACGTATTTTATTTACTTTTTCTTCAATAATTTATGATTTTCTTTTCAATATCCTTGACATATAGGTGAGATGGTACATTCAGCATTCAGTTGAGCGCGTTTTCAAACTACAAAATAAAGCTGTCAGTGTAACAGCTGGGAAGTATTCACGAATGAAAACATTATGGCTTAATATTTATTGTTTTATATACCTTCTGCCCTCGACAACAAGCAGGTGTCCCTCACCCATGATCTCTTACACCAAATCGGAAATAGATATACACTCATAATTTTTCATCACCAAAGCAATATTTTCAAAACATTTGCCACGTGTGATACAAAAAACCAACGTAATGTGGTATTTAACGATTAATGTCTTTGGTAATGTATTTGTTTCATTATCATTGAATAACAACTACTTTAATGACAAAATTATGTGCAATTTTGTGTACTCGAGCAATATAAAATTTGATTTGATTTATATTTATTGTATTCAACTTAGATCCAAAGTACGACGTCTTACACAGTGTGTCTATCGGCTCTCTACTGTTAGGCGCTGGCAATATTAAAAAAAATCTTTAATATGCATGGTAACTTTTATTTGGGCTATAAGTGGTGGACACTTATAAGATAATGACATTAGTAAGTGGATGATCAATGCTAATGTTCTATATTTTGGTAAATTTATCGAAATTGCATCATTGAATACAACATGTTTGTAACTTCCACAAACCGGATTTTTAGCCTTTACAATCTTTAAATACAAATCGACACCACCAACTGCTCTGTATTTTTGTCTTCCTTTCTTTCTTAATAATAGAGAATCCACAGATTCTGGAAAGAAATGAAGTAGTTGACACATTTATTTATCATTTACGAACTGCAAATCATTTATTTATTTTTAAATTTACGTATACATCAAATTGCTACAAAATGCTTATTGAACGTTTTTGTAAAATAATGTCTTCCATTTTTAAATATTGTAATCTCTTTCGTCATCGAGGCCAAATATTTGATTTAACTAACTCCATAAATCACTTTAATGCTTAACTTTTTTAGTTTTTTATTATTAGTAAGACCGCTGAAATTGCTTTAAACGAACAATGAGACAAGGCCAGTCAGGTCTTCTATTGCATGATCGGTTCGTGGGCACCGTACATATTCGTGTCTTATCTGAGGATCCAGATATTTATCTCCAGATAATATAAGATCAACTCCAAAGTTTTTTTTATCTAAAAATGGTCTTTGAAACCATAGAGACTGTGAGGCCTCACCAGAACACTGCAAAAAAGTTTTATTTCATAAATAATTATGTTTATAACATAACATTTGAACTGGTGTCTGCAATCTAACATCATAAATATACACATATAGAGATTTCCATTTAAGTGTAATATAATCGATATTCTCGCTAATCCTAATCATAATATACTACAGGTGGTTGATCAGTGATGTGTTTAAAATAATCTTTATAATTTACGTAAAAGTGGAATGCACTCTGAAAAATGGAGATTGTTATATAAGATTAATTCTATTTTAGAGGAAAATTAATAAATCTAAACACAGTTAAAATAATAACAAATGCAGTATCAAATTCAGAACCTTAATTATGTGCACAAGTTGCAATCAGAAAGGTGAGTGTTAATATTTTGTTAATTCTTAGGTTACAGTCCGTTTGACAATGGGAGAATTATGAAAAAGAAACTATTTTCTTTAAATCTTCTTTTGAGATACAAGTCCAAATTATTGGGCACTGTGATATCCGTTACCGGGTATTAGTGATACAATAAATAAGTAACACTGCGTTTTGAGATCTGAAATCTAACGTCCCTACATATGTAAAGTTCAGGATTTGGCTAAACGAAAGATAACCTATTTATAATAGAATCTGTAAAAACATCATAACATGTTTATAAAACCTGTTGTACGAATTACTTTTTACAACTTGGTATTTTTAATTGGCAATGTTGTATATTACGAATGAAACTATTTTATGCTAACGTCAGTATCTGACAATAATCACGTCAAATCTATCACAGAACATGAATGTCTACAAGGCAATATTTAGCTTATTATTATATCTTATACGCCATGTTCCAGCTCCCCCAGTCTCAGCCTAGACCCAACACAAGCCAGATCACAAAGTCACCTGCAACATTAACTCTACAACCAGGTCTCTAACATGGGCGACGGCAACAACCACTCAGAGGGTAAGTTTCAGGGAATTGAATGAATGATTTACAAAAGGAATAGAAATTTACTGTAAATATTATTCTCTGGCAAACAATATCGTTTTAATGTAGTTCAATTGGAATTTTATTATATATTTTATTATTTTCTTTAATTAATGTAATAATTTTATATTGATCTTTTTATATTGAATATATATAAAATATAATACTACCATATAATATCAAAAAATAAAAAAAATAATAGTATTATCTCTTGGCTTATTCAGTCAGTGTATA
Source organism: Homalodisca vitripennis (assembly GCF_021130785.1). Classification (NCBI taxonomy): domain Eukaryota; kingdom Metazoa; phylum Arthropoda; class Insecta; order Hemiptera; family Cicadellidae; genus Homalodisca; species Homalodisca vitripennis. The sequence goes on along the minus strand of NC_060215.1, from coordinate 124,160,645 downwards.
TCGTAGTAACGTGCGTTGCGTGGACAATTACATTCCTGAAATACTCGTATTTCTACTTCGCTGTCGACAGATGTCCTCGGTCAGTTTCTGTTTCAGTTTGTGCGTGTTTTCCTGGTTCAAGTAATGATTATGCTGTTGCACTATTGACTCTGATGTACTTCAACATGGCACTTGGCTGTTTATGCATCAAGTAATGTTGTGTTTAATGTTGCAGCTTGGAATAATGTGAATTTGATCCTGGCAGCAGTTTGGTACTTTCTGATACTGACGATTGCATGTAGTTGCTACTTCTACCGTCAACATTCGAAAAGAGTTGCAGCTCGTCGAGCTCAAATTCAGGCCATAACCTTTTATCTCAAATTTGGTTTCTATCGCTTAATTGTTTTATACGTATTATGTAATAGTTTTTAATTAATCATTAGTTTTTTACGTTATTTGGGTATAAACCAGTCGGACTTTTTAAGTTCTTGTTACATGTGTTGGGGATGAAAATAAATAAGGAAGAACATCTTAAAAATTATTAAATAAATATAAAACTTATACTTATTATGTTTTAAAGCAAGAATAATTTTTAGACTATGCCTAATTTGAAAAATGAAAAATTCTCAGTCCTGTTCTCTCATACTATCCAATAATCGATGACAGATTAATAATTCTTGTATTTTAATATTTCAACAGGTGGAGTTTACCAAACAAGGACACATTCTACACAATAATACAAATTTTAATGCGTTTAAAAGTACAAAAACTTTTTTTCTGAATTTCGTGAATTTAGTTTAATAAGTTGTATTATATTATGGTGGACCTTTACTCATATTGTCAAATTTATTTTTATTGCCTAACCCTGCCAACAGAGGTGAGTCTAGTAAACGTCATCGATTGGCTCTGCTGGTAGACTTGCACACTTGGACGCAAGGTGCTTCTGGAGGATAATTGCCCAATTAAGCTATAAGGGATGGCCTTTAACATCAATCAACTTTTCACTTTAGTCATCCACCCTCAGGTGAAGCGTTAATGGTGTTGAATGGGCGTGGATCGCCTCAGAAGTACGCAAGCGCACGCGGAGCGGATTATAATCCAAGGCCGTGTGGATGAATAGTATTTGGCTTGAGTTGCCCTACCTTGAACTACACTGGAAATGAGTAAACACTTTTTAAAAAGATTTTTTTCGTAGATATATATATATATATATATATATATATATATATATATATATATATATATATATATATATATATATATATATATCGTGGGATATTTACTCATTACTCACAGTGAGTTATAAAATAACAGCCTACCAAAACATACCAGATTTTAGTTTTATAAACACAAACGGTTGTTATTTTTGAAAATAAATTAACGAAACTAAAAATATGTGATATACAAAAACATGTTATTAGGGGGGTAAAAATTATTAATAACCTAAAGCATAATAAACTTAGTACGTAAATTAGGGTTAATTGTAATATTGGGCCTTATGGCCCTAAACTAGCCCTTTTGTACATTATGCATATATGATGTTATTTACAGACGTCAGACCACGGAATTGGTCTACAATTTAATTCACGTAAATTACTAACATCAAAGTTGAGTTATGGAAATATAAAACACTTCTTTGTATTTTTAACAAACAAATATAACACTATTGTTTAAAAAGGTGACATGTTTTTATTTATAAAAAAAATAATCTTGCTAAAAAATTTTAACCAAAAGTAACATTTTAATCATGTTTAATTTAAAAACCCAATTTACTCAAGTCATAAATCAATAAATACACGTAAAACCTTTAGAAGCTCCGTCCTGCGTATGACGTTAAACTGCCCCTTCCCACCTAACCATTTCCTAATTCCTACCAAATCCCCCTCCAGGGTCTCATAAGTGTCCTCTGACCGTTCCAGTGCATGGCTCGCTGGGAGTGCTTAATCCGGTGCTAGATGTCCTATCTGGTGTCGGTGAGAGCTGACGTGAGCTTGTCTCTGCCGAGGCGTAAGTCATGTACTGGTTCAGAAGCCAGCCACTTCGGTCCTTGGTAAGGAAGTGTTCAGTAGGCAGGGGTGTCGGAGCCCCTGTTGCCACGTGCGAGTCCAAGTTGTGCGCGTATTCCCGACTTCGTAATCGATGGAAACCGGGCCTCGGGGAACTGAGGTAGGGTTGTCCCCCAAGCTACGGTCTGTGGGACACCCGAGGGCATGTACGCTCCCGGTGAATCGGCCCACACTACTAAACACGATGCGCTGGTGACCTTATCTATGGATATTCAAACCACCCCACCTTTAGGGCAAGAATTCGGAGGTAGAGATCTTAATGATCCAGAGAAAAAGCGACAGTTGTCATATATAAAACAAAGGAAGTGGAAGAAAAAGTAAACGCAGAAAACATGAACGTTCCAACTCCACTATACCTAATCGTTAGTCATAAGGATGAGGGCAAAACTCTAACGAAGGTTAGTCCTTTCCTCATAAACAAAGCTTTGGTTTCCTCTCAGGCGGTCAGCCTAAATCTGTAAGCAAACTGAGAAATGGAACTATCTTGGTGGAGGCTTCGAACTACATCCAAGCCAGGAAGTTCCTTCAGATGACAAGCTTAGAAAATAGCTTAAACTGTAGAGAGGTTTCTTCCAATTATTTCCAAAATATTGGGGAACATGTGGCTCTATACGACATGGTTTCCAATCATCTATCCTGAGTCAGTAGGGGAGAAAAAAATCACAAAGAATGCAATTTACAGATACTCTGGAACATTTTTACGTGTAACTTATGGTTATGTGTAACCTTCTTGAAGGGGTTACGTTTGATTTATCTTATTCGATTAATAGCTTTTAACTTGATATTGGACTTTTGGGGGTTAAATTCTTCATTATAAATATTTTCAATTAGTAATTTATTGCATATGATTGCCGTTTGTGGAATTCCCTATCAACTCATTTGACATATTTTTGAGAGTCAGAATTGGATTATTTCATATGTTAAATCGCACAATTTTTCATCGGATGGCTGCAGCCTTGTCCTTGGATGTCTGGTTCTTGGACTGTTGTAGGCTGGACGGTCATTTGAGTAATTGTTATATCCTGTAAACTATGATGTTTAATTTTATTGTATATTTAAGCTTAATTAGCTAATGAAAACCTTTCTGAATTTAATAAATTCCAAAAATAAAAATGGTAAAATATAATATACCATTTTCAGTATATTATTGAAATTGAAGGAAAAATTAAGCTTTCAAAACTAAGACCTAACTAATGTACGAGTTAAACTGTCATACAATTGGAAGAATTGTATTAGTGAATCGAATTAATAGTATACACATAATACTGCGTTTGTATATTTTGTGAAATTCCATTCTGTTACATTTTGAATGTATGTAGTTAAAATGTATTGTTCTTAAAATTATTCTGATTTACTTTTGTTTTCAGAACTACAAAGAGTTTTGTGCTTCTAATGATTGACTTAGGTTATGAGTAAGAAAATTTATAGCATCATGACTTTGCCTGTTCGAAGAGATAATCACTCATTCACCTTAAATACCAGCTTCAATATATTATTGAAATTTAAGGAAATAGTTAGGCTTACAAGACTAACTGAGATACGAGTTAAACTGTCATAAAATTCAAAGAATTGTATTAGAGACTCTAATTCTTGTAATACGATTTCTTATAATTTCTTGGAAAGGTTGGCAATGCAGTGTATTTTATAGTATACGTATGGACAATAAACAGCACTTAAACATGGCTTATCCCAAGTTAGTGATATGTTTGTTATGTTGCGTGCACTTACTACAATTTTAAGTGAATCATATAATTCTCCAACTTGTTGGTGCAATTTCTTGTCATGTGTTTGCTCGTCTGTCTGGCTACTTGTCAAAGGTGCTGTGGTCTCCGGTGAGTTAATGCGGTACGTTCGATTCTGTTTGAATTGTAGTCTTCTTTAATAATTGAACTAGTGTTTTTAATGGGGTGAAAACAAAATGATATCAAAAAGTAAAGAAAGTATCAGTCCCTATATGTAAAATAAGAAAATGTAATTTTTCATATGGGAACTGCATCCCTTTCAATTTAAAAAAAGTATAATTTAAGTTTAAAAATCAATTGAATCAGAAAGTTAAGGGAAACTCTTATATGCTTGGAACTAAGTATAAAATTTGTCTAACATTTTGTGAAAATTTGATGGTTTTTTAGTACGGTTCTGTTGTTTGGTGGTTGACTGAAGAACTAATTTCTGTCATATCGTACACTTTACTCACTATTTTAATAATCTAATTTTATAGAACATGTTCCAAAACTATTTGGTTTCTTTGAAAGTGAGAAAACATTTTCGTTAACATTTTACAATATGTACTTGTTGGCCTAAAATAAAAATGTTGATATAATTAAAGAATCAGGCAACATTTTAAGCGTATTCTGTACAAAAACCTTTGATTTATCAAAAATGTTTTATAGAACTGAAAAAGAAATGTTTCATGTTTTATTTATATTAGTTTTTCATTATAAGCGTACATTTCTGTTTACATTATGGATAGTTGTGTTGAAAACAAGTACGGCTCTAGGAGGCTCCTTCCAAACCGTTATCTTACTTCATTACTACTTTAATTCTTTTCAGGTTATTACTACTTTAATCGTTGTTTAATTAAGCAATTTACAAACCCTGATACTTTCAGTCTCACAGTCGAGTGCCATTTCCAGTGAAAATATGTTGTAATTTACTGTTAAATTCACAAAAATAGTTTCTTTTTAGTGCAAAAGCACAACGTAGGAGTTAAAGTACGATAATCTACATCGAGGGTGGAAGAAAAGTTTCCAGAAGAGTACACTGTTACTGTTATTATGTTTGTTTTGCATGTCCCAAGTTATATCCATATTCGTATTACACACATGTTGCTAATTGCTCAAAATTATGGTTAAGATTAAAATGTACAAGTCGATGATCAACTTTATAAAAACTAATTAAATTTGTGTGTGTTAAAAAATACTCTTATTACGAGTAGTCTTGTCCATGGTCCATTTCACACGTTATGGACAGGCTGAGTTCCTTCTCAAAACGGGATAAATACCGTCACCACTATGCAATACTGCATAAAATATTTAAGACTTCGGAAACATATTGGTAACTAACTATAGCTGTGGTTAAAAAACCAGGTAAAACTCTTATCAGAATATATATCTTCATATATATTTTTTGGACATTGACAGTATCATGACAAAATTATTACTGTCATTATAAGTTATCCCACATTAAAAAGTCATCGTAAATTTACAATATTTAAATACGTATAATTTATACTTTTATTAAAATTTGTTGAGCTACAAAAGAAATATAGTTATTTTTTTTAAGAATATATAATTAAATATTCTGACTGATTGTGTAAGGAACTATCAGGAAATTTCAAATTACAACACTTAATATATTATTACAATTTTAATATTTTATTCTAATGTTAAATATTTAATAAATGTGAAATAATTAATGATATGTGTCAATATCAGTAAATAATTTTCACAGCCCCTTGTGGGAAGCTGGAAGATCGGAAACTAAACGTGAACAACAGCCCTCATATCAGGGTCACGTGGAACTGCATTGACAGTTTCTACTTCCTGCATCTCTATAGTCTCTGACCCAACAGTGGAAATTCTCGGGCCTGTGAACATCAATACATACTATCAGCTACCTTTTTGGAGAGTAAACACTAACTATAGTCCTACAATAATATACATCTCAATAAATAGATCCAATATCAAACATGATGCGTACTTTGGTATCTACCAATTTCCGAAGCATCAATGAACTCAACACCCATACTGGAAATCACTTATATACACATGATAAGTTTACGCATAGATTACACAATACCAAAATGTCTGCAACTTTTCATGTATTGTCTAGTAAAACGTTCAAAGATAGTGTAACTGTCATAAGATTATTCTGTATACGACAGAGATAACAGTAGGCCCTATAATATAATTAATTTTCATTTAGAAAAACAAGAGTAGTTTATGTTATTATTTACAGGTCAGTTTTTGGGATATATCTAGACTATGTTTTGGACATGTTACACTGTCACATCTAAATGTTTTCAATATTAAACTATAAAAAAATCATTTAAATACCAATACCTATTTGTTAAGTGAGTGAGCATTAGATTTAGAATGCATGGAGAAACTCTAAAAAAAGCGTCTCTTAAAAACTATAGTTTACTGTCAGAGTATAAATGACAAAAATAAGAAAAATCTTGGGAAATCAGATTAAACATTCATTACAAACTTAAAAATTGGGCTTTAAATCTTTCATTGAAGCTTTTATTGTATGTGCCCTTACGTAGGGACAAAAAGAGTACCTCGACTGTTTAGTGTTAAACTAAAAATTCATTTAGTGCAAGAAATGAATTTCAATTGTTGAAATTATATATGTTATATCATTGCCTACACTAAATAGCAATGTCCTTTTGCATACGGTTGATATTTAATGTCCTGCGGAGCTTTTGGGCTTGGGATGAAATATTTCTGCTGAATTCATAGTTCTCTCAGATAACTTTGCTAGATAAAAATTAGTAGACTCTTTTTTTATCACTGTATTTGAAATTTTGGCCAATTTTCATAAACAGGCCTCAAATGAAAACTGTAGATGATACCAATGTTAAAATTTTGTAGATTGCGTACACGAGTTGTAGCTTCTAAAGGTTTTTTTATAAGGGGCAAAAAACGCTGCGGTTATCATCGCCCTCAAGAAAGAATTGACACCTGCTCGTATTTGATGGTGTTAATTAGGTACATAAACATTACATTGTATATAACAAAAAAATAGGAATCACGACAAGTAGGTGAGTAAATTATTTATACTTAAAACTAGATAACAATAAATGTAACAAGGGAAAGACTGTAGAGAGGGCTTAACCTACAAAAAGACTAAAAAGATAAAGAGAACATAAATAAGGACAAGGTACATAACATTAATTAAATAAACTGTAAAAAATTAACACAATTTACTGCCACCAATGTAGCCGTAAGGGGGTTTAATTTGGCAGCTGTCAAGATAATGATAAATAAAAATTAACTAATAAAATTTATAAATATTAACAACAATAGATAATAAGAATAAGTAAGTTTAACATTATATTATATTTTTATTAATCAGCGACGTTGCATTCAGAAAACACAGCAATCTTTGAGTCACCGTCTCGTCATCACAAAGAATATCGTTCCATGAAGCCGGCAGATTCGAGTTGCGCCTATGTACCGAGTAGCGAGGGCAGTCAACAAGCACATGTTTGACAGTAATGACAGTGTCACATGTGTCGCAGACCGGAGGATCATCTCTACTCATGAGGAAACCATGTGTGAGAAGCGTGTGGCCTAGCCGCAGGCGACACAACACAACCTCCTCACGACGACTCGGGCGGTTCGCTGTCTCCCAGAGTCCAACGCAGTCTTTAATACGTCGTAACTTGTTGTTAACGACTGCCTGCCAATCGCTATTCCATTTAGCTTTCAGTTTGCCATTCACTACCGGGATAATGTCGGAAGAAATCATCCGTGCGGTGTAAGGCTGGAATTCTAATGCTTCTTTAGCTCCTCTATCTGCCAGCTCGTTTCCGGATACTCCAATGTGTCCAGGTACCTAGACAAGGAAGACACCAAGAGTGCCATATTTCGCGGATGATAATGTGTTTTGAAAACATGTCGCTGATGGCTTGTATACCACTAAGGGAGTCGCTGCAGATAACCAATTTTTTAGTCGTAGGAAACGTTATATTTAGGGCCTTTTTGATGGCTGTTAATTCGGCCGTGAAAATGGAAGAGTCGTTGGGGAGACGAGATCCGTATCGTCTTACTCCAGTGACGAAAGCACGTCCAGTTCTACAACGTTCCTTTGACCCGTCAGTATAGACAACATGGCAAGGTGCGAGGCTGCCTAGTATTTGACGGAATTATTGTTGGTAGACTGTTTCTGGAGTGGAGACTTTTTTAAACCTAGAGAGATTTAAAATAATTTTTGGCATTGAGACGCTCTAGGGTGGGATATCACATTGATGAACGACTTTAAACTCGTAATAATTTAGGCCTATTTCATAGGCGTAGGATTTGGCCCTAACGCCTAAGGGTGAAGGATGATTTGGTCTCGCTAGGAAAGAATTATGGAGTGGATTTCGCAGGACCGGTTCAAATGCAGGGTTGTCTGGCTTACCTGAAAGAGCGTGAACTTAGTTTTAGGGACAGTTGATGCCGTCTATGAGAAATAGGAGGTTCTCCCGTTTCTGCAAGAAGGCTGTTTGTAGGAGAAGATCGAAAAGCTCCAGTGGCCAGTCTTAAAGCAGAATTATGGACAGGGTCAAGCATTTTTAGAGCACTGGGTCTTGCGGACCCATATGCTTGGCATCCATAATCTAGACAGGAACGAATGGTGGCTTTGTAGAATCTGAGCATGCATGTCGTGTCAGCCCCCTATTTTGTTTCCACTTAGAGCTCTCAGTATGTTCATGCGCTTCATGCATCGGTCTTTTAGGTCTCTAATCTAAGAAATCTAAATATTTAATTTATTTAAATTTAATTCTTGGAAGATTTCAAAGCTTGGCTGTTACCAGTACAACTTGTGAAATGGTTATTACACTTAATTTTATTTAATAGATTACACACAACAAGTATAAAGTGTAATTGTTGTTACCATTACATTAACTTGTCAATGGGCTTGAGCCATTGCATTCTGCTACACAAAATTAGAAAACATTTCTACATTTGTATGTTAATTTTGTATTTTCGATCGTTGGTTTTTATGAAGATCTCAGTACCTTAAACAACACTCTCTCTCGGATGGAGGAAGAATGAGATAGAGGGTGAGTAAAATCTGGATCAAGCTACGTAAAACTAACAATGGGAGAAGCTTTCAGGCCCAAGATCCTTACTAGCTTCATTTAGTTCTGTACCTACAATTTATTGACATTAGCGATGTTTGATCTGAAAGTTATTCTCTGTTGGAATCAACAAATTCGTAGATTAAGACCACTTCCTTACGGTTTATGTAAAAATCTTTGATAAAATAACTAGTTTCTTAAGATTCTTCATTTTAGTCTGTTGAAATTACTGAACTTGGGTGGATTTTAGAATCTGAAATATCATGATTGGAGTACTTGGATAGAAAAGAAATGGTACTCCTGCCGCTTCGATGTAAGTAATATTCCCACAAGTAATATACACCATCATCGACTTCAGTTACTGAAATCATGGATTCCTATATCATAAGCTTAGTTGGTACCTTCTGCAACAGAAAATGATTAACGCGGTTATTCAAGTCATCTGTTAGAAATGAGTATAGGCCTTTTCCTTAGCAAAGAAGTGCAATTCATCCAAAAACCTAGCACATAACTCACAAAGACTAAACATTTCCAGGAATATTTATTAATCCTTCTTATTCAGAAAATTTACTTTAATTAATACTGATCAACAAGCTTGAAATCTCCTCGACTCATGATGGAGGGGGACACTTATGTTCACTCCCATATAACTTTAACTTAAGGTCATAAGTAGGATGACTTGACCCAAGCCTTAACCTCATCAGCTCATGTTCCTCGTAGGGCAACTGGCAGAGTCTGTTTAAACTCACTAGGTAAAAGTAACGTCACTCACTCCATTTAAAAGAGGTTTTTGACTCTCTATATCCCGAGGTCCTCAAAACACTTTCCTCATGAAATATAGTGCCTTCATTTCACGCAATAATGTTTGTTTCTCAAATCACCAAATGAGCTTTAATCTGTCTGCTTAGAGATGTTACGCATTTTGGTCTCAGAAATTATGAAACTGAGGGGTAGCTTGAAGTTCAATTTTCAAGGAAGATCTGACCTTTCCCATGGTCTCTATTTCTCAAATTAGGAACCTACCAATTTTGGTAGGACTTTTACAGTACTTCTAAAGTAATTTTATTAGAAAAAAGGATGATAGGAAACAGCTCACCATTTTAAACAGCTCACTGTTTTTGTTAGAATTATCCGAGATCGAGGATTTTTTTTCCAGACAACCGTTTCGATGAACATCGTCTTGAAAATGATATCCTGCATTGAAATACCAGGACATCATATGTACATTGTAAAAAGGTTCTGCAGATCAAAACAAGCGAAGACTATTCCAGGACATAGAGGAATTAATAAAGATAACGTTTTAGGTAGAGTGAACAACGTCCATGACGGCAATACTGATTGTTACTCTATGGTCTAATTGAAATGAATTGGTCTACTTGCCACAGGAGAATATGAACATAGGAGGTCCTCGTTTCTGCTATCTCACAAAAACGCAACCTATACTATCCAAATGTATCATCCGCTTAACTTTAATATGAAAAACACACCCCACTATTTAATGTGTATCATTAGCTGGTGTGAATTGTTTTATTACCTCTATGCTTTGTGGCCATTTTGGATTGCAGTATAATTGATGTAGTGGTGAGCGTATAGTTTGTTTTCTGTTATCTTCTTCTATGTTTCTGTACCATTTATGAGCAATAAAGGAAACTATTTGAACATTAAAACAGAATAGTATTTGTTCTCGAGTAGTAGAGATACACTGTAATTCGTGGATATCAATCCACTTCTCTAAATGTGAGTCATAAACTATGTCGCTGAGCTACCGGTGCTTGCGGTGATTGTAGTCGTTAAACAGTTATATGGAATATGAATCAGCAAGCGAGAGCAGGCGCGTGCCTTATCTTTTCATTCTTGTCAGTTAACTCGTGATTGAAGATATGTGTTTTACAAATAGCACTTTACATATACTTCACGCTTTCACTTCAGACAATCAGAGATTGCCCAATGTCTTAAAATTAAAAACCTCAATATCTTGAGTATAAAATCTATGTTAAGATATAAGTGTAACTACCATATTAACTTTTACAAACAAATCCAGACCACATGTAACATTGCGAGGATTGTAATGTTGTAATTAGGATTGTAATTAGGATTGTAATTCATTTTACCACATGTAACACAGTCAATGAGGTGGTGGTTTTTGGACAACTAATGAAGTTATTGTGAATTGTAACCGGAACTTTTACCCTTCCTCTCTCACCAGCATTGTCATCTGAGTAATTGTAATCGGTAGAAATCTTTATCAACTCAATCTAAAATGTTTCAAAACTACAGAACCTGCAATATATCTCACCAGACCTCACCAGCGTTAGCGTGCAAGGTCAGAATATATACACCGGCCGTTCCGCTACTAGTCAGGTGGACCGATGCTTCTAGGTGTCGAACGAGGCAACTCAACAAAACACTTCTGTATATCGTACACTGTGTGTACACCCCTACAACTCAGGAGCGGACTTTGTTTATTGTACACTATGTGTACACCCCTACACCTCAGGAGCGAACTTTGTTTATTGTACACTATGTGTACACCCCTACACCTCAGAAGCCGTCTTTTTTACCTTTTTGGTGTTAATATTTATTTATTTTAGCGTTATTTTTAGTAGGCTATAGAGATAATTACATTTTTTATATTTTACTAGATAATTATATTTTACTCTAAGGCGCTATGGCAGCGGTAAAATATAGTTTTGGAATCCAGAGCCACAACTACGTCTAAAGCTGAGACGTAAACAAAATAATGCATTACCTATATTATAACTTTTGTGTATTCACTTTAACATGTTTTTATAGCATGCTCTTAAGAGAATTATATTACATGGATGAAATATAACGAGTTTAAGACACTCTGGAGTACAACACACCCAAGCATTTAATTGGTCGGTAGGCCTGGCCTATACTGCAAACAGTGGGTAATGTCGTTCCGTGATAAAATTTAATTTTAAACAGTTTTTCGTAGAATTCGTGTTCAATATTTTGGACGTGACGTAATTATTTGACGTGGCCGTAGGTTTTAATAAATTGAAACGGCTAATTTTGTACTGTAAGTAGACATGAACTAAAACGATAACCAAAAAATAATCTAACAAGGCTTGACGTGTCTATTGCAATACCTGCAATACCCATTTCGACGTTATCACGGAGTGACGCACAGCATATTATCAGTAACGAGTGAAAAGCTTCGATATCAGCTCTGCTGGAGGTATCGGTAGTGTACAGTACTCTGGAGTCGAGGGTCCTTGGTTCAAAACTCGCTGTCAACCTTCATATTTTTGCCACTAATAATTTCTTTTGTAAATATTGTAAATAATTTTATTTTATATTTTCGATAAATTAAAGCATTATTATTGAATAAACACTAAAATAAAAATTTATTAAAATAACTGTTTTAGCATTTTAAATTGTCTATCGGAAAAGTGGACTTTACAGTTGAAAAACAACCACGGGCAAACCATGTATTTTATTTAAAAATTACAAATATATAAAACAAAGAACTTTAAAATCAGGAGATATAAACTGGCGCTGTCTGACTGGCAAGAACTGTGGCGCGTCTACAAAAACAGATGCAAATGAAACTAGTCTGTCAATTGCTAATGAACAAACACACAGGAGCGCATGCCGTCACGGTGCGACAGATGAAATCTCCGGGCCCCGTGCAGTCAACATCCTTGTCCACACTACCTCAGCGGACTGCTCCACACCTATCAGCAGTGTTCCTCAACACCATGTTTGCCATTCACTGTCGTCTGCGACTGCAAAATTCTCGCCTCTCGCTACCACTGCGTCCACACCTTCGTCTGCTGCTGCTCCTACTAATACTGCTGTAACACTGACACAGCCCGCAACTCCAACTCCAAGTAATGTGGAATCCAAATTACCAGAAGGTCCTCACCCTAACACGCCTAAATCAACTTGTTTGGCTGAGATGCAAGCGGAGAACTCCTCTCTGAGGACTCAGGTAGCCGAACTCCGCAAGCAGTTACATGACGTATTGGACCATACCATTGAGTCGGACAGGCGCCTGCTACAGTTTACTGATAAACTGTTCGTCGTGAATCCCTCACGGAATGAGACACCCTCAACTTCATCTTCCGTAGCTGAGACTATACCGATTGAACCCGGCGAGCAACGGTCTACCGAGTGCAAAAACAGACATTGCACTGAGGTTCGAGATCTTGTAAATATTCGCAAAACCACCATAGAAGTGTTACAAGAGGAGATCGAACTACTGAAATCGGGAAATAGCAGTTTCAAATGTAAAGAGGTTAAAGAGGAAAATTCGACTCAATGGACTGTTTGTATGAATAAAAAGAATCAACCAATAAAAATACAAAATAAATACGATACATTGAGCGAAACACCGGAAATACTAAAAATAACACTCCTAAAACATCTATTTAAGAAATCTATCGTTAAAAAGCATGAACAAAATCAAAATAAGCACAAACACCTGAAAAAGCAACCGAAGCAAAAACACGCAACACCAAGACATCTGTTACGCCAGTGGTCTTTACAACAGCGATTGTCGAGGGGGATAGCCACGTTCGCTCCTTGGCTGGACTGGTCCAGTCCCTCGTCACCGCGGACACAAGTGTGCTTGGAGTGTGCAAGCCTGGGGCCGGACTGTTTGGGTGTTGTTGAGGGCGGTCAACCCCCTCTTCCGGGAACCTGCAATGTCCTAATTGCCAGTGCGAATGACGTCGGAGCCGGCGAATCATCTACAACCTTTGAGCACCTGGAGCAGCAGATCATCGTGCGCACCTCCACAGCGAAGGTCGTGGTGTCGACTGCCATATCGCCACGACCTCTCCACCGACCACCCCGTCAACAAGCAGACTACCCTGGTCAACCACTACATCAGAGAGTTGTGTGCCAGATGTCCGTACTACTGGGCTTCAACACCATCGAAAGGTGGCACTTTACTCGCCATGGCCATCATCTGACGATGTGGGGGGGGGGGGGGAAGCAGCTACTGGCTCGACTTGTGGTGGCTAATTTGAGGAGGGCAAGCTTGGTCTCTGTAGATCCGTCAGAGCTACCACTGCCTCTACCTCTGCCGTCACCTGCTGCTTCCACTATCACCGCCCGCGGAGCCGCAGTCTTTGCCGACGCTGTCACCGGAGTAGACTGCCGACACCACAGTCCTCTGTGTGCCACCCAGTCCGACTATACGTTGGACACTACCCCACGACAGTTCCGCGGAGGCAGTGAGATCTTCACCTCCCAATGAACGTCGTACATTCGATGAAAAGACTAAATCAAAAGCTGTTTTTTAGGACCCCCACTTGGAAACATCGGGCAAAATTTACATAGGAAACTCAATAAAATCTAACAAACACAAACACTTAAAACAAACTGAATTAAGACTGCTTCATTAAAAATCTCAAGTTGCACCTAACAAACTGGACCAAATCCAACTTATGTGCGAGGATCTGAAAAGTGATATGCTTGTAGTAACCGAAAATGGTTTCAACATGTAGAAACATCGCACTGTGCAAAATCCCAAATTACAAATTGGCCTCCGCGTATTGTCGAAACCACTCCAAAGGAGGGGGAGTTGCTATTTTTCTTAAACAAAATTTTTTATCTACACCTTTTCCGATCCAACAATCAACCGAAAAAGATTTTGAAGCAGTCGGGATCAAACTTCAAACGATACAATCAAAATTTACTCGTGTTTGGAATTTAAATTACCTAGTGGTAATGAAGAAATATTTTTTCTAAATTCGAAAAATTATTGACATACCTGTCTAACCAACGTCAAGAATTTGTCGTCGTGGGGGATCTCAACATTGACGCGTTGGAGAACACTCACCATTCCACAATTCGATTGGTCGATTTACTTAGGTCATTTGACCTGGAATTGCTAGTCAAAACTCCGACGAGAGTGACGGCTACAACACAATCGGCTATCGACAACATCATAACCAACCACCTAAGTGTCGCAGTGTCTGTAGTGAATACAGCTATTTCAGACCACTACGGCCAAGAAGCCGTCATTAGTGGCGTACTCACCTCAATAAATCCCTTTATAAAGAAAGATGGGGTTTTCTAAATTCATTTCAACCCGTAGAGCAGCAATTTAAATTGTTTAACGACACTCTAAATGTCCACATTAACATCTGCTGCGCTACAAAAAACAATCAATATTTGCGAAAAGAAAGCAACTGGATCACAGCGGTTATTTTGGTTTCTAGAGAGAAACTAAAATTCTTTTCTGAATTTTACAAAAACACTTTAAAACGAACAATTCAAAATTTTTTTTGAATTATATAGAAATATACAGGAAAGTGATCCAAGCCGCAAAAGCATATGATGTCTCAAAATCAATTCTCTCTTCCAAAAACGTTTCAAAAACAATTTGGGGCATCATTAACAATAAAACAAAAGCTCACAACAAATCAAAATTAAAATTTGGGATTGGCTTGTGGAGGATGAAACAGAGATTGCCAATCAGTTCTACGGCTTTTTTGCATCTGTTGCTGGTGGGCAGGGTCCTCGGTCGTCTGATCCTCAAGTACGCTCCTCGCGAAGACAGAGCCCCATATCGTCAATGGCATTGACTCCTGTAATTAAGGATGAGCTTCACCGAATTATTCAGCAGCTTCCAACCAAAAAAAACAAAAAAACAAATGAACTCAATCTAATGTCCCCATGGCTCATAAAAAATGCTGCAAGCATTTAGTAAGACCTTTAACTCAATGGGTAAACTATTCATTCCAAACAGGAGTGTTCTCCTGTCTCCTGAAAATTGCCAAAGTTTTCCCAATTTTCAAGAAGGACGACCCAGCTTCAATCACTAACTATCGGCCTGTCTCAATTTGCCAGTTCTTTGAAAAATTTTTGAAAAGCTTTTTCTTATAAGAATGCTTAAGTTTTTGGACAAATGCAATCAGCTCTCCAGTGAACAATTTGGATTCAGGAAGAGCAAATCGACAACAGATGCAGTCGTGAGTTTTGTCGATATAATTGTAGAGGGGATTGAATGTCGTAACCACACAATGGGTGTGTTATTAGACCCGTCCAAAGCATTCGACTGCTTGAAAAACTTCAGTCTCACGGTATTCAAGGTTTGCCTCTTAAATGGCTTAGCTCGTTTCCAACTCACAGATCCCAAGTTGTCCAGATACCTAGTAAGTCGTCCAAAAGAATAGAATTGAGTTAAGGAATCCCTCAGGAATCCATCCTCAGTCCTGTGCTTTTTCTGCTTTACGTCGACGATGTAAAATCATCGCTTCTGCATGGAAAATTAGTGCAGTTTGCCGATGATACGACTCTCATTTTCAATGCAATATCAAGTGAAGTTTTGGAACAACAGGCTTTTGTTGACGTCAACGACTGTGGTCCATAGCCTCAATCTTACAACAAAATCTTCAAAAACTAACGTTTTTAATATTGCTTTGCGCACTGCGGGCAACCAGTGTGAGCCTGCCATTTGGCTAGATAACTCCACACTGGAAGAAGTCAGCTCTTCAAAAATTCTAGGAATGCACCTTGATCAAGGGCTGACTTGGAATGAGCATATTGACTATGTTTGCGCCAAAGTCTGCTCAGGTATTTTTGATCTGAAATCTTTAGCTAAATACGGCCCGAAGCAGGTACTGATTACGGCGTATTATGGAATGATTTACCCCCATCTGGCCTACGGAGTGGTCCTTTGGGGAGCTTGCGCAAACACATAGCTTCTAAGAGCATTCAGACTCCAAAAAGCAATTCGAATAATGGCCAAAATCAAATTTAGAGAGTCGTACAGGGAAGCTTTCAAGAAATTGCAGCTGTTGAGTTTGCCATTCCTCTACATTTTTGAAACAACTTCGATTTGTATAAGTAAATGTGCCTTAACCAGAGTCCGAAACATACACATGTAAGAGACACGTGGTAGAGCAAACTACCGAACTGGGAGACACAGAACGGTGGCTTATGAACGCCTGCCCTCGCAGGCGAGTGTTCATTTCCTCAACAGACTGCCCAATTCAATTAAAGATCCTCCAACGCCTAAGGCGTTAAGACTCGCCCTAAACGCTTCTTAGTGAAGAAATCTATAATGCAGGTGAGGTTTTTCAAATCGACTGGGAGACCGCCCAATTAGAAAACTGACTCCGCTGTACTAAGTGGGTTGCATTGGCGATGTATGAAAGAGGCGTAACTGTGAAACTGTATGTGTGAGTGTGTATTGTTGTATGAATGTCAGAAATTAAAAAAACCCATGACGTTTGCCATACAATGTAAGAATTGTCGAATCCATAAAAACGATTTGATTTAATGAAAAAACTAAATGTGATCATTCTCACGCACATTCGATAATCAGTGTTATAGCTTGCTGAAATGTTATATTGCTGTAATATATTATTCATAAAACAAATATTATATGAATTATCAATGTAATTTTTCAGTTTAGCACATTTTTGCATTAGTTGTTTTACTTGCCTTCATTAAATATATTCATAATATTAGCTTTGGCAAACTTTTGTGATTATACTGTTAACTATCTATTGTTGAGCAGTGTTTTTTTTATCCATAAAAGTTTATTGAATTAAATTTATTCTTTTACAGCGATTTGGTCTTCCGCTTACTTGTAATCCAGAGAAAGTGACTTGTAAACCGACAACCCTTTATTTTAAACAATGTACAACTCCCAATGGAATCCAATAATAAAACACAGTATAAATTAATAAAAATTTTAATTACAAATAACACCAATAATAGACCAACGCCAAGCTATCTTTTTTACCTTTAATTTATTGTCACTATTTCTTATTTATAAACCTTCAGATATTAACATGTCCAGCCTTAAAATTAACAATCATTCAAATCATTCAATAATTGTGTCCTTCAAGTTCTCGGTCTAATATTTTGAACACAAACTCAAAATAAAAATCTTCATTAAATTTAAAAATAAAAATAATCTTCTTCAAATATAAAATGAAACAACTAATAAAATAAGACTTCCTCTCAAAATAAAAATCAAACAAATTAGGGTAATATTAATAATTAAGAACAAAGACAGTGTCCAACCAGTTAAATTCAAAGTTTTATCAATTACTAAATACTTATTTCCTGTAAATTTTTTATTTTCAAGATTATCGAATTACCCAGAATAATCTGCTTGCCTTTGAATATTAAATTTAGGAGCTCGTAATATATATAGAATCTCAGAAAATAAAATAAATTTTCTTTATCAGTAGGCTATTCCTAAATTAACCAACTTGAACAGGAAAATAGCATTCAGCAATTTTCTATTAAAATGTTAAATTCTAACTTTTCACAGTACCTCACACATTTCCAGAAGGCTTCACAAACCAAAATAACTGTTATTGATCAATTAATTGAGAATTCAAACTTTAAATTTTGGAAAGAATTTAATTTCAAACTCAACCTTCCTACCGAAATATCTACACGGCAAGAGTAGGCTAATCACTTCTACCACGAACTTCTATCTCTGAGTACACAGCAAAGACTCCTCTAAAAACCCACTTGAATCAACCGGAAGGCCCTCGAAGTACCTCCCACCATCCAATCAACCTAACGCTGGCGAATTAAAATTGACAAAACACAATGTATGAACTGGACGGCACCTATCCAACCCAGACCTGTATCTTATGGCCAATACCTCGAGACAAAAGGAAGCTTCTAGGCATTCCTCGAACCCGAATCAACAAGATATTCAGCACTGCCGAAAGGATCACAATTCTTACAATTCACTTATATTATAAATTTACAATTCTCTTAATATAAATATAAATATTCCTATAAATTATTAAACAAATATAGGAAGCATCCTATAATTACACTACATATTGTGTATCTCATCATGTATTCAATTTATATGCTTTCTAACTATCATAGTACTATAACTTCCCGCCTAAATATTGAGTATGAAGAGATTTCAGGCTACTGAAATGTGAAAATGAAGTATATCCTGATATACAGACACAAATATTCGCTTGAGACAAATGGAGTTGTAGTTCAAATTAATCCGCTACGAACCAGTGCCGACCGAGAACAATATGATCAGTCATGCAGTTCGTAGGAAGTCCGCTAGATGGCAGGAAACGCAAATGTCGACGTAAGTTGAATGCACACATTACAAGGCAAATTGTATACTCCAGTGCACTAAATACCGAACTGAGTTCATGGTTCTTTTTTAAATCAGACGTATAATTACCTCCGAATTGCCCAACGTTTAATTTATAGTGACAAGTCATTTAGCTCATCTTCATAATTATTATATTGATATTTTAAACTACTGTAATATGATGTGCTTATTAATTTTAGTATAAAAATTTGTAATGTATGAGGTAATATAAAAATACAAATATTTTTTTTATAGTAATGGCAAAATGTAATCTTATTGCGGACACTTTGTGGTCCTATGATGGTTGCCTCTTATATAAAGTATTTTTAAGAATAAGGAGTCAGAGAATATAAGTATGTTGAAAAATCTACCTGATAGTAAGAATAGCGTTAGGATTAAATCATCAATTATTAAATTGTGACTGTTCTTTGGCCTGTATCACAATTGAACTATTGCGTCTGTTGGTTTTACATGTGTCAATTAAACGAATATTTTGGCGATACAGTCAAGGCCGCTGGTTACCCTAATGAAGAGGATAAGGCATGTAGATTCATGTAAATATCAGGCAATACAGCGCAGTGATATCGTACATCTGCGGTGAAAATCTCTTGCAGACACACGGGGCGCGCGCGGAGAACTGTTCATTTAAAACTGACGCATCTCATGTTGTGGCATCTTCAAGTTTGATTAATATTTGTAGAATTACAAATACGTATGTATTCAGTTTATTAATGATATATTTGCTTCCCTTGTGTCAAAAGTGTGAAACAAAACTTCAGACTTTTTCTAAATTCTATTGAAGTTCTAATAGAAAATCAAAATTAGTTTCCTGGGACATGTTTATGTTGAGATGTTGAAATTTACTTTAAAAATGCTTCGACAATTATTTTATCAGATCTCTTTGTGTATGTCTAAAAATCAAGAAATATGTTGAATAGTTTACATTGGAATTATTATTAAACTACACTATATGGTAGTTGTGATTATAACATCGAAATGAAATAACGACCAGGCACCTTTGAGGTCGAATTTATAAAATAAGATGAAGTCTATTTTCGTATTTCATAAAAATAATGCCAATAATTTAGAAAAAAATGTATGATTTGATATACTTCACAATATTATGGATTTTACGCGCAATGATCAGGACCGGAGTTTCAAAGTATTCGCTACGTTTTTTATAGGCGGACTATAGAATTGTTCAAATTGTTGGAGTTATTGATTTGCTGTCAATTTAGCATAAACAGAACGCTAAAAGTGCAAATACTAAGTGGTAAAAAATACAAAATCTCCCACCAAGAACAAAGGATAGCTGGTCCCAGCTATCTGCACAAACTACATAGATTTTACATCAGTTTTATTCAACGATGCTGCCAAATATTTAGCCTATTTAACATTTGACAATATTGCATGTACACATGCGTTAAACTTTATGTTATGCTGGAAGAGAGCTAGCTTCCCCTTTTTCCAAGCTGACTAGACAGATATAGTGTCCGTTAACACACATCATAGGATCTCAAAGGAGGGTAGTTAGGTTAGTTATTCATCTGAGAAAAAAGATTAGATTGTAGATCTCGAAACGTAGTGTTAATTATTTCAGTACCACTAAACGATAGAAAATATGTGGAAAACAATTGTACATTTACAAAATTTCCATCGACAAAAAACCTCATAGAAAAATTATTTAATTTTTAGGATGAATTGGAAGAAGGGTATTATTATTTTAATTCTGACACCTGGAAAAGTATTTTTTATTTATATATTATTCAAACCTATTCGTTTATTTATTTAATTTATTCTTTCCAAATGTGGACATTCTTCTTTTCATATATCATTTTGTCGCCTATGAATCAGTATTTAGACAAATGTTTTCAAACACATATCGAGGGAGTAATTTAGAGGTTCAGGTTGATGCATAAAGTGAATTTTAATAACCAAAATTAAAACAATTATTTTAAAACCTAATCCACCTTATTTTCGGCTTATTTATAAATCCACCTCAAAGTTTGCTTTACGAAGAAAATAGAATATTTATTTTTCTAAATTCATAAAATGTAAACTTTCTTATACCGAATTCATATCAAAATCATACTTAAAACATATTATATAGTACTAATTTTAAGATCAACTATTCTGAGATAAAAATAAGCAACGCTAGTAACCTGAGTGTTAATTACGCATCTTCCTAGACTTATTGGTGTTTCAACTGTGAAATATTTTGATATAATGAATTGTCATTTGGCAGTTAGATGGTAGCTTCTCCATGAAACTTGACGTGTGGTATGACGCAAGCGGTGCAAGAACTTATTGGTGTTTCATCTGTGAAATATTTTTGATATAATGAATTGTCATTTGGCAGTTAGGTAGTAGCTTCTCCATGAAACTTGACGTGTGTGGTATGATGCAAGCGGTGCAAGAACTTATTGGTGTTTCAACTGTGAAATATTTTGATATAATGAATTTTCATTTGGCAGTTAGGTAGTAGGTTCTGTATGAAACTTGACGTGTGGTATGATGCAATCGGTGCAATAACCTGTTTTCTTAAAATTTACTTTTCACTATAGAAGGTGTTAGATAGAGACAGGTGGTGTTTTCCACACATGTTTCATGGGCCAGAGATAACAAACTCAGTAAACAAGGGGCTTCCCTACTGGCTAGTTTATACCTGCTAGTAGAATCTAAAGTGGCTACAGAAATCACGAATGTGTTATTTATATCTGGGCAACACGATGTATATCCAGCAGCGGCACAACACTAACTGCAAATATCGAGATATGAGGAAGTATCATCCCCTGCCCGCTATGACTGGAAGAGGCTGAACATAGCTATCATTCTAAAAAAATAGTTTCAATTCAAACAATTATTTATTATCACTAGTTTAACAAACATACAAAATTGTATGACATGCGTCAGTAATCCAATTTTTTTGCCAATATGCTTTGTTATAAATATAAAAAATTTCTTATTAAAAAATATAAGCTACACAAATAAAATATTAAGTTGTTTATGGGAAATTATGGGAGTAAATTAAATACGGCCCACAGCCTCTGTAAATTCCTAATGTTAGTCTGTAAGTCAGTCAGTAAAGTCAATCCTGCGAGTAACACATAATCGACAGTACACAATGTCCGTGTACGGGTCAATAAATATTTCTGTAAAACGGGAAACAGACTTATATAGTTTAGGCTCTTATAACATAGGATCTTATATTTTAGGCTTATGTGATAACCAGTTTACTAGAAAAATGTTAATATATAATGTATTTACGCGTTGTTTTTGCGATAATGTAACTTTTGATCATCACATTATCAACTATGAAAAGTTTTTAAGGTTATTAATAAGGAAGCTAAATGTGTTTAAGACATTTTGTAGTACGCCTGTCATGACATGTATATATTTAAGATTGATTAACTCTAGGTTGCTATATGGAATAACTTGTTGGGGAGGTACTGCACTTCCCATTACAAAAAAATTAATAATTACTCAACATTATTTTTACGCACAAATTAAAATACAAAAAACGGGAGAGGAATTTTAACTCGTACTTTGTGTTTTACAAATTAAAATATTACAAGGCCAAGATATTCTTTTTAAAAGCCTTAAGCTATTTATTATGAATATGAGATCTGGTTTAAACAATTAGACAGGATTTACTATAAATCACAACTTTTGATTATCAAAATACATGAAACATTCACTATTCTTTCACTTATGTATGACCTAAGTACTTTAACTAAATATCTGCTCATATGAAACCCAATTATAATGTTCATATAATCTGTAAGAACCTAACTCCTTGGCTTTTCAAAATATTTCATTTTAAAATATCTTAGTACCGCCTGTACTGATAGTAGGTACGTCATAATATAGTTAAAACTATTAACAATCTGTCATCTATTTTAAAATTATATATTAGCGGTATTTATCCCCTAACTTTGTTTATAAGTATATTCACTACTTTAGTAACATGTTCATTATTAATATAGTTTTTTCTTAATTCAGAAAATAACAAATTTTGTAATATCATGATGTTAATCACTAATGTATTAACTTACGCTATAAATTACATAAACATTAAAATTAATACTATAATGATTTTTAATATGACACAGAACCAATGATAAAAACCGTATACAGTATCAGTATACTACGAGTAAGTTATATAAAAACTAGTGCCTTACCATATGGCCAAATAAAGCTCTTGATAATAGCAAAATAACAAGCAGATGCATTAAAAAATAATTATACAAGGTAATTTGTTATTCTAGCTTGTAACCAAAATTTGCACTTTAAATGTACTTTTATTTGTTATGTTATTTAGCCTAAAGTAAAATTGTTAGATTTTGATCTTTATATTTACTGTAGTCATGCAAATATACAATATGAAGCCACTAAGTAAGAATGAATGGAAAATGTATTATATTACAAAAAAAAGTCTTAAAAGGTAAAATTTTACCAAGTAAAAAGAAGGTTGGTTTCAAAATAAAGTTTTGATATTATACCATTTTATTCTTTAACAGTGTATATTATTCATTTTACATTCAAAACACCAGTTTGGTATAACGCACCGATTTTAAAACTACGAATATTATACATTTCTATCATTGATGCGACACACCGCTTGCCTGACCCCATAAAAATTTTTATTTGCGAGTAGTATAGCCTGTTTCAATGTGCTCGATGTATATATAAAACGTGAGTATGTGGAACATTTACATGAGTGCAGGTTGGTACTACCAACTGCGAGAGATGTACGGTTGCGCACGCGCAGTAGCCAGTCACAACTGTAGATCTGTTCGGTGATAACGAACGTCAGTCAGTGCTCTCGCAGTCCTACTAGTAGTTACGTGCTCATCGCATACACGCGTGTTTTGTGCTAATTGTGGCATTAAGTGAGCTTTACCTTCTATTGGGATATTTCAGCAGTGCGACCAATAAAATGTTTCATCCTAGATTAGTAGTAATTCAATAACAAGAGTGTCAACAATCTGTAACTTTATATGTAATCTATTAAATTGGAAACCATTTATATGTTTTAATAGACAGGTTATATCATAAGAATTCTAGTGAATGTAAAATTATTGAAACCTTGTTAATCGTAATCGATTATATACAGAAAGAGGTATTTGTAGTTTGAGTAGAGGATTGTACATATTAGGGCATTAAGAGTTACATTTGAAAGTAATAGTGAGGATTAATAGTGGTTTCGACATAAATAAAAACAGAAGCATTCGAAATCCATGACTAGATGGTGAGATATATTTGGTTGAATTGTTATTGTTTCCCTGAATGCGTATATCTGTGTGTGCAGCTGAAAGTCGGGTAGGTGACATAAATATATAATCTCCGTATAATTCCGCCAAGAATGACGATAGTATTTTCGTGTTTCATATTGAAGAGAACTCGGAGGCAGAGGGAGATATGTTAATGTGTATATACTATTAACAAATTATACAACAAATAGTATTAACATTTCGCTCTTGTATATCATTATGTATAGCTATAAAAACTCAGATTCCAATCAGTTGTATGTAGAATATTTGTAATGTTTTAATAATACTAAAAATATATAAGACGGAAAAGAAAATCACCTTAGGTTGCCTCGATTTTAAATTAATTGATCCGCGATTTCAATATTTATTAAATTTATAAAATTAGTATTTTGGTTGGGGTTTGGCTCTAAATGGTAAATTTATTTAAGGCTAAAGCAAATTCTAATTTATTTTTACTGTGTTGAAAACGCATGAGCAGATAACGGTTCTCTCATAATTTTGATGAACAACATCAAAGCGATGATAGGTCATTCTCACTCTTAATGGACTGATGTTGTTTTTGAATATAATCTTTGAGACAGAATTTACAGGTTAGTTGATAAATGACGTTCGTTTTGGTGCAATCAATATATGCGATATTCTTTTTTAAATGTAATACTTTTAAAAGATTTAGAATTTATTAGCATCTTACAAATCCCGCATCTTGGCTTATTACAAGGATTGCACAAATTAAATTTTATGGAATTACTTTTTGGATTTCCCTCATAATTTAATTTCAGTATAGAGAAAATGTTTTTTAAACGTTGAGGTTTTTTAAAAATAACTTTATGAGGCTTAGAAAATACATTTCTAGTTTCCTGGGAAGATTCAAAAATAGGGAAATGAAACCTTGGAATGTTTTTGATTTTATGAATGCCAGGAAAATATTCAGTAATACATTTAGGGTCTTTAGGACTAATAACACTGGAATTATTCGTACATGCTCTGATTTTTTTATTAACAAGATGTTTTGGATACCCCTTTCAAAAAGTACATAAGACAGTCTATTTATGTAGCAATGAAAGACATATTGATTGCTACAAAGATTTTTTGTCCTTATTAATAGACTCTTAGAATATTGATTTTTTAATGCGTATTGGATGGCAGCTGGTTAAATGCATAATTATATTACATTTTGTTTGCTGTCCTTAATATGGATTTTTGTTTTAAAATTATGATTTTCAATATATACATCAGTATCCAAGAATGTTACTGAATCTGGTGAGATAGACCGTGTAAATTTTAAAATACTAAAGTTATTAAGATTAAAAAGTAAGTCGTTAAGTATCACCTGCACCAAATTAGAGGTTTATAATTCTGACTTGTTAAAAAATTCTTTTCGAACAGTCTCATAAAAGGATTGGCGTAAGAAGGAGCCATCCGTGTGCCCATAGCAGTTCCTTTAGTTTGAAGATAATTTCAGTCTTGAAATTTAAAATGATTTGGGGTTAAAATCATGGTTATAAGTTTAAGAATGGAATTATTACTACGTTTAGTATCGTTTGCGCAAGAATCACAGTAATTTTGGGCAGCGCTGAGACCATCTCCGTAGTAATATTTGCATTCAAAGTTTCTACATCGGCAGTGCTTGTATTCAGGCAAGGGTTGATTAATTTGAGCTAATTTAGTTTAAAAGTTATTAGTGTCCTTAATATAACAAGGAAGTGTTTCTTACAAACTGCTGCAAGGTGTCATCAACATAATCAGATATCCTTTCCGTAGGACATCCATAGCTGGAGATGTAGGCCTGCCAGGAGGTGGTCTGGTAGGCATGCGTGTTTTCAATAAAGTATTAACGACCGGAGTAGTAGAATACCTAGGTGTTAGTTCCATGACTTTCTGAGACAATCCCTTGTGTGGATCGTTGTTTATAAAATACTTTTGGATTTGTTCGTTTTATTAACAGAATTTTTTTTAAATAGTTTATATTATCACTTTTAAATTTTTCGCTGATTGCTATAGTAATACTTTGAGTAATATGTATTATCTTTCCTCGTATATAAATAAATAAATATTTTGCTTATTTTATTTTAACTAAATGTCTAAAAGCGGTTCACCTCCATGATTTAAATATTCTTATCTAGGTATTAAAACATAAGCTATTTTGTTTGCTTGACCCTTTTTAAGTTATATATCTTGCGTGGTAATCATAATAAACTCTTTAGGTAAATTTATAAATGGGTATGATTTTTTTTTCTAAATATAGTTCGGTATAAATTTATAGTTTTATAAAATTGCACCTTTGTGCCCCAAAGTCTTATTTCAAAACGTTATTACTTTATTGCGAAAGAATATATATATATATATATATATATATATATATATATATATATATATATATATATATATATATATATATACTTTTTGCGATTCAATGTTTATTGAAATTAAATAAGGCTATTGCCATTTATAAAGTTTAACGTAAATAAAAGTCATTTGACAGTTATTTGGTCTTCCGATCATATGTTAGTTTGCTTATTTAAACGCATATGTGACAGATACGGCCAAATACAAAATAATTGAATCGGAAAAAGTAAGCGCTCTGTGGTTGTAATGGTAGCACATTCACCCGGCAAGTGAGAGATCCGGGTTCGACTCCCGGCGGAGCAAGTACTTTTTTGCGATTCAAAATATATATATACATATATATATATATATATATATATATATATATATTATATATATACCATTTATTGTGTTTAAAAAACCTTTGCATTAAACTTTTAAATAACATTGACACACTCATTGAACAGTTTTAAAGGTTTAATGTGTGGTTATCAAACGATGACACACATTAAGATTGTAATGGTTTAAAAACTGTTTATATTAAAAGGCATTACATTGAGATATTGCAAAAGATTGCAAATTTTGAAGATTTAATTAAATACGTCAGAGGATCGTAGGTTTTTTAAGTAAACGCATGTTTAAAGTATAAGATATCGTGTAATATATTTTTTTATTATTATTTTATTTAATAAGTTTTTAAATTACTGAAACTACAAACAAATATTACAAGCATTCTCAAGTTACATATTGGGCAAAATTCAATATAAACCAGAACATTTGTTATGTTGGAACATATTTTTAACAATATATATTTTTTCACAAAACTTTTTTTGAAATACAAGATTAGAATGTGGCAATCTCTCAAAACCAACTTTCTGCACTATCAGAACGCTTTCACTTGCACTGTTTATATTGAAAAAGAACTAAACGCAATCAGCACAATAATTGTTTTTGTTATAGAAATAGGAACCTGGCATCCGGTTAATAATAGTATTATCTGAGTAAACATATTTCCACACTTCCTGTGTAAGGTGAACCTGGACTGCCCCATGTACAGGTTTTAAACTCCAGGTTCCGGCAGTAATCTAGGGTAACCACCTGATCGTGTACTCCACGACATTAACACCCAGTCCAAAACTTATGATTCAGCAGTTTCGAGTAGTAAAACAATACAATGTCATTAACATACTACAAGAAATATTAGTGTTATTCTTAATAACAATTTAAACTACTAAAACATTTCTTACTGTATATTCTCACTCCAATTTTATAAACGGTATTCGTGTTTTTATGCGTATTAATAACAAAAATGCTAAAATATTTGTTTCATACCTATTTTCTCGAACCAATAAGGTCGTTTTTTCTCAGACGAGTTTTCTGCGTACGTTATTAGATAATGGTTTTTTTTACACACTGTGAACTGAATAAAATAACATTCTTATCAGTAACTAATAAGGGTTTAAACGTATTTGGGCACAGAGGACACAGGATACCCTCGTCATGTTCTTGACAGGTAAGATTTATTACTGCACAGTTCACAAGTCCGGCGCTCGGTGCAAGTCATCAGGTTGACGTCGATAACACTATCAAGGCAATAATGTTTTACCTTGATTCTATGTACCACAACACTTAGCCTTTATCTGTTATCTAAGTAAAGCATATGATTTAGTGAACCATGTGATTCAGCAAACTCAAAGGATATGTATTTCGAGGATTGGTACTTCAGAGGTTTGAATCATATTTACTGGGTTGCGTTCATGTTTAGAAATGTATAATGATATTTATAATGGACATATAATTAGATAACTTATATTTCTCATATATACATAAACAATTTTCTTAAACACATTGGCTGCCATTACAAATAATATCATGCTTTTGAATGACAGATGCCTTATCCTTCATGACAAAGATTGTAATGAACCAACTTTCCATCATATCTTCTGCAATGTCGAGTTGTTTCTCTTCTAATAATTTATATCTGAATTATTACACAACAAAAATTGTGCAATTATATTCTTAACCTTGTCAAAATCTATAATATAAGAATATTTTTAATTGGATTTCCCCACTGAAAGGAGTTTATTTATGCTCTTGCAAGTGGTCTTGGCCGCTTTCTATAATAATGTTTCGAAATCCATCTATTTGTATTGTTCTTTTACAAGTTCGCTAATTTTGACAACAGCTGCTTTATAATAGTATGTTTACTGATAATTTTTTACCTTATTTAGTACTTATTTTGCTTGTACTTTGTTTACAGTGAATTTTGGAGCAAAATGTGTTTTGTGTAAGATTCTGAGTTCACAAAAATGTCTGGTATGAAAGTGTCTTACAAAATAAAAAGCATTTTTCATGCCTTTGTAATTTCAGTACAGAATCTGACAATAAAACTAAGCTAGTCCAAAATGTTGGCTAGTCTAGTGCTAGGCCTAATTCACGAACATCACTTTAGTAGGACTGACAAATCTCATCCTCCAAAGATTAGTATCGATCAATATAGTTAGCCCAAAGTTAAAGGGAAAGGGAACTGATATTTTATTTCTAAATTCTAAGTATAGCCTACTTATATTACTTCAAGAGCAAACCCAAAAACTGAAAAAAAAACGTTTTAACAGCAGCACAAGTTTTTACAGCTAGGCGTATTTGACAGTGTTGTAGCTTTCAGCAATGGTCGCTGTGGACAATTATCCCTATATAAAGAGACCATGCACACGAATTATTAAAAATAGATTTAAAGTGTACACAAAACCAGTAATTGGTTTCCATTTTTTGATCTCATTTGTTCATTAACCTGTTAATAATTCAAAACTTCCAATGCTCATACTTGTATCAAATCTACAAAAGATCCACCTGACGGAAAAAGTACAGTGAGGTCATGAGTATATAGCCTACTGATGGCTGCCTCGATTTACAAGTACTTCTTCAATTATGTAATATCAAGCAGTAGAAGAAAACCGCATTATCACGTAATTTTATTTCCAGACGCATATTAATTTTTATCGCAGTAATTTATGGTGGCATTTGTATTATTGCAACGTGATACATGAACGATGAGTATATAACCCTAATTATGTTCCACAACACCAATAAATACGGTTCTTTTCTACTTATTTGTTTCAGGTGCAACATGGGGTATAAATTGAACTATCATTTCAAATAAATGAAAAAACAGCATTTAACTGATATTTTTCAACCTTACAGAATGGTAGCTATTTTAAATAATGATATCCATGCGAAACATTTTTGGTGCAGAGTAAAGAGTAGGGCTTTACAAAAACAAAAAATGTAAAGGTTACGTTACTACTACAACATGAATATTACGTTTAATCATGTAACTTAGATACTAGTATACTTGAATTTTACTAAATATTAATACTATTGTGTAGGCGATTTAAGGTAAACTTTTACAATTATCTTGCCAACGCAATTTCAACAGTTATCTATTAACCATATTTGTATTAACGAGGAACCAGTAATTCGCTATATTAGTTTCCAGTTCTATTCGTGAATATGATTTTACCACATAGAGTTTTTAATATTTATAATACATATCCAGTAGTGTAGGTTTTAGTTTTAATGTTCAGTAGAAGACTCCTTGTTATCTTTAAAGTAGTTTAGGGTATTTCCCTATGCCAAAATCAATACTGGTAAGATTATTCAAGTGACCGTTGTACCTATCGTCCGATTTAAACCGCCGTCTCTCTCACCTTACGCAATACAGGAATAATTCTAATGGAAGACAAATACTTTACGAATTGCGGTGGACAAGGATGTATATCGTTATAAGATTTAAAAGGACTTCCAAACACTACACTCTTTAAAGACTCACAATTTAATTTTTCAAGATATTTTTTGATTAATGGATTGTTGTGTGTTCTGACAAATGGTCCTAGATGCTGGTATTGGTGATAGAATCTATGGTATTGGAAATCATATAAAAAACTCGTTGTTTTCCCTCTTAAGCGTGTTGCACTACAAAATACTGGAATTGTGTGCCGCGAATCTCTTAGCTCAGCTGGTTAGGTGCCGAACCATTAGGTAAACATTTAACCGTTGACTCTACATCCTGTGGTGTGACTACTGTAACCCTTTCTTGGTTACAAACTCTCCCCTGCCACCTCAAGACTGATGATTGTGGTGAACAGTGTGGCACAATCACATGAGCACACACCAGTTCAGCTATGGCAGAGCACCGCGCCACGAGAGCCAACCACCCGTCCGCTCTAAACTGGAGCCCGCACCTCCAGTGCCGTGCCTACTCCAGGCGGAACCCTGTCATTCCTTGCGGCCCAAGTGTGTTTCCACTTCTCAACTAAGCTGCTCTACTAAGCTCCCTCTCGTTGCAGTGTTGTTTTAAGTAGCTCTTAAGTGATTGGTTTGTTTTGAATGTATATATATATATATATATATATATATTTATATATATATATATATATATATATATATATATATATATTAAGTAGAAGACCCCTTGTTATATTTTAGGTAGTTTAGTAGGACATTTATATCCAAAAAATCAATACTGGTGAGCTTATCCAAGTGGACGTTGTACCTATCGTCCGATTAAAACCCGACTATCATTGGTAGGCACATCGCGTGTTCCTATCTGGCTTCCTGTCTGCTGTCCAGGAGCGTCCCATAGATGCCCGAACGTACAGTTTTACCTTAGGAGCCGTTCTGGAGACATGGTCCGGTTGCGGTCGCTTATCCCTTTGTACTCGCGGTAGTGGAAGTGTGACGCCCCGGTTCTTATCTTCCATCTTTTCTCGTATATAGTGTCTTGAAGCTCCCGTCGGAGGTGACATGGTACGATTGCAGTAGCTTACCCTTTGTGATGGTTCCTCTCTATACTTGTTCCTACCCCAATGCCACTGAAGAAGGGATGACAAAGCAGTAGCTTCCAGATGGAGGGCTCAGGTCGGTGACATTCATGAGTTTAGCGCCGGGTTTACAAACAGCGCCGGGACTGTTACTCTCTACAATCAGCTACACAGTTTATAATAATTTTTTAGTTATTAGTACTTTATATTATTACGTGTTTATGACTTACATACATTCTTTATTTACTTATCGATTGGTGAATGATGTGGCTGTTGGGTTCAAGATCTTCCTCCGAGAGAGGGTTGATTCTCTTACTTTATTTCAGGCGAAGCGTTCATCTTGTTCATTACAACGGCTCATATAACACTCTTCTTATCTGTATATTGTTGTTATCGATACATTTGCCTCTATCGTTTTTAAGGCAGTTAAGGTTTACCTATAGAACTTATATAGTTGTATTTAATCTTGAAACCAGCTTTCGAGTTTCTGAGAATTGGGAGCGCTAAAAGTTGGTTTCCATAATGTACTTTAGTGAATCTTTAGAGGAACTGGAATTAAGTACCTGGTATTTAACCATCAATAACCACATATCTTAATTCAGTGATTAGTGTACTTGGTTTTTCAGACATGTGTTTTCTATTCTGATATTTTTATATCCGCCTTTGATTTTACACGCAAGAGGTTTTTGTGGGGTGTTAGACCCAGAGCAAGACATTTGGAAGGCATAGAGTGTTATCATCCTCACAGGGTATGATTGTAGGGCGCTGTTTTGTGGTCCGTATAGCTTCTGTAACGAGAGGCCTGAGTGTAGTTTCGCAGTGTCGTTGTGGACAGTGGATGATTGTAGAGGCAGTGTTTTATCGCCCGTATAGTTTCTTGAACGAGAGGCCCGAGTGTAGTCTTACAGTTTCGTTGTGGACAGGGTATGATTGTAGAGGCAGTGTTTGCGGTCCGTATAGCTTCTGGAACGAGAGGCCTGAGTGTAGTCTTACAGTTTCGTTTGTGGACAGGGTATGATTGTAGAGGCAGTGTTTTGCGGTCCGTATAGCTTCTGAAACGAGAGGCCTGAGTGTAGTCTTACAGTTTCGTTGCTGAGATTGTAGTTATTGAATTGTAACTGAATGTAGACTAGAATTTATTACTTGACTTGGTCTAACTGTATGCCTATACGTTTTTCCCAAGAATCTCAAATTGTAGTTTTAAAAATTTCTTCATTGCAGTAAACATTTTTTTATAGTTGTATTGAATGCTTCCGTCATATAACTTATAGCAGTACAGTTATTAATATTTGAATTTCATTTAAGACATCCATTTCGATTCATGTTGCAGTAATAAATTCTTTTTAAAATTGTCAAAATTAAAAAAAAACTCTTTTATTTCAGCAACAGAGTTAAAAAAATATTTCTACTGTTTCCAGCGATTTGTCATGAACTTAACAATGGTGTTCTAATCGAGCTTTCAAACATTTCTTTGTTGCCAATGCTTTGATGTACACCAGGTGTCTGTTGATCACTTAGTCCACCAACCTGAGATGGAAGTTGTTCATAAGCAATCGTTCTGTGAGACTGAAATCCTCTAAGTTGTTACTTTTCCTCGTATTGGAAGACTAGATATGGAGATTTACGTCACGACTTTGACGGTCATTGTTTGTTTAAATGACGATGATTTTACATATCTGACGGTTCGTTTTAAGTGAGTCCGTCGTATAAAATATGATGATGTAATTTATATTTATAATTCCATATTTTATAAATTTAGATAACCTCCCATTCAACTTAAAAATTATAATTTTTTTTTCAGTATAAAATTCTTAAATAGAACCCCAGGCTGTATACTTAATACAATTTAAATCGTCTCTTGACTCCTTGAATATTAATCCAGCACTGTATAGTGCGTATGTAAGCCCTATTCCGCTACAATCATAAAGTGAGTCTTGGCAAGAAAATGTGTAACCATTTATTGTATAGCTGCACTTTGATTGTAATAGTTCTCATAACATAGACACAGTGACGCTCCATGTGTCGCCGTTTACAAACGTATAATCAACTCTCTGTAGAAGAAGGAAAACGTCGTAAATATTCAAAAAAATATTCAATGTTATAATTTAATTCAAACTGATGTATCAGTAAACCGTAGTTTCTCAGACGACATACAATAATGTTTGAGAACGACAGCCACGGCGGGTCACCACCCGCCGACACCATAGACACAACAACCTATTAGTGACTATAGAGGTCAAGCTAACGTTTTAAATGGGTTAGAACGAGTTTTATGGGCTGTACGTGCGAGGCAGCGGGAGCTGGAGAAAACGGGTGGGCTATAAAATATTCAGCCGGGGCGGTGAGCCGTCTCGGTCACTGCTACTGGAATTTAGCGATACCCCCTGCGAGTGAGAAGATTGTACAATTATTTTTATGTTGTAATGTGATACGATTATATCATATTAATATCAATAATATGTAATAATTCGAAAATTGTACAATCTGACGAATAGACTGATACGATATTATATGATGCCAAATTCTCATCGATTTCTTGAATTCTAATCACAAGAAATTATTACGTGAGAATATTTGTATCATGAATATCCGTAGGCACTATTTATACGACAATAATTCATTTATACGACAGGAATAAGAACCTCTTGTGCGCGAAAACGGGAGCTTTATGATGTAAGTAAGAACGATTTTTCCACAGATTTCATGTCTTATTTTAGAAGGTATATATCTATTCTTTGTAGGGTAATATTTCAGGCGAAAAAGAATTTCAACATTGATTACGTTAAAAAAAGCAGTAATCTGAGTAGGGCAACTTGGAAAGTTGTGAATGATGAGCTTGGTAATTCAAAATCTTCAAACAGCCCTATTATCCTCACCGATGGTGATGTAGCTATAAGAACCCTAACTGATGAACAAAGAAAGTTTAACGAATATTTTGTTTCAGTTGGTAATCAACTATCACAGCTGGCTTCTTTTGATTCGGCTCTCGAGTATGTTGCAAATATCCCAGCTCTTCAACAATTAGATAAACCTTCCTTTTTTGTTTGAACCAACCACTAGGGCTGAGGTTCTAAGCTCGATTTCAAAGCTGAGAAACTCAAAGTCGAGTGGGTGGGATGGGGTTAAATCTGCAGTTCTTAAGAAGTTGCGCATATCTTATAGCTTTTCTTCTGGTACACATAATTAACCAATCTTTTTCTGAGGGAATTTTTACAGAAAATCTAAAGCTGTCCGTCATACGCCCAATCCATAAAATAGACAACAAAAACTGATAATTTCCAATTAAAGGCCAATCAGTCTGCTCTCTTCCTTTGCTAAGGTATGTGAGTTTGATCATTCTGGCAAGACGTCAATGTTACTTTGACTCTAATGCTCTCTTGACTGCATCTCAGTTTGGTTTCAGAAAAGGGTTTTCAACTTCTAGCGCTGTCAATGATGTCATTCGTGCCGTGTTGGGAGCCTTGGATT
The DNA here is from genome assembly GCF_021130785.1 of Homalodisca vitripennis. Lineage (NCBI taxonomy): Eukaryota > Metazoa > Arthropoda > Insecta > Hemiptera > Cicadellidae > Homalodisca > Homalodisca vitripennis. The sequence continues at coordinate 124,125,846 of NC_060215.1, read as the reverse complement.
GGTCGCAGTGTGTCGGTGCGATATACTGTGATCTATCCAAGCTTTCGTCTGTGTCAACCATTCTGTTCTTTTGGGTAAACTTGAAAGATATGGGCTTGAACGTTACAGCTCTCTCACCCCTTTCCTCGTATCTCTCTGAGAGAAAGCAGACCGTTTCTATAACAAATAACGGACAACTTCTAAGAGGTTGGTTGAGGACCAGTTCAGGAGTATCTCAAGGCTCCGTACTTGGTCCTTTTTTATTTTCTATATAGATTGGACGGGTAAAAGTGAGTCTAGGTAATATATATATATATAAACGACCTTCGAATATGAAATCAGACATTGTTTGCTGTGCGGATGACACAACTGCTCTATCTTCTTGTCGTGATATTCACAGCCTCGAAATTATTATAAATCAGTCGTATGTCAACTTGAATAAGTGGTTTGAGTCAAATGGTCTTCTCTTGAATGAAGAAAAAACTAAAATCCTGGTTTTCTCTCACCAATTTTTTCGTGATATAGCGAGTTTCAGCGTAAAATGGTATCAACTCATCAGAGTCTGCCTCTCTTCTTGGTGTGGTCATTGATTACAAGCTTAACTAGTCTACACATATAGATACGCTATGGTCAAAGCTGTCTTCAACTACCTTTGCTTTTCGAGTTTTAATGCCTGCGGTTGGTAAAGAAACTATCCTTCAAATTTACTATGTACTATGTATACAGTAGACTGAAATACGCTGTTGGATTCTGGGGATCTTCTAGTGAAATTTTAAGTGTATTTAGATTCCAAAAAAGAATTGTTCGCGTTATGTCTGCAGCTGGTAATCGTGGTCACTGTAGGCCCTTTTTCAGCAACTGAATCTCCTCACTCTTCCAAGTATCTATATACTTGAAGTTTTGACTTTCTTAAAAAAATAACCCACATCTTTTTGCAGAGAACACTTTTAATCATCAGTTACAATACCCGCTACAGGGGTTAATATGGTCTACTCGATCCATACATTGAAAATTTTTGAAAGGGGCATGCACTTTCAGCTCTACGGCTCTATAAAGCGCTGCCTCGGCACCTAAAAAACAACCCAGCTCACAAAGTTTTCTAAAAAACGTTAAAACTATTTTGCTTGAAAAATGTCCGTATCCTGTTCAAGAATTCCTGTCAGATTGCACAAACTTGTGAAATAACCTATGTTGACTATTTGAGATTTTATTTAATTATTGTTATTATTTTATCTACTTATTTAACAACGTGGCTTATTACATGTAACTTTTTGTTATTTACGAAATAAATTATTTCTGATTCTGATTCTGTGAATTCGTGTGCATTGATACCAGCAAACACATTTAAGCATTTGTTTAATATCCGTATTAATTTTAATTTTAGTCAATCATAAAATAAAATAGGAGTATAGTAAGAATATTAAATTTTAATTATTATTTAAATTAAGTTTAGTATCACAATTTCCATAGTTAAAAAACTATATATAATTTTCAATAGCATATTCAACACTTTAAGGTGTACGTGATTTCAGATTTGGAAAATACACGTTTTTGTAAGATTCATAGCTATTTATCATTCCTGATATTTTTATCACTGCATCTAAATTACAAGGATTTAATTTATAAAAATTAGGCAATCTAGTAATGAGTTACAAATACAAGCGGGTGAAAATTAAATTGTGAAATTTTTACAATATTTACAAGTTGTAAATCTCCATTTATGAGTCGAGGAAATGAAATGTGTTTATTTAAATTTAATTTAAGGAAGGTAAATGTTTACAAATATAATTTTCTTTAAAACATTTTGACTTTATATAAATAACAAACATGCCATTCCATGAAGCCTTAACTCGCGGTAAACATTTAAGATATAAAACTTCAGATGTTCTTAATTTAACATTAATACAAAGTAACTACATTTTCTACTTTACATGACTGCAATGTTGTGTGTGGTTATATAAAAAAATCGAATAATCCCGTATTGAAGAAAGTTATCTTACAGAGCTTTAAATGTAACATAAACAAATATTTTCAAATCCAAAAAATCGATTGCACAATCGTAATAAGTAAGCGTAGCATGCGTTTTTCCATTTGAATAGTGGATCTAGAATGAATAGTATTTGCACTTTTCCCCACAATGCACAAAACGGAACCGCCGCGCGCCGCTCTGCAGTGCATTAGCCTCGTATGAAGTATGAAATATTTATTAGTATTTAGTATAGAAGTAGTATTTTTATCCTCTGAATGTTTTATGAAAGATTTGCGGAAGTAGTATTTTTATCCTCTGAATGTTTTAAACTCTTTCGTCGCCAACAAAGTTTTATTGGTTCATTTGGACGAGTACTCCAGGTTCCTAGAGACAAAATATGTGACACTGTCAGATTTCAGACGCTGCACTAAGTGGAAGGTTAAATAAAGCAAACTCTCGTCAATCCCAGAGAATCAACCCTTCCCACCACAGATACTTTTTAGTTATTTTTGTTGCTATTTCGAGAAAAAAATTCAAACCTAGTATATATAATAGTTTTGGGTTCTATTTTATGTTTATATCGAATCAAAATCAAAATTACTGGCATGTAAAAAAGATATATCTAATCTTCACATATGTATTTCACAGCATTATTTGAAACTATAAAAAATTAATCTAAAACTGTCTTTTGTTGAAACCAGTTCTTTCTGTTACATACTCAAACGTTATCCTTTGTTTAGTAAGCATAATTATTAACTCCAATATGCTAATTAAAAGACTTTTTGAGGAGCTCTTTTTAGCAGAATTGCCACCTTTCACACTATGAATAATTGAAATTCCTCTATAATTTAGAAGTGAAATTTTTTCAACGTACGAATTTTATACCTTTAGTAACTTTAGAAAATATAGTAAAAGATAACAATAGTAACAAAAACAGTTTATTCTCAATTATAATGTGCATTAATATACAACAGTTTTGTAAAATTTTACTTAAATTAAAATTAAAAACTTCGTTAACCAAATCTTACTAATTTTGTAAAAACACTTTAAAACATTCCTTATTTGTAGAGGAATTTGGAAATTTTGAAAGATTGAAATTCTGTACACAAAGACGATGTACAGTATCCCAACTTTCCAAACGCTAAGTGCTTATCACCCTGTATAAATTAAACTTAAATAGTGTTAATATATTTCTAAGTGTAAGTTTTAGTCTCATTCTGCTTATCCACGTGAAGCACAAGTCTGAAACTACGTTTTAAAAACGGTTAGTTATTATAACGAGTTTAATCGAAACAATTATAAATAAAATATACTTAAAAATATAATTTACAATCCAGCAATGCCCATACACAAGATTACAACCCTTTGGGATGATCAAGAAAAGTAGGGGAGGTAGTCGGTACAGAGATGGAAAATCTTTTTATGAGAATGTTTTTAATGAGAATACGCTTTAGATCTTCTCTTCTGCTCCGATAAAGGAATTATATTTTTCACCAGCAACATTGGTAATATATTTAACTTTGCTCAAGACTATTACTTGTTGATTTTTTTCTAACCAATCGCTAAATACAGGTATGTTAAGCCATTGAGACTTCAACTTAGTGATAGACGAGGTTTAATCACTATTATATTTGTTATATCACTTATTCTTCACTATTCACTATGTGATTCTTGTTTAAGCTTTTATTTATAAATGATTAATTTGTAATATCTTTAAATACATACACTTTAGATATATTTGAAATTCCACTTTGATAGAACAAATGGAATATTTGTGTATTAAGCTATTTATTCAAACTCTTGATATATTCCTTAGATATAAGTATGAGGCTATTAAATGATGATTAAATACAATTATTACACGTTTTATTTACATTTATTTATTGAACAAAAAAAAAAACATAAAACTCAACGTAGTCTAAAAATGTGACAGTGGTAAATAAAACATCTTCCTAAACTATATCTATATCTGTTTCAAATGTTCGAATTTGACACGATACGGCCAAAAAAACAGTTTTATAAAGTGTCGTGTTGCATTATTTGCAATAGAAGAATGGTGTTTTCTGAACAGTTGTTTTATTAACATCTATACTGTGTTTTTCTAGTGAACAAAAAGTAGTCCTTCTTGTCATTTCTCAACATTTCAAAATGTTCAGCTATTTAGCTTTTACGTGAAGGGCTACCCTAGGATTGTCTCACCATGAGTGTTTGGATATAGCATACAGTAATATCCCATCGAAAATCCAAAGGAGTAATGATTTATCATTCACCACGTTTTGTACTATCCAGGCACTTTAAAGATATGTGTCAAGAACTCGCATAAAAATTTACTAGAATATTTTTTTCCTTTTAAGTTTACTTTTTATTTAGACCCTAACGATTAAATCTTAGTCTTTTATTTTGTCCTTAGTTGAATATAAACTCGCGTTTATAGAAACGCTTTCGAACACTGTACAACAACAAGTGAACGTGAATTGAGTTTTCCCAGTTTGATACTATACATTATTAAAATATAACCCTCAATTATCATTTTTAGTATTATTTATTCATGATTGAATATTTCCATCAGTCCATCTAAGCGTATTCTAAAAAGTGTTTTGAATTTATGCGTTTCAGTAGGTAAATTTAAAATTGTAGTTTATACTGTTTAAAAGTGTATTGCTACAGACAGACTGATGCACAAATATTTAGAATAATATTGCACATTCAACATTTCTAAATTCATGAATACATTTTCATTAGTTCTATTATAATTTTATGGAGACTGTATTATTATGATGTACATAGTTTTCTTAATTGCCTCATTAACGAGCTACAAAATTACTTGCTTAGTTCAATTTTTTAGGCTATTAATTTTCTTACCAAGGAAACATCTACATGAATGACACAAAATCTCAAAATAAACTACGTTTTATTTTTTTTATTAACATGCGAAAATTCGAAGTTACGTTTGCATTATATAAAGTAAACAAATGCAGATAAAAATAAATGAAAGAAACTTGTATATAAAGAGATTGTTGTCATATTTCTTATTACCTGCTGTAAAACATATCAGCAAACTCGATTTCAGTCTACCGTAGAGGAATGCAGGTTCACGATCATTAATACATCAGGGTGCCGCGGTGAGAGTGAAACATTTATTCATTTCACTAGTTATTAAATTACCATTAGGTTATTACGCTGAGTTTGACTTTGAATCAATTAATTAAGTAGCCTAAGTGCAGAACACAGAAATGTTTGTCTAAATGTGCCCTAACCAGGGGACGTAACATGGGTATGAGACTCGAGGGAGAGATATCTACCGTGCTGGAAAAAACAGAACGGTAGTTTATGACCACTTGCCTTTGCAGGCAGGTGTTCATTTTATCAACATATTACCAAATTCTATGAAAAACAATCAAACGCCCAAGGCGTCATAAGCTCGTTTGAAGCGCTTTCTGGTGTCAAATGCATTCTAAAGCGTTGACCAGTTTCTGGCGTTTAAATGGGAGACCGCCCAATTCGATGACTGAACCCAGCGCTGGAAGTGGGTTAAGATTGGCGAAGTATGAATGAGACTTGAATGTATGAACAATGATGAAGATTTCGACGTGGTGATAATGTGGTGCGAGAGTTTAAAAATTTAGAATAAATTATGACGTTTTCCATACAATGTGCAATTGTCATGAATAATTAAATATTTGATTTGATATAAGACGAATATATTTCTAATATCAATATGAATGAGCCAAATATTTAAGGTAATTTACCATCACTTCTATGTAATCTTTTTATTTCATTTTATTTATTTTTTATTATATTAGCAAATTAAATGTATACTTTATTCAAATATTATTTAGTATTGTAGATATTTGAAAAAAACATTAGCTACAGACCACGCTCTTGTATTTTTTTACAAAATAAACAATTATCAACACATTTTTTGAACACTTGAGAGTGTCATGTATTTATTTATTTATTTACGGACAACCCATTTTAAACAAAATATAGTACAAAGTTACAAAGGCTAATTAGATAAGCTGCAACACAAAAACAGTAATATTAACAAAGTACTGTAGTATGATAATAGATACAAAAGAACCTAAGTAATTCATCTAAGATACATGTAAGATGCAAAAGACCAAATGAATTTCCAAACAATAAGAGGTAACGATAATAAACTATGAAAAATAACATGATGACTAACAGACAACAAGGCAATAAAATAGAAAAGAGCTAACAATGATCAACTATAAAGAAAAAAAAACAAAACCTAGAATATCAACAAACAAAAGAGAAAAAAAACACAACTTTTTTAAACATTATAATAAATAACAATGATAAATAATTTATGAACAATGAAACATAAATAAATAACAAATAAATGAACAATTTGGAACTAATGAGCAGTGCAAGCAAGCAGAAATAGATATGAATCAATAAATTTTAAACCGCGATTAAGGACAAAATAGTTAATATACTGTATTAAAAAAGATAGAAATAAAATAAGTATTAACAGTAAGAAGCGTTAAATAAAGTGATTACAAGCAATAAAGAAATCTAAAATAATAATAATAAATTAATAGTAATAACAAATAACTACTATACGAACATAAAAAACAATGCATATTTTACATGGAGCCTTCCTTTCTTAATCTTCCATGGAGAGCAGTTGGTTAATCTGTCTCTTAAACGATACAGCACCAGTGTTAAAAATGTCTAGTTCCATTGGTAGGGTATTCCCAAGCGTCTGGATCCGGACCATCGTGCTGTTCCTTTCGTAGTTTGTAGAGTAATGCAGTCTTGCAAACAGGTCACTCGATCTTGTACTGGCAGGAACGTGGAACCTTACCCGCTCCAGTAACTGAGGGCAGTTGAGATCTCCATTAACCAACTTATATAAAAACACCAGATCAAAAATTCTTCTCCTCAAAGCAAGTGGTTGAAGGCTAAGTTCAGCTGCCAAAGAGTTCACAGGGACATCAGCATAACGATGACCCAGGTGATAACCAACTAAGCGGATGAAACGAGACTGAATCGATTGGAGTCTGTCTTGGAGATATTGTTGATTAGGAGACCACACAACTGTGCAATATTCCAAGTGAGACCTAACAAGGCAACAATATAGAGTCTTTAACGCCAAAGGAGCCGTGAAAAAAACGTGAGTACCTGATTATCATGCCGAGGTTTCCTATTTTGCTTTGCTACAAATGTGATTCACGTGATCTTCAGAACTCAGAGAGGCAGCACACATCACACCTAGGTCTCTAATCTCGCTTGTTCTTTTGAGACTACATCCACCCAATTGATAATCATGGAAACGAGGAGATGTTATCCTGTGAGAGGTGATAACGGAGCATTTCGTTGAGTTTAAGGACATGCCATTATCTGAGCACCATTTCTCAACAGCCTTTATACTTCGCTGAAGAATTTCAAAGTCGCATTCAGATGTGGTTTCAGAGTAAAGTTTAATATCGTCAGCAAACAATAGGTGATTGGCAGGAACTACGTCAGATATATTATTGATGAATAGATTAAATAATACGTGACCCAAGTGCGAACCCTGTGGGACTCCTGAAATCGCCACGAACTCTCTGGAGAATGAAGAAGAGAATTTCACTATTAGCTTGCGATTTTGACGGTATGATGAAAACCACTCTAACAGAGGGCCATGGACGCCATATGCAGAGAGCCTTACAAGCAGATGCAAGTGACTGACTCTGTCAAAAGCCTTGGAGAAGTCCAGAAAAATTGCATCAACCTGTTTCCGTCTTGAGAAGGATGAGATAATGTCGGACTGGAAGACTACTAAGTTCGTTGCTGCCAATTTTCCAGGCGAAAAACCCATGTTGATGGGAAGATATACACCTTTGCAGCAGGGGAGACACTCTAGAAAGCACCAATCTCTCAAAGACTTTGGAGATCACTGACTGGACAGCAATAGGTCTATAATTGGTAACTTCAGATGTTGTCCCGGATTTGTGTATGGGTACAACATAGCTTTTTTTTAAGAAGGTCAGGAAAAACACCACTGGATACTGATTTTTTGAAGAGCTCCTGGAGCGGACCAGATAAAAAGAGGTGGCAATACTTTAGGACACCAGGAGGTATCATGTCAGGCCCGGAGCCTTTATTTACGTTGAGATTGAGAAGCTCCTTTCTGACTTCATCTTCACTAAAAATACAATGAGAGATAACATTGCAAGATTCGACACAGTCTAAACTAGTAGGAGGTTGTTGTTGAGACGTGAACACCGAGGAGAAGAAATCAGCAAACATTTCGCATTGTTCATTCACACAGGTCGATGAAGTGCCATTATAAACCAGAGCTGACGGAGTTCCATGGTTCTTCTTTAACCCATCAACGAAGCTCCAGAACCTGTTGGGATTAGAAGGAAGGATATTTTGGACATGGTTTATGTAATTTTCGAAGCATTCTTGAGAAAGCCGTTTACAATTTGACCTGGTGCGAGAGTAAGAATAGTATGTGCAGTCATTCAAAGTTCTCTTATATTTTAAGTGAAGTCGTTTCTTTTCACTTACCAGTCTCTTCAACTCCGGACTGAACCACAGTGGGAATGATTATCCGACTTTAATCAAAGGTGAATGTTTTAAGACAGAGGTTTTTTACGTTTCAGCAAGGTTAGAGAATTGCATGTTTACGTCATCAGGTGAAAAAGAGTTTTTGTAACAAAAACGCGGGATATCATGCTGCAGTTCTTGATAGACATTTATAAGGTTACATTTCTTGAAGTTATGGACGTATGAAGTCTTGTTGCCAGCTGTGGGAACGGAAGGAAGAGCAATCCTAAGAGCAGGGTGATGTACATCCTCAGGTACCAGTGGCTCATCATCCCTGGAGACAACAGTGTGTATATCCGAGGAATGGATGACGTCCAGAATTACGCCACGAGTGTTTTCAATGAGATTTACTTGAGATAAATCAAGAGTAGAAGTAAGATCGCTCAAGGCTCTCGCTGGTCCGGAACGGAGAATAGTCCGAGGGAAAGTGCTCTAATCAATTTTAGGTTGGTTCAGATCACCCATAAGTAGCACTAGAGAGAAGGATTCCAACGTGACAGCTTCTTCTATTGACGTGACGTATGTTTCGTAAGAATTGACAGATGTGTCAGGAGGGATGTATACAACGCCTGCTAGAACTTTTAAACCAGCTGAAGTCGTTACTGAGATTAGGGTTTGCTCGACAGATGCTGTTGAGATGGACATACGCAGAGAAGGATAACAACACTTGACTGCCAACAGGACACCTCCGCCGCTGGCCTTGACACTAGTTTCGTAGGATCTGTCACTGCGAAATACGTTATAAGAAGAAAACCCCAGCTCGGCATCACTAATGTCTTGGGATAGATTTGTCTCAGTGAGAGCAATGATGTCAAAATGAGTCGTGGAGAGGGAAAGACTTAAGTTATTTAGTTTACTCCGAAGCCCATTTACATTTTGATAGTAAACTGATAGTTTTGGTTATCCGCTTTTACTTAGTGTTTTGAGTTATTTTTAACTATTCTGGGTACCCCATTCAAGTACTTAATTGTAATGCCAGTTTATCCATTCGCAACCCTCTCATCAAGTTCTTTGCGCAGGGCAGTAAGAGTGGCTCTCTCATTTGGGGTGCGGTCACGGGAGACTGAAACATTATCCATAGAGGGATCAGCCAGGGGACACTTTGTCCCCAGAAAAAATCTTCATAAAGATGGAAACCTCATTCTGGGAGTCCAGAACAATTTTTAGCGGGCGAGGCCCCCGATTAGATATCTTGCCAACTCTATGATAGGAAAACTGAGTGGGCTGAAAATTTACAGCATCAAAGACAGTGCAAATCTTCTTTCGGTCATCTTCTTTTTTTTCCAAAGGTATTGACTTGGTGCGTTCTGGAATAGCGTACATAAGGATGTTTTTGGTCCTACCAGCTCTATCATGAACTTCAGCGACAACAGCGTCCAAGGACGTGGCAGGACTATTTTCAATTTCATTTAACCTAGTAGTGTTTGACAATACTTGTGACTTTACGTCAGCTATTTGATTCTCAGCTGCAAGCAGATTTTTCTCAATCACCTCCACTCTGGGCTCCAATACAGATAAGCTAGCTCTTATTGTAGTAATCTCGGTTTTTATGTCAACAATATCTTTAGATATATCGTCTATCTTTTTAACGTTGCCTAAGAGATCGTCCAATTTGGTCAATACAGTTGACATTTAGGAAGACAGCAACCTGAAAGGCTGATTAGATGACCCCAAGCAATCGGTTCTAGCGCAGTACCATTTATTTTTCGTATCGGCACATTTACTTTGATATTCAGCTTTTGACATTTTGATACATTCCCTATGGAACCACCGCTGGCAGTCACCATCACAACCAATCCCCTCTTCGGTGTCCAATACCATTTTAACACAGACAGGGCAAGAATCAGACATAATGGATATTATATAGAGCTGAGTTAACAATGCTTATCAGTAGCTACTCGATCCACCACTGATGTTAAGCTGTTGTTATAGTGCAGAATGTTGATAATAAGAAGATTACTTAAATTAAATAATAAATTAAGAAGTAAATATGCAGGTTGCAAGAATAAAATTAATACAGTTCACATGCACAATAATACTTTAAGGCTGCATGCATAACATGACGAACAAGCTATAATAGGTAAATTGATACTTCAGCTGTCCATGATTGATGGGAAGTTGGTGAGTTGTTAAATCGTCTGCAGTTTGTATGTAATCCAAAGATAGGCTTTGCAGTTGAACCTTTACAAGAATTGTATCATGCAATGTTAGTTACAAACTATATATAGTTAAAACTCACTCAGTCTGTATGATGCAATAAAACAAACTCAGGACAACTTGTGTACCAACCAATAGCAAATAAACACAAATTGAAAAACCACTAGCAAAAGTTCGTTACAATTCAAACAGCCATCCAAAGACCATGTATTACATGAGTGTACAAATTATTTAGTTTCCTCTGTATTACATTCTCAGTCTGAACCAGAATCACGTTAAGTTTTCATATTAGTATAATTCAGCTCAACTATGAGTAAATAATGCCATTGGCGGGAATACGCCTTTTCCATTTTGTATTTGTTAACTAATTTTTGTAAATGTGTTATGTTTGAATAAGAAAATATGTTATTGGTTCGGAATAACAGGTTTATGAAGGAAACAGGATTTTTCCGGACATTTGCCATCGTTCAGTGAAACAAAAAATCAGTAACACTACGTTTCGAGATCTGCAATCTGATCTCTTCTTCAGGTAAAGAACTAACCTAATACATAATTACAAACTAGGTTAAAATAAACAAATCTTACCAAATCGTTGTGGCACGCATAACTCAGGAATCACAACCTATGTTGTTTGTCAACTTCACAAACTCTATAAACATGCACTTAGTAAAAAACTATACCAAACACTAATCGTTAAAATATAACTACGGAGTACAGGTCACAATACGTCTTCATTCGTCTACTAACCACCTACGACTGACCAGAGGGACTAGCCAATGGTAATCGTCACGGCTGGCTAAAACAAGATGGCGGAAATAAAAAGGAAGGGGGACAGGAATGGGCCCTTTCGTTACTATTGGTTCATACGAGATGAACTTCTTAAAACCATATTGTGACTCCGTATTGGTTTATTACAAATATCTGATCCGTTTGATACTTTTGGTTTTCTCTTTAGTTCATTTTTTAGAATTTGCAACCAAAGCGGCCGAATCTCGACTGATGGTTGACTGATTTATTTATTTATTTATTTTATTTATTTATACATTCCAACGGCAATGCCATTTTAAAAAATACAATGAATTGATGACATGCGAATAATTGGTACAAACATACATGGATACAAAGAAACAAAATTGCATGCTTAAGATAACTACAAACAATTATATAAACGTGTAAAATAACATAATTATAGAATATGTAATAATGATAATAATAAATACGGGTATGTAATAACATAATAATACAATTTGCTATATCAATGTAATAAATTGCAATATATAAGTAAAAATATAATAAACCAACAATATATACACAATAATAATAATATGACGTTACAACAAATCCATTAATTAGATCACAAAAGTATAAACTACGACAACCGAAGTGCAAGTTAAGCACAGTATTTATAAGTAACAAAGAGCATGAACTGAGTTATGTAGGTCAGAGAGAGAAAAATGGCAGGAAGGGTCAAAGTAAAGGCAAAGGAAGTTTGGTCAGTGGATGGGGAAGAGTTATGTTGAGCTGCAGAAGGTGGTGGATAGTGTAGCAAAGAGTTTAGACAGCTTGGTTAACCACATTCCCCTCAATCCACATATAAGGACACCCATTTCTTTTTCAGTGTTTTCAGATTCGTGCAGAACAGGTCCAGCTCGGCAGGAACGCAGTTTCCAACGCTATGTAGTCTGGCCATGGGTCCGTTCTTCAGGTAGTTTGTCCGATAATATTTGCGAACAAAGAGTTCAGTTGACCTGGTAGTGCGTGGAATTCGAAAGTTTATCATGGCAAGAAGATCAGGACAATCAAGGGATCCATTGATAAGCCTTGAGAGAAAAGCTAGATCAGCAAGCTCACGGCGAACTTCCAGCGGGCAGAGGTTGAACTGTTTCATGACGTCATCGACAGGGACCTCATGGAAAAGAAAGCCCAATGTAGTTCCAACGAGTCCAACAAATCTCCCTTGAATCCTTTCAAGCCTGATAATGTGATGTTGGTAGTAGGGGTTCCAAACAACTGAAGCATATTCTAAGATCGGACGTAGAAGAGACTTATATAAGATTGAGATGGAGTGTGTAGATAGGCCACTTCTAGCTGTACGTGACAGAAGACCCAACAAACGATTAGCTTTGGCACATATGATGTCAATGTGATGATCAGGTGAGAGTGCGTGATTGAGATGCACGCCAAGATCCTTTACAACCTGTACCCGCTGCAATCCCTCGCCCTGAATGTAATAATTGGCATGTACAAATTCTTCACCCCTGTGAAAAGACATCACCATGCTTTTCTTAGCATTCAGCTGCATGAAGTTTTCATCACACCATCTAGAGACCCCATCAAGGGATCTCTGGAGACTAGCACTATCCTCAATTGAATTCAAAACACTAAACAGCTTGATATCGTCAGCAAACATAAGAAAATTGCTTTCGATGACTTCCCCAATGTCATTTATAAATATGTTGAAAAGATAAGGTCCCAGTAGAGAACCCTGAGGCACTCCCAGACTTGACTAGATAAGGATTAGAATAACCACCACCAAACCTGACTATAGACAATCTTCCGGTCAAGTAACTCTTGAACCAGGATAAAAGAGGTTCAGATATGCCATATGAGTCAAGTTTGGAGACCAAAAGAGTGTGACAAACCTTGTCAAATGCCTTACTGCAGTCCAGGTAGATTGCATCGACTTGAGCGAAAACTTGAGAAGGCTGATAAAATGAATTCTTCATATTGGACAAGGTTTGTGACGGTTGACCGGCCGCTAGTAAATCCGTGCTGCCTTGGTATCAAAATAGTGGATATGAGGGGCTTTAGACTTTCAAGGACAATAGCCTCCAACATCTTCGTGATAGGGGACTGTATAGTGATGGGCCTATAGCATGTAGCTGAGTCTCTTCTTCCATCCTTATAGATTGGGACAACAAAGCTTGTTTTTAAAGACGATGGGAAGAATCCCTCCTGTAAACTTGAGTTGATAAAACGCGAGAGTGGGGTGCAAATCAAGTCGCTGCAATAACGAAGTACAACTGGAGGAATGCAGTCGGGTCCCACACCCTTTGAGATGTCCAAGGAATCAAGCTTTTGTTTCACTTCCTCAGGGCTGCATCTTATCTGAGAAAGATATATGTTACAATCTCTCGGAATCAATGCTGGGGAGATATGAGTTGACTCAGAAAAGACACTTGAGAAGTGGCGAGCAAACAAGTTGCACATTTCATCAGGAACAGAAGATTCATCATCCCCAAGGGTAATTTTTGAGGGAAAAGAATCTGTGCGTCGAAGATTCTTGACGTGGCTCCAGAAGACTTTTGGGTTAGTAGAGATCGTCCTATCCACATGTTCGATATAAGAGTTATAGCAATCAGTTGCAAGAACTCTGCAAGTAGTTCTGGCTCTGGAGAAGGCCAAGTAGTCGCTCTCACGACCTGTAGTTTTATAGATTCTATGTAGTATTTTCTTGTTGATAATCTTGGACTTTAAGTCGGAGGTAAACCAGCGAGGGAATGGTGATCTTCCGATCCTTTTAAGTGGTGTATTCTTCTTAATCAGACCACTAAGGGTAGTGATGTATTTATTGAATTTTTCCTCACTATCAGGGGATGAGTGTTCAATAGTAGAATTGAGGATGTTGACATCGGCTCTCAATTGATTGATATCACATTTGAAATAATTTGGTGATAGTATATACTGAGGTGTGATTGCTAATGAATGAAGACTTAGATCCATGTCTAAAGCAGGATGGTGAATATCTTCGTTGACAAGGGAATCGATGGACCTGTGCACATCGCAAGGCAAATCAGAGAAGAGAAGGTCCAGCTGGGAGCCTCGAGCACTCAAGATGTCGCTTCGCTGCAGTAAACCGAGTGTGTTTGTCAAGTCATAGAGCAAGTCAGAAGAAACCCCAGGACTATTGGCGCTATTCAAGTTGAAGTCACCTACCAAAACCATGTTACATTCAGGGCCTACTTGAAGGTGTAGTTGCTCTAAGGCATCACATAAGGACTGGTAGACACAGGTTGGTTGATTAGGTGGAATATAAGCAACGCAAAGCAAAAGAAGGCGATGACCATACTTCAAAAGAACGCCAACAGCTTCAATATTATCGCAGGGAAATTGCACAGATGAGGAGTTTAAGTTCCTGTGCATAGCCAAGAGGACGCCCCCTCCACTTCGCTTGTTACTAGTCATGAGTGATCTATCGCATCGGTAGACCTGAAACTGTGGGAGACCTAGCTCAGCATCATGAACACCAGGATCGAGATTGGTTTCAGTGAGTGCAATTAATTCGTAAGAGCTAAGGTTTGCATTTAAAGATAGTTCGGTTAATTTTGTTCTAATTCCATTTATGTTCTGATAGTAACCCTTTAATTTACATGCATTGCCGTTGGATGAGTTTAGTTTTTTTTAGGTGCATTTGTTTTGACGATCCTTGGGAAGCCACTCCTGTACTTGATTGTCAGGTCCTTTTCTCCAGCTGTCAAGCGCGATTCAAGTTCCCGACGAAGATTCCTCAGTGAAGAAAGCTCCAAAGGGGTTCGATCCCTAGATAGTTTCACGTCTTTAAGGGATGGGTTTAAGGAGGAAATTTGTTCAGTTGAGAAGCTACTCAAAACCTGATTCATATCACCCTCAGAGGGTAAGATTAGTTTGATTGGTCTAGGTTTTTCCAGCCACCACGGAGCCCAACCTGAAGAACTTTATGCGAGATACATCAAAGTCTGGAATCGAACTATGAATTATGGAAGTTAGAAGACTAGTATCATGAGCTTTGATATCATGTGGTAGATTATTAGTTGACTCAGGGGCATTGAAAACAATCAAGTTTTTCTTCCTAAGATTGCGCTCATGCAACTCCTCAATTACGCTATTGATACTTGAACCACTGCCAGAACCATCGCTTTGCTCAAGGGTAGTCAACCTCCTATCTAGCTCTTCAAGCTTGGGCTCAACAGTATTAAGCTTTTCTTGTATGGACTGAATTTCAGTTTTAATAATTTTAGTGTCATCAGGGACATCACTTAATTTATTTACCATAGTGGCCAGGCTATCGACTTTACCAATTAGAGTGCTCAAAACAGTCGAAATATCGGGCGATGCTTGAGTGTTTTGGGGAACGCAATCAGCCCTAGTGCAGTACCACTTGATGGTGCTGTTGCTTGCAATTTTAGTGTATTCCGTTTTTGGGACGTTTGCGCATTGCCTATGGAACCATCTATTACATGGGTCGTCACATTGTAAGCCCTCACTGATTGTTTGGTCTGCCAATTTAATGTATGTTGCCTCAATTAATTTCCTTTTGAAGAAATGTGGTTCCCGATGTATTATGTTGGCTTCATCCCAATTCATATGATGGTCTTCGGACCAACAGTGGTGTGCAATTTTTTGACTTTTCTGTGAGACCCTTTCTCGTGTTTTCTTTGTGCTCTTTTATCCTTACGTTTAGTGGTCTTTTCGTCTCACCTATGTATTCCCTATTGCAACTACATTTTATACTGTAAACACAGTTTTTGGAATCCTGTGTGCCATTTTTTGGTTTTGTTTTTACGAGGACTTTGTGTAAGAATGTTGTGTGTTTTAACGCGGTTCAATGTTGTACTTTCTACCTACTCTTCTAATTTTTTCCGATAATCCCGGCACATAAGGGATTGACATAAACGCAAATTTATCACAATTCTGTTTTCTGACTCAGGAATGATTCTTCTGGTTTCGTTTGCACTTATTTATTACTAATTGAGGGTATCCATTGCTTCTGAGATCCGATTCAATTTTCTTAAATTCTTCTTTTAGTCCATCTTTTTCTGAGCACAAGCTCTTTGCTCTATCAAACAACGAGTAGGCTACTCCTTCTTTGACAGATTTTTTAAGGTTGGATTTATAATTAAATATTTTCCTGTGTGTGTGTTATCTTTCGAAAAACAGTTGTCTTAAGGACATTCCTATCTCTTAATACACACACATCCGAAAAGGGAAGCTTGTTTTGGACTTTCACTTCCATTGTGAGGCGGATGGAAGGAGAAATACTATTAATGTGATTAAAAAAATTATTTAATTCTATGTCTCCATGAGAAAAAATAACAAAGGTATCATCCACATACCTCCACCAAATCTTCGGTTTGAACTGAGCTGAAGCCAAAGCTTTTCGCTCAAATTCCTTCATAAAAATATTGGCGAAAATAGGAGACAGTGGAGAACCCATTGCTATCCCTTCATCTTGACGGTAAATTTTACCCTCTAACTCAAAATAATTGCATTCAGTGCATAGTTCTAACAGTTCCATAATTACTAGCACGGGACGTTTAGTTCTATCCTTTAATGTTTGGTCTTCTTTGAGACGTGATTTAATAATTCTGAGAGTTTTTGGAACTGATACATTTTTAAATAGACTTTCGACATCCAAACTTACCAGTTTGTCAGTTTCGGTCAACTTTAGAGATTTTGACTTCTCCACAAAATCCCTGGAATTTTTGATGAAAGAGTCAGTTTTTCCTACCAATGGCGTTAAGATGTCCAAGAGGACTTTAGACAATTCCCTGCAAGGTGAATCACGAGAACTAATGATGGGCTGGAGAGGGATGGTAGGTTTGTGGATTTTGGGAAGGCCATACATATGGGGGATTTTGGAGTTGTGAGGAGTTAATTTAGATCTAAATTTATCTGGAAAAAATTCTTTATGTTTTCATAAGGTGTTTGCTACTTTGCCTTGAGGTTACTCTTGTATTTTTATAGAGCAAAATATAAAGTCATAAGCATAATTATAGAACCATTGGAAACATTAGCATATAAGAAAGCTTGAACTTCATGTTTGTTGTTGCTGCAATGTAGTAATATCATTGACTGCTGGAATTTCAGTTTTTCATTGTTACACCCTCATGGTATTCTTTGTACGGTGGACGCCATCTGTACGGCGAGTATCATTCATTGTAACTACTTAAGTTTAAGTTTAAATTTCTAATAGTACTAAGGTGTATGTAAATAAATGTTTTACCGAAATAAAACACCAAAAGACGTTTTTTAATTTTTTTGCATTACAAAATTTTTATTTCATCTGTAATATGTTTGTACCTAATGTAACGAATATTATGTTCTTTACAAGATATATACAATTTATTACCTGATTTTAGATTTTTAAACAGTTCTCTCCTCTTTTAGTATTTATAAAGCTTTATAAATCGCATATACACGAGTATTTATAAACAAAAAGTCTTTTTTCTTTGTGAAAGTTTCACATTTCTATTTTTTCTGCGCGCGCAGTTAAGCATCACGGATGTGGCGAAATCGCTCTCAGTACATCTCCCGATAACATTAGATTTTTTATTATTTATTGAATTCTGAGTGACATATAAGCAAATTGTAGGCCTCTTATTGAGCACTGCATTTATAGTTTGTGAAATATTCAGTATAACGTTTTTAGTCTTATCTACAAGACACTTAAACCTTCACACTGACAATCCGATCTATATTAATTAGTCCCTTCACCTACCAGACGGAAACTACTCGCCATACCTCGTTAAACCAGCAGAAGATAGAACTGCAAGTGGCTATTGGTCAAAGGAAATTGAATGTTCGTAAGGAAGGAAGACCTAAAGCCTGTAAAGTTATAAAGTGCCAGGCTGGCCTCAATAATTTGTAAGGTATGGGAATTACACTAAATTAACATTTTCTAGAACTATTATCAAAATATCAATGTATGTAAGAATTACGTTATTCTTTTATTATCTTTTTTAGTAGAAATTGCAACTTTGAAAAATATACATAAAATAATAATTTTTTTTTCAGAAATATGGATTAAAGAGTATGAAATTTAACAGTATCAAATTTTTAACTACATTCTCTATATAAAAAAATGAATGTCATAGATCTGATGGAGTATCTGTCCTAACAAAAAAGATCTACAAATCATGTTAAATCTACACTGGTCCATTTAATTTCAGCAGACGTAATAGAAATAGTATGAGTTAAAACATACAGTTCAAGAAGTTTTCTAAGATTTTGTAAAAATCTGTTAATATTTGATGACATGAATTTGAATCTGCTTCAAAGTAGTTATATAACAGATGAATATGAGGTGTTTAATGCTAACAATGTACTTCAGCCACTGATTAATTCTCTGACCCCAATATCAGAACAGTCTGAGATTAGCATTCTTAATGTACTTGCAAAAATAAGTAACTCAAATGCAGTATTAATTGACACCGCAATAATAAAGAAGCAATATAAATTATCACTGTATGACAACTGTGAGGCTGTTGTGTTGGGGGGGGGGGGGGGGGGGTAGGCAACAGCTGACGCCATGTCGGTCAAGGTCGCGGTCCATGGCTTACCGCACGAACTGCAAGAAACTGGACAGCTTAGTGAATAATATTGATTGAAATAATGTATATATACTTCGCATTCTTTCAATGTTTCTTATAGATAATTAATTAACAATTATTAATAGACAATGTGTGTGTGTGTGTGTGTGTGTGTGTGTGTGTGTGTGTGTGTGTGGGTGCGCGTGCGTGTGTGTGTGTGTGTGTGTGTGCAGTGTTGATTATTGTACTCAAATAGAACAAAAGGATCAAATTAGATATTTAGTAAAGAATAGTATAAGGAAAATATATATCTTCTTTCGTAGTTTAAGGGCTGAGCGTTTATTGAAGCCTCTCCTGCTGTGATTATTTATAAAAATATGATTCATTCTATTAACTCACTGATTTTTCTGTTTATTAAGTTATAATATTTTCATCGACTTTAAACTAAGTTTACGAACATTTATATTGTGTAGATACCAAACATAGCTCAGACTGTTACAGCAGGGATATAATTCATGTAGATAATTATATAAATTAATTTACTCAAAAACGTGTTTGAATATATCAATGCCCTTAAAATAGAGGGAGTATCCTTTACAAACCATTAGGTGTTTGACACTTGTGTGTGATATGTCTATTGACAAATGATCAATTTATGTTATTGTTCTGGCGAAAAGTTTAATAAATGGTTCAAAGGATGATATAATGATCAATACGTATTTTATAAATGTTGCAACGCTATGAGAAATCTTTAGTGCAGTTGTGATTAAAAATGGTATTAAAGGAATCCAATAACTATTTTTAATATTTAATGAACAGTTTGTTATTTTTAATATATTTGTACACGATTTCATGACAATAATAGAAGTATTCGTTTTATAGTTAAAAAAATCTTAGAACATCCGGGTGATACTAAGGAAAATATATGTAAGGATATTTGACGAAAAGTGGCGATTGAAATGTGTTTTATAATACTTATTTACTGATATTAATAACAAATTTCATCCAAAAGGTTCTAATAGTTTATAAGAGTAGGAGACTAAAGATAACTTGGAGTGGATTTTTAACATTTTATCGTTTTCCTGAAATATTAGGTAAAATTGGATTTTTTTTAAGTTATCGATTTTTTCCTATAAAACTAATTATTTTTCAATGAATGTTAAAGTATATGAGTTCACCCTTGTTTATTAGTTAAAAGAGCGTTGTAATTGCTAAATTTATAACAAATGTTATCAAAATTCTTAAGTAGTTTTTAGCTATGAGTTTTGGAAACAAATATTGATATTCACTCATTAAATATATTCAATATAAATCACAACAATTAGAGAGAATTGAAACATGTCATTTTTACATGTGAGTAAACTGCTTGTAATAAAAGTAATTTTTCTTATAGATGAAATGAATGAGGCTATTGCAATAACTCCACACAGTTTTCGTATAAAATTAACAAAAAAGAAGATGTTAAAATTACAACATGAAAAATTAAATGAAAATTATAATGCTAGAATATTGCACTAAAACTGAAATTTATTGAAAGAAAGAAAAATGTGCTTAATTGATACAATAAAAACGAATATATATATATATATATATATATATATTATATATATATATATATATATATATATATATATATTACCCACACTAACCTTAATAGGAACTAGCTTCAGCTCTCTAAAAGTAAATTTGTATTTAGTTAGTCCAAAGTAAGAACAAATATTAAGCACTAAACAAAATGGTCATTTCGACTGTCTTTCTGGTTGGCACTTCTGCACAGTACAATTCATACAAAAAATATAATAAAATAAAACTATGGTCATTTTAAGTTTGGCAATTCAAATAAGCCTCAAAATATGAGAAAAAGAAATCGAAAATGTAATACTTCGTAAGTCTAATAGATGTATGCCTACCCAGATACATACTTATGAACACACACACACACACACATACACACACACACACACACACACACACACACACACACACAATAAAAATAATAATATAACATATGTTTTAATTTTATTCTGGGCTCCTTACGACTGTTATCTAAAAGTTTTTATTCCTAGACTAATTCCCATACCATTTTCTACACATCTCATATATTTTCCTAAATGAAGCCAATCCTTTCCATCAAGGTAGTCAAAAATTCGTTTTTCGCTTATTAAGTTACTCCCAAACCATTTTCTCCGAATCGTTGCCAGAATAGGACAGATAATCACAAAGTGAAAGAGCGTCTCATATTCATTCCGGTTACACAAAGAACAAACGTGACTATTATCAGGGAACCAAGGTTTATAATTCAAATCAACCGGGCCTGCCGCGCCTTAGTTGTCTAAGACATAATATTCACATCATAAACAATCTTTTCAGGAATGTCTTATCTACAAGGACAAGTTTGAATGTTAAATAATGTGGATGATAGACAATTATACGTTCCACTCGTCAGCCTGTTTGCATCGCCTTGTACCGTTATTATAGTACATATATTGAATTTGTATGGAGCTAATACTTTATAAATTAGAACAACTTTTCGGAAATACTTGATTTATTCCGAAATTTAAGTTCACCAAAAAGTTAACAAAGTTTACAAACTTGTGATTCGATTTTCTTCAAAATGTCACTCAATCGAACAAATGGAATTAAGAGTCTGATAAAAAGGAATTAAAATTTAAATTAAACTAAAAATGTATACTTCTCCAAAAATGGTTTAAATTAACAAAACAAAATAAAAAGTTCTTTTCTCAAAATACTCAAAATTAATATAACACAAAACTTGATATTTACTTTATCACCAAAATTTAATTCACAATACTTTAAAAAAATTGAATTAAATTTTCAGACTTTGAAATATGGGAAACTTTAGAAATTTTAATTATAGTATTATAAAAATAAAAGATATTAACTATACGCTGGTACGGGACTTACTACTTTGAAGATTACGGAGGCAGATCGGAAACTAAAACGCACTAAAGAAATTAAATACTTGAAATTGAACTTACACGCGATAAAATAATTACTCTAAATCCCAACTATAGGGTTAGAGAAAGAACTTCAGCTTCTTAACTGGACCGGTACACCTTCTCGTGGAAACTCCAAGACTCGACTGACTCCCTCCCTCTCTCCAGCGAGCCGGGTCGGAAACGTATCACCGTAGCTCGATCAGCTGATTGGCCGGTCTAACCGAACAAACAATGTCCACGCACCGCGTCTAGTTAACAAGAGCCTACTTCCTACCGCGATTCAGCATAAATAATTAGAACTATGGTACAGCCTCAACCACTCTAGTCAACTGCCCACCAGCTCAACGCTGTTAAAATTTACCTCGATTCCACACTTACTTCCTAAACTCTTCTAGTCCCTTCACCAAAATAATTTTATTGATACAATTCCTTTGGCTAATATATAAGGTAAACGATTTAGTGTCATACTCCAGATTCTTCCGAGATAAGTAGTATAATTTTTTTCCGAGCCAGTTTCTATGAAAAGTGTGTAATTTGGTGTGTTGAAGAGCAGTTTAAAAATGTTGTTCAAAACATTCTTTGAAATCCCTCAATTGCGTCAAATTCTCTATTAAAAGTTCTGAAGAATATTTTTATTTATTTACTTTTTATGGCAGTGAAAATATATATCATGGATAAAGTTTTGAATAAAAAAAAAACGAATAGTAACATTGTGAATGCACGTGGTGTTCAAAAATGCAAAATGCTGATTGGGTACAAATTTTGTAAAAATACCGGTATTCGGCTGTCTGCTACCATTGCGAAATTGAAGGGTGTAGTTAGCGAGTAGCCTTCAGAGTCGTAATTAACGTATTGCTCAGGTTCCATCCCTCCCGCAACCAGTAGACCACGTACGGAATCTCCAGAGGTCTCGGGATCAGGTCTTTTGAACTCCAGTCAGCCTTGACTGCTTAAATTATATTTTTTAAGTAAAAAGAATTCAAATAAAAGGTATGGCAGATAAATTATATGTTAATTTATAAAATATGGTATACAACTCCCATCACCGAGTAGAAACAAGTGCTATAAACACCCGCCTGCCCATCCCCCAGACCCCAAGTTACCCTAAATAAAAATAATTTATTTCATCTTAATTGTTACCAGTCGCGAGAAAATATAAATATATTTAAGAAACTCAAGGTTAGAAGACCACCGAGTTCGTCTGTTGGCACAGGATTCCCTCGACTCGTTTACGTCTCAACTCTACAGAACGGCGCGAGGAGAGGAAAGCTTATCAGCTGTTTGGGTAACCGGACCGCCGCGCAGGCCTACCATACTCTATTCGTCACAAGCACAAGTTTGCCGTGGCGGGAATTTTTAATTCCAGGCTGACTGCCACAGTCTACCGTTCACCTAATTGGTCAGCAGATTTTAATTTGTTCATATATACAGTTCAATATTTGTTATTATTTGAGATTATTAGAAACAGTGTCAATGAAAGGAACATAATTATAAAGTTCACAAGACCGAGTCTAACGAACCTTTAAAATAAGAAGTTACAGTATAGATTTAATCACCGATATAAGCGGGTTAAACTTGCTTAGAGTAGTACGCCTAAGTGAAAAGAAGCGCTTCGTAAGTGTGTGCAGTGAGGTCGGTATCGTCTCAGAGTGGTTTTAATTCTCATATTTAGAATTTACTTATTGTTCCATGATTCATCTATAAAAATGTATGATACTTTTTATCCATGCTATAACTTTCAGATTGAGTGACACGGTAATTGTTGTTTTTTAATAATGATTCCAACATGTTCATAACGTATAACATTCATACACGTTACTTTTAATATCTTCAGAGCAGTTTATTGGGAGTGTAACACTTCCGATTATATTATCTGGATAACCTCTGTACTCCAATAGGGATTACAAACAAGACTGAAGTGATATTACATTTACGATTAACATATGTTTTCAATACTATGAATGTAAAAAAATGTTAAATGACACTCAAATTAGACATAAAAATTAATTGCGTTTTAATAATATAATGTTTATATGGAACAGTTGAATACATTTTGAGGGATTATTTATATCAATAATATGTGTTTGCACCAATGCAATGATTATGGGAACTTCAGAGGCCAGTGAGGCGGTGCACTGTGCTCAGAGAGAATACCCCTTTCTTACTGCGCATTACAGGCACAAGATAAACCAAGGGACAAAACATTATTTCTCTATTTTTTATGGCTTTTCCTGGGCATTAACGAGTCTGTAACGAGTCAGTCAGTCAGGACAAATCCTTATGTATATATGAGATGTACGCAGAGTGTTCACAAAAGGTTGTCACAAACTTCTGTGGCTGATATTATTCGTAGTTTCAAACAAAAATGTCTGTATAAACATATGTTGAGAAATGTCTCTTTTAGGCGCTAGCTGCCATGATGAATTACAAATATTATTACTACAACTAGTTAAGCTAAAAAATCAAATTTTGGTACATAGTTTTGATTATAAAACATCAAAGTAAAAAATTCTATTAACAAAATGGCGTCTGTTAACACTTTTAAAGTTAATTAATTAAATAAAAACTAGTACAGTTATGAAAATTTTACTAGGCATTCACTGTTTTAAGCACTTCACTGTTTTAAGCACTTCACTAGAATTATAACAGTACTTTTTTCAACAACATATTATTGCAACAATCCATCAACGCATAAGGAGTTAAGATACTTTTGCACAAGCCAGGAGCAAAAATCATTGATACCTCTATACTGTGACATGTTTAAATCTATAGTTCATTAGTTCCTGTCAAGTAAACTTTTTTAACTATGCAGGAATGTTTTTATTTGGCTTTAAACAGTTCGAATAGGCGTTATTTTGTTAATATAAAAGGATATATCGCAATTAATTAGAAAACATTTCTCTTATATACTCCAACCTTTGTGCTAAATTTTATTTATTTAGCTTAACTTGTTTTAGAGATAATAAGATTTATTTTAAAACTTGGCGGCCAGCGGTCAATCTGGAGATGAGCCCTTAAAACGTATTCATTTATTTAAAATTACCCATCGTGTTGTGTTTAACGGAGTCTCTCCTACAAGTACATGACGAAGTCTGATCTCTGTTTTATGAGTGAAAATTTAAAACTTAAACTAAATTACTACTTAAATTAAATTATTTATTTAATTCAAGATCAGATTGGTGATTGAGACTTGTTAGTGAATCCAAATGATACTACCTTTTATTATTTAGATCATTAGTAACTAAGATCAAATGTTTGCCCTCGGTATTGAAACTAGTTTTGAAGTCAACCCTAGCATTATTAATTGGAGCTATTATTATAATTATGTACTTAAGATTAAGATCAGTGCCGTTATCTGAAAGTCTAATTGATAAAGTTTAAGATGATCTTTATCTGAAAGTCTAATTTGATGACATGTACTTGATTTCATAACCAGTGCGCCATTATAATTCAGTTTAGCAAGCCCCTAATCAACCTCTATATCTGATAAAAATCTACTACTACCATTAAAAGGTGAGCTTAATAAGATCCCATAGTAGAATTTCAGATTGGTCGGTTTGTTTGTCTGTGTACTTTAAAGAACTGGACTCTCGGCTGACGTCTTGCTTGCACGCGCCAAAAGCACTTCCGTAACCTAAGTAACCTCGGTGGACGTCATTATAGCAGTAGGAACACCATCCGTAGATATGCCAAAATCACCAGCACAGCCAGGATCAGGACTGATTACACTCCCCACGGTTGATTCTACAGGCCCGCTACCATTTATACTCGACGGAAGATCATTCGTATCTGTAGCTCGGCTGTTTAACTAGTTTAAAAAGGGAAAATCCTCTGTCCTAGCGTCGAGTCTAGTTGAAAACTGTTTTACCGATTCATAGATGACAGGAAAACAGTTCAACGCTCGCTGGGTCGGTACCAAACAAAAAATTTGTCAAACAGGTTCTCGGTGTTGAAAACTACTAAGGAAATTCACATAAGCGGTCACCTTGTATTTATATTAAAAAATATAGCCGCCTTAGCCGGATTTGCCGCCTTTGCCAACCTTTGACGACCCGTACACACCCCCACACACGATGGCGATGGCGATGGTTGGTTGGCACCGTTGGCAGGAGAGGTGGTGAAGTGACGGTGCGTGCGGCGGTTCTGTGCGGCCGGCTCGTAGCTGGCGATCACACGAGCCCCGTCGTTGTCTTTCTGATAGAATAACGGTTTTTCACTCTTGTTCTCTGGGCGGAGGGAATTTATTACGCATCTAATAAAACTGTGTCTCTAAAATAGCGAAAACAAAGTTTTCTAACCGCTTTTTTTCTCCAAATTTCCGACTTTTGTTGTTTTTCTTTGTCAAGCGACAAATTGCACGCTTCTCGGCCTTTTGGCTAAGATCAAAGTGTTTTTTTAAGTTTTAGTGTAGTGTGTGTGTGCGTGTTTTGTTAATCATTTTATCGCTTTTATTGTTATTTAGTAAGTTAGTATTTTAATTAGTATTAGTTACATTAGTTCACACACACCACGACCACCACCACATAAAAATACAAAACTCCATGCACTAATTAATTAATAATACTTAATAATACACACGTCCCTTACCACGGTAAAAAAAAAAACTAAACAAATACAAATATCATCGCAATATTGTGTAAAAAGTTTGCAAAACAAACGGTAAGATCAGATAACCCAAAGTAGATAGAAGGGAGTATAGTGTTTGCACCACTCCTCCCCACTGCAATTAACCAGCTCAGTAATTTTTTCACGCTTCCACTTATGCATGTTCCACTTTCACTATAAATGAACATTTGTTGTCTAATATCCATCATAAATTATCGACAAAATATCTAATGGGAACCTCCTTGGTGTTTTAAAACAGCTTTCATAATAGATTCTGTGTAATTTTTAATGGTTTTATTACCGTATTGGAAGCCCCTCCCCACGCAATGATTCCATACTGAAGAATTTACTGAACATATCTGCAACAAACAATTTTGTTAAGTCCGAAGTTCAAAACACATGATAGTGTAACGAACATATAAATTCATTTTAGTAGTTTGCTATTGATATAGCTGACATGGACTGCCCAAACGAGTCTATTATCGAACATTACTCCTAGATATTTAAGAGTATTAACACGTTCGATACTATGGCACTGACGGGGGATCATGAGCTCGCAGGGACACGGCCTTGTGCTTAGCATTCCTATAGACTTCCTCCCATATATGACCCTCAGATAACGCTATCGTGTCATCTGCGCACGTATAATATACTGTTATGAAGAACAATCTTTCCTATCTCATTTGTATTGATTGAGATTAGTAAAGGTCCAAGTGTACTTACTTGGATAACCTCATAATTAATTTGCTTTGGTTCGCTTTTTCTATCGTTAATTTAAACAATTTGCCGTCTATTACATACATAAATTTTAAACCATTGCAGCGCGTTGTCTTTTACACCAATTAATTCTAATTTTGTAACGAACATGTGTCTGTCTAAGGAGTTGGAAGCTTTCGCCAATTTGATGAACACCAATAAAGAGAGCTTATCATTAGCCATATTGTCATGCTTGTGTATTATTAATTTAAAAATGGCGTCTTCAACCGTAACATATTATTTTTAAACCAAACTGATAAAAGACTTATATTGTTTTCAAATAAAGGATGGGTTAGTTGTTCCTAACAAGCTTCTCTAATAACTTAGACATTACTCTTAAGACAGATACCGGTTGATAGTTTGAACCCTCTCCCTTCTCAACTCCCTTGTACACAGGCATAATCTTGGCGATTTTTAATTAGACTGGAAAATTCCGTCTATGATCTTAGTATTTATTATGTGCAAAAGTGTTTTTCAGATAGTAAAAGTTGTCTTTAGTAACATCAGCAGTAATACCATCCATTCCTGCAGCTGAGCCTCCTTTCAACTCAAAAGGCTGACGCTTAACCCGTTTGCTTAGTTTATCTCTTTTAAAGATGGATATAATTAGTCCTCGACTCATCCAAGGCTTTAAATTTCCCTCCTTATTCCGAAAAACCACATGTTTAGAAGAAACTTTCATACTGTCACTGATTTTCCTGACCAACATTTCGGCGCATTATTTACATCCGTACAGTTATTTATTCATTCCAGTTGCATCTAGCTATTTGAATTTTTAATACATATTTATTAATTATGTCTATACTCTTACTCGATCTGCTACCAGAATTTATATTAATGTATTCCATTCAATTGCGATCAAACTCTTAATGCAGTTTTGACCACAACTGAAATAATATCCTCAGTATTACAAGCGTCTACAAAAATGTGGTCAATGCAGACGTATGTGCCGTGACGCAAGTAGGTCTGTCTACGCAAGCCAACAAACCCTGCAGCGTACAGAACGTCCAGATATCGCTCAGCCGCCGCCTATCTAGCGCTATCCAGTATAGGCCCTACAACAGTTCTCTAAGTCACTAATAAACAATTCAAGGTCCTCCATCGTTCTGATTTCTCCTTAGCCTATTGAAAATATCAAATCCATTAATTTAAAAACATCTTAAATTCTCCCTCTTCATACAAAGTTTCTGTTAGAATTATTAAATCAAAATTTACTTTAATGTTATTTAGTACAACCACTAGTTCATACACATTTTTACTATAGCTCCTGATATTTATATGAATTAAATGTATATCTGTGCTTGAATGATTAATTATCCTGCCAAATTCACCTACATCCTCACACTCGAAGCATGCACCATTTCTTAAATTATCCACTTCAGCAAGGTCACTCATTGTTAATCACATTACTCCACCCACCACACCCTGAGCCTGCTTGTACATAGAGCAACACTTACATAATTGTATAGTTATTCTCTTAAATATTATCGTATTTATGATATGTTGTGTTTACAGTTCCCAGATACAAACACACTCACATTCATATACACATACAGTATACACATACCTACATACAAGCAACGTATTCCATTCACGCACATATACACGTACACATACACATAAATCTACGTGCATACATGATCCATATGTAACCATACATACACAGTCACATATTTCCATGCATCCACACTTAAACACATATATAACTCCATACACATGGACTTATTTATACTGATACGACTCCCGCATACGTTAAATGATATAGAGACCTCCATAACCCGCACATAACATGCATACCCATATGGTCCTTACATACGCACTCGTGAACACAATACGAGTTTTGTTCAATAAATACAAATATTCCCTCACTACCACTCTGCTTACTAATCCTCTCATATTTCATCTTACTAAGTAGAAAATGTAGTCATATATTTATTCAAATTGGAGTTAGTTATACGTAAAGAACGACAAAGTTGAAATAACTAATACAATTAAAATTATCTCTAATTTACTAAAACAACTCTAACTTCTCGATAACGTGACAAATTAATTATTTTACGTTATGTATGAATGTATAGTACAAAAATGATTATTTTTGCATGTTTGAGAACAATGTTTATTTTATTACATTTTATGAAAACTACGTATATATACATGAACGTGTCTAACATAATTGAGATTTGTGTAAGTAATACAAGCAGACTGCCACAAGTAAAAGATATAACATTTATGTGTGAGAAAAAATATTTTAAATTTCGCAGTTTCATTATTTTAGTATTTAGATATAACACAAATTTGAATCGTAAACGATTGCCTTAAATTTAAGTTACATTAAATACACCAAATTTTTACAGTTAGTAATGGGAAATTTGATTGATATATTTTTTTATACTAAAACAAATATGTACAGAAAATCACTTTCGTGAATTAAAATATCATGAATAAAATTCAAGATACTAATATAAAAGCAGTACAAATATTAACATATTTACTTAGACTAAAAAATTTAAGTTAATTTGAAATAACCATCTGAAATACAAAAACACACTGCAATACGAAACACATTAAAATGTAGCTAATTACTAAAATTAATAAACAAGACATTAGAACAATCATGGTATAGTACAAGCAGCTTATAATGTGTTATACTTAAGGAGTAATAACAGTTCAAAATAATTAGGTTTTATATTGATTATAGCATCTTTAGCTATTGATAAAAAATAAATATTTGTTAAGGCAATAAAACTTATATACTTAACGTATTTACAAAATAAAGTGGTTTATTTATAATTTAAATTTTTTTTTAACTAAAAATTTAATCACAGACCTAATACCCAAACTGAAATATATTAATCTTTTAATAGTATAAACAATATGTAAATAATAAATTAAATCAATAAACTCATGCACCGAATCTATAAAACCAATTAAAGCTTGTGTTATGTAAACAATAACTGTGTTTAGAAAATTAAAAAATGCTGCTCTTAAGACTTGAGTTATTAATTCCAAACTCACCCTCAACTCAAACAACTTTGACGATTTTTATAACGTTGTTTTTTACGCAATAAATAATTTATAGTTATGATTCCTAAGTTGCATTTTTAACTTGGTTTCATAATTATCTGTTAATAACTTTAGAACTAGTGGTGTTTTAAAATACGAGTATACAATCTGTACAAGTACACCTTAACCTGTCTAATGTATTTAATGGTCCATTGTTTAGTTTTCTTTGTATCCCCGATCAAACAAATATATAATTGTGTTAGGCTTGAAGGCTGCTTCGGTCGAAAAGTACGTACTTCACGTATTTGGGTGTAAGAGAAAACATACTTCAGGTATAAGGACAAGAATTGAAACGCTCTACTAATTGCATGCAACAATTTAAAATAATTGTTTACAATAGTTTTTACATTATAAGCCTTCTTGTTATCTCATTGAGGTATATTCATGTACCTACCATAACGTCAAAGAAGTCATAATGCCAGCTAGGTTGGAGTACATTATAAGCAAAAAATTGCAGATTTGTGGATTTCATAACACTGTTTCCCTATATACGTATTGTGTGGGAATTGTATCCCCAATGTATTAAATGGTTTAAATTCATTACTGATACAATCTTTAGTAAAAGTTAGATAGTTACTTTGTCTTTTATATCTGCATTACACTGCTGATCAAGCCTCGTATAATTAATATTTTCTAAAAATTTAAATATAAACAAATGTTTCAGCCAGTTTGATGAACTTTAGGTAAAAGAATTAAAAGTTTTTTTTTGCTATTAACTTTGGGTTATGTGTCACAAATAGTAGTATTATGTCATAGAATTAAAAAGTATTCTTGGAGACTTCTGATTTGTTTTCTTCATAAAGTCTACATTCCAACAAATTATACAATTAAATTAACTGAATTTTTTGTACAGTCGTTCTCGAGGTTAGAATAATCGTTTCTAAAAATTCCCAGTCAGCCATGTCTATGTACCAGCCATTACGTTTTTGTCAGAAACATTTTACAGTGTCAGGTATGAATTTTGTTACTGATTTAAAGATTAGTACAAAATGAGTAAAAATTGGTGGTATGTATTATTTTATTAAATTCTGACATAGCCGGGCCAAGGACATGGACATGGACAATAGGACATTGACAGCGAGTAGGCGACAGGGCTGGCCGGCCCAGAGATAGGTCATGTCTAGCTAAAGTTGGCTGCAGGACACCGCTAACATAGAGTCTGAATAAGCAACTATTCCGTGGCACTCGTTTAGGCTACTATAACATTTGTGTAAGTTATATGCTGTTTTCTTATTGTTTTAAGATCACTGTCATCGTTTAGCCAAATGCAATGAAACGAAATTAGATTTTCCTTTTAGAATTAGACGACTGAAAATTTCTCAAAATTCCTCCAGTAACTTTGAATATTTCGTAAATAATACTCATTAGTAAATAACTGATGCCCATATCAGGATAAAATGAGGTTATATCATTAAAGCCTTCAGAGATAGATCAGTTGATAAGTGGTTCGTCGTGCGCATCGGTATCGTTAGTAATAAACACTGAAAATCTTAAGTGCAGGAAATAAATTTTAACATTGCTTATGTAAAAATCATATAGGTGCTTGATTAACTAATATTGTTTTCGATGTTATTACACAAATTATAACTTTAAACGTCAAGTCATCACCGCAAATATATACTAAAACGCCAAATCTTAACAGTGTAATCAGATTGTGAAAAGGTGGGTAAATGTAATAGGTTATAACGGGAAAAATTTAATTCGCGAAAATAAGAAAGGTTGAAGAGGGTTATTTTATTATATTTCTTGTCCTTGGAGTCAATAATATTAATATCAGCGAGATGAATAATAGTGTCAGTGAGAGTTAAGGTGATAAGGATTGCTTTCAATGTGCAAGAAATATTGAAAAATCAAACAAAGCTACGAGTGTGGAACGGTTTAAATGTAAGTTAATCAGAGTGCATATTAGGACGTGACAAAAACTTTTTTTTGCTCACGTACGCTCTGATACGTGAGGTCATTTAAGCGATAAGAAGTTTAATGTTCCTTTGTCTGCGAGTTGATTTCCACTGAACCAATACCTGCAGTACATTAATGCAGGTTTATCGTCCTTCAGTTTTAACGACATGACCGCAAATATAGTACAGCCAATCTCTTGTAACTTTATACGTGAAAATTATTACTACAACACTTACTGTGATCTGAAAATTGTAATATATTTTACGGTGTGAACACAAAAATTGATTTCTGCAGTCTAACTTTTTACTTAAGTTACTTAAAATATTATTAAAAATAATTTTACACGAATTATAATTTACATGTGTTTGAAAAAGATACCTAGTCTATATCAGAAAAGCAAAACTATATATGTTTTGAATATCAACATAATTCTACATAGTTTAATGATCTTTATTTATTTGGAATTATTATCTCTTTTACTTCAATAAAACAATGTTATAGACCGAGAATAATACTCAAAAAGTGATTTATTTACTATACACAAGTTACCATGATTATTGATGGTAATAAATCATAAACTGATGTTAACAATTCTATTTCTATGAGGGAACCTTAAACAATCCAATAAATATAAATTTTCTTACCATCCACTTTAACTTTTTGTAATTATGATAATAGTTTTAATTATACATGTCATACGGTATAAACTATACGTTATAAAAAGTTTTGTATAAACATAGTTGATTAATTAATCTATCTTTGTGATATAATCCTAAAAACAAACATAGGTGTTATTGCTTTACGTTAGGTCAAGTTATTTCATTAGGAAATTGATAATACAAAATGAAAATGATAAAAATACACATTTTATGTCATGATTAATTTATTATTTTTTTATTTTCATTCTGCTTAAGATTATAATACTGGAGGTCTAACATATTTACGTAACACTGTATTAGATTAAAACAGATATTTCTTAATCCTCGTTTATTCGTAAGTTATGTACTTGGACTTATGTAATAGTTTAATTAGATACGGCTCTGAAGGATAAAGCGTGTCGCATCATGTGGACTTTCAACACATTATAGCTCATGATCTCCTATTTATAGAGCTAATACTATATTTTATAGTCTACGCGAAGACTATTGTGTTCAATGTTGTTTTGATCGTAAAGTTATATACTTTTAGTTTAAATTAACTGTTAATTTTTTATAAATCTGCACAAATAAACGCTGTTTTGATACCTACGTTGGTCCATAAAGTGGCTGTTTTTAATTATATAACAGAGATCTAAAATATTAGCTGTCCCACAATGCCACATCTTTAAATGCACTAAATTCAAACATTGCTATTTTTCAGTAGAATTATATGTATAGAAAATAGCTGTTTTTATATACAAAACTTAGTATTATTGTCTATTTTTATGAAGCGATAAAAATTTGGTAAAATTTTTTTAAACTTGTTCTCCGTATGATGAAAACTTTTGTTCATTATGCGGAACAAAAGGGTCTTCATGCGATTATGCATTTTAGCTCATACTATCCCCTTAAACTATTTTGAGATGCCACAAATTTTTACGCCTGAGACAATTTTTTTCCAAAATGTTAATAAATTACACTGTCATCTTCCTTACTATTATATAAAAAAAAACATAAAACCTATTCTACCATTAAGTCACTTTATTGACTCTCGCTGTATATGAAGGTTATAAGATGTACGAGTAGAATGATTAGTTGTGCTTCAGTTCACCTTCCTCTCAGTACAGCGTCTGAAATCTGATGATCTCACAGACTTGACTCCTGGAATCTGGAGTCAGTTCATCTAAACAGAAGCTCGAAATGAACTCTACATTGACATCAGAAAAGGTGTTTTAGACAAATCGTAGTGCAAACAATCACTTGATGAGGCAATGAAAACACCAATTTAATATAATAATATAACACCAAAACTAGGTTTCACTAATATATTTTTAGAGTAGATATCTCTGCCATGGTTTCAACTTTCACATTGAATCAACCCTTCCCACAACAGCTATGTCACGTACTGTTACTGCCCTTTCTCTACTGTTACAGTTCAACTCCTAAAGGCTGTCGTTGTCCCATTTGTAAACTTTTCTACAAATGTGTTTCTTTTGATTCCTAAACTTGATAGAGCTACCCTTTATCACTGCTTATCTATTTAATATGATCTGTGGATTAATAATAACGTCTTCCTGAGTACTAAATATTTACATTGCTATATTATAATTGGTAATGAGGATCATTTAGGATAAAATATTGAGTTAGGACACTAAATGCTGAAAGGGTACCGGTATTTAAAATAATAATCGCAATAAAATTACACCATAATCCAACTAATACGTGATAGAAGTTGAGGTTTAACCTGATTCAGCCCAGTAATCTTACTTATAACCCTAAAGTTGATATAACTGACTAGTAGAACACTTGTTGTATGGTACTTAAGCAGTTGAGACGTTGTATACAGAACGTAAATAACGTAAAGGCCGTCTCTTATTTTTCATATTTCTTGCAGTTCCCACTGCCATTCTTGACTATAGACTTTTCAGCTAATATTCGAACCAACATTAGTCAATCGAAATTACTTTCAGTCATGTTGACATAGTTTGGTCATTCCACCGGATCTTTCCATCTCACTTTACCGGATAACCTAACCGGATGGTAACTTTAACCGCGAAAAATGAAATATGTCTAATTCGTCATCAGACCTTGTGTCTAGTGAGTAGGCCCACACATCTACTTTGAATACTTAAATAGGAATATATATCTGCTGTTGGGTCCTGGCTTGTCAACAACAAATGAAACTTGCTAGAACTCCTCAATATCAGCAGCTTATAAGGCGTTTAAATGTCCTTTATCTTACAACTATAAACCTCTATCTATAAACCTCGATTTACTTTCATTGATTTGTCAGTATTAATTATATTACAATTGCCTAATTGCGTAGTAATACTTATAATAACGTTGTATACAGAATGTCTCAGATCTCTATACTTGTATATTTTTGTATTATTCATAGACTAAAGGCAAACTAGAATGACACATTAAAACTTTCGCAAATTCATCAACTACCCGAATAGCCCTCATTAAAAAAATCACTGATTTAATTCTAATTCAACAATGGCTTGTAATAAGTTGACATTGGTATGTAATTTTATAACCTAAAGGTATAAATACAAAGAAACTTTTAGAACCTTAAATCGTCGATAGATAGTTGAATTGCAAATACAATGATTCCACGTTTAAGAAACGAAGAGTAAAAAAGGGAGATAATGTGCTTTTAATAACTCGAGTACTAAACAATATCTACTGTAATTATGTGACAGCATTGTGTGAAAGCCACAAAAATGATCTGTTTTAATTTTTAGCTACCTACTCTAATCAGATGATTATAACGTTAAATTGTTGAAATGTGGTCATAAATTCCTACCTATTGCAGGATTTAGGTATTTTTTGTAAAAAAAATATATTTGTAATTTGCAAAATACTAACTAATATAGCCCACATACAATTCATTACACTATGGCCCGAGGTTCTTTGCTAATGGAAGTTGTCTAAATTCAACATTAAAAGTGGTTTTTTATGAGGGAGTATAAAGCTTACAATTTTCCGAAGGCCTTTTTATTATTGGTATTAATATATTATAATAAATATAAATAATTATAATAATTATTACCTTAAGCTATAATAATAATAGTAGTTTTTTCGTTATAATTTTTCTTGTGTCGTATTTATGTTCTTTTCAATATAACGATTCAAATTCCCAAAATACTACTATTCTTTTAATCTCAAAATACAACATTGAATGAAACAGCGCCTGTACTGAAACGATACTAGTGAAACATTTAACTCACTGGAAATTAATTTTCTCAAATAAAATTTGCTATCGTCTATATCCTTAGAATGCAATTTACAGGCTTTACTTATAAAGTATAAAAATAGTAGCTTTGTATTATTTGAGAGCGGAAAGTACTATATATATAAGCTTCTAGTTTTTGTGACCTTCCATTAGGATTCGCTTATTATACATAGCACAATATACGTGGTAACAATGTATATCCTCCTCAATTTTATACACTATCTGTGAAGTTTGTAAACCAATGTTTAGAAATCTCATAGTTGTAAAACTAGGATTTTTACCAAACATTGTTGCAAATTATTATCACCAGTTCATCAATGAAAAGACTTGGCATACCATTATGGTATTGATCTAGAAAATTGGTAAGACCACTGTTAAAATCAGTGTAATTTTGGCTCAATCGTTTTAGAAATAAAATATTAATTTTAATTTTCTGTACACGCTACCGAATTGTACGTAAAATTCACAACACTTTTATTTATTCCAACTAAGACCTTTTTATATTCACTTCAGAAGTTTGTTTCTATTAAGTAAATTTAAAAATTAGTACATAAAACGCGAGATTTTTCCTATGCTAGTTTCTAATTGATTCAAGCTGAAATAAAGATGTAAGAATTTCATATGCATTAAACAATTTGTATGCATAGGAAAATCATCCACAAAAATCTGGAGATATGGACATTTATGCAAAATTTTGTCTCTGAACCATTTCTCTACAAGGAGAAAAAGTAGCAAATAATATAACTGTAATATAAAAGTATCAAAATATATAATATCGTCGTCTTCGAACGATTTGATAAATAATGGCTATATTAATAATATAAAATCATGTTCTTACCTACTAATATTATACATGGATTAATATGTAATTTAGAAAATGTTTCAACATTTCAAAAAAAACTTAAGTGATTAAAAGTTATATGTCACTTGTGTTTGTGCTAGTATATGTTCTGGTCTCTTTACAGGAACAGTCAATGTGCGCCGCCGCAGCGGTCATTATAGGCTGGTAATGACAGCCTCTCTGTCTGGTCTAGTCTAATCTAGTGTCAGCAATCAATGTTATAAGTCTATAATTCCTCTCTATAGCTCTAACTTGGTCTAAATAATCAATATTGAAAGGATAACACTGACAACTAATTAAATCAATAGTTAAGTTGTTAACACTCAGAACACCACGCGGTTACGGAATAAAGATAGGTAAAAGTTTTGAAAATAATATCGCTATTTCAATGATAGGTTCTTAAGAGTCAGCTGCAGTGAAAGGATATTGACCTTTGCCTAATAAGCACATTTTAAATCTCTTGCTCTTTTAGCGAGAGAGAGGCACCTAATTTCGAAGATTTTAGTTATACGAATCAAAACGCTTAATATTTTTTCTTGTAACGTTTTTAATATTAAAGTAATTAAATCATGAATAAATTAAAAGTTTTATATTGTGTCTGACTGAGAAATAGAGATATCGATAAAAATAAAAATGCCACTTCCTATAACTATGACTGAAATTATTACTATAAAAGTGCATGAGGTTTAACATTGTTATTATGACGTTAAATCAAGATGGTTGCCACTATAGCTGACTCTTAGATTAGTATTTAATGTGGCAGGTGTTATTTAGTTTGCTTATCCTGCTCTAACCCAGAACTGATTTAAACATTTCGATAAATAAATGGATCTAAAAACATATAATCCATGTAGTATTGTCATCAAACTTCTAATTATTACATTACTTATTACAATCATTAAAATTCAATCGCGAATAGTAATCGTTATAAATAGCGTAAATTAACAGCTACATTTGTACTTTAGTAACATAATATATTTAAAAAATAATTATTAAAATAAATTTATATTATATACACTCATAAATTTCGTTACTACTTTGATTATCTTACTTCAGACATGCAATACATATTTTAACCCAATTTTACTACAAACAGCACAAGCCCTGTATTTATACTCAAAAGATATGTCACTTAAAACGAACAACATACTTTGTCGAAACAGCATCAATTATTCAGTTGTTGCGGCGTCCTGCACCGAGCGCCATCTACAGGAAGAACCCCTAAACACAGGAATAATTTAACTCAGATAGTATAACCCTATTAAATGTATTGAAGCACAAAACAGCATCAATATTAATATACAGTTGTTGCGGCGTCCTGCACCGAGCGCCATCTACAGGAAGAACCCCTAAACACAGGAATAATTTAACTCAGATAGTATAACCATATTGAATGTATTGAAAGCACAATACAGCTGTGTTAATTTAAAAAACTTATGGAATGTTGTGACAAGTTAATAAATTTTTATAATATTTATGAAATATATAGGGTGCGCTTATCCTTAAAAATGTTTGTTTTAATAGCAAGTCTCTGTACTTAATACAAAATAAGGGTTTACACAGGCTAACCATTGTGTACTTGATCGACAGCCTCGGTTAATAGATGACAAGAACTCCTCTACATTTTTTGTTTTAGCCAAAGGTTTTAAAACTTGCATGCGCGTTCTGAAAAAATGAAGTTCATTGTGAAGGCCTATTTGAATAAGTGTTGAAACAAGAGATATTTTTACAAAATACAAAGTCCTTTTGATTTATTGGCCCATACCCATTTGTGATTTTATATACTTTATATACGCGGCAAAAAGCACCTAAGTATTCCGTCTGAATATTTAACAGCTACATTTGTAAAGCAATTATAAAAAAATCAATATGTATTATTTTAAAACCTCAACACAATACAATCAATGAAGACATGCCTTAGATTCTGCTGGGTAATAAGTATAAATAATTCTTTTCCGATGAAAATAATTCTTTTATATATATATATAAAAATATCAAAAGTTTTTGTGCATTATAAATAGTATATACCCGATCTGCCAAGTTGATTGTATACATGTCCAAGAAATGTCATATTTTAAGGAAATTTATATAAACTTAAATGAAGACTTATTTTCACGTTGGAGTAAATTAAATTTACTCTTAATATTTTCTCATAGATACTTTAATTTTGTTTGAAAAACAAAACGTATTGTAGAATCAGAATTTTATTTAAAATGTTGTAAGGATTTATATAAGCATTTCAATCAGAAACATTTTGCCAGGAAAACTGTTGGAGGGTAGAATCCAAATTTTATTTTGGTATCAAAAACATTTATTGTGACTAGGAAGTGGGGATAGTTTACTTTAAAAGATATAGCTTTGTTTTAGACACACGCACATAAGCTTCCTACGTCGCTTTTATGACTGACACGTTAGTCTAGGGTTAATGTAACTCTAGTTCCAAGTAATTATTCTCGTCACTAAAGACTTCAAGACCTTTCCAATGAACAGTTGATATAATCAATAATGTAAAAAATATTGATTACGATCGTAAATGTGTCTCTTAAAATAAAGTGTAAAAAGAATATTTCAGAATTTATTATTGAATTAGAAGAAGATAGAAACTAATTAGTACGTTGTTATGATTAGACTAGCCGTTAATTGCGGCTTCCCACGCAATTTTAATAATCGATCTTATACTAGTTATTAAAATCACTTATGGTGTAATTTTAATCCTATGGCATTTTTCAAACTCAAGTATGCATACATCAAGTACGTAATATTTCAGTGGTAATGCTACAGAATATGAGTTTAACCTGACAAAAAGATTTGCGTGTGTAAGACAATTTCTAATTAAAATTAATTATATTAGTTATAGTCTGTTTTTTCCCCAATCAAAAGTACAAATATAAAGGACTTAGAAACTTGCTTCGGTTAAAAATCATTACTTCTTATCGGTGCCAGGTAAGTCCGGTCTAAGATATTTCCAGTGCAATAGTAGATTTTTCCTTCTTCCGATGAAGAACAAATATATACAGACGCAGGTCTGAGACGTCTACTTGGGTTAGAAAACCGTGTTTACTTCCGACCGTATACATAAAATCACCTACTGTGACACAGTTGCCTTTACATTACTGCCTCGGTAAAAAAAACCACTTACTAATTTACTTTCGGTTTTCAAGATTTCCAGTGCCCTAATTTAGTTTGCCTTATTTTCTGATTAAGAAAATGTAAATACCTACGTAGGACTAAGAATCATATTGCGGTCTAGGAGGGAAATCCTACCATCATTACTTCCTATCTACTTCCGGCATATTTAAAAAATTTGAATTAAGTTTGTGCAAAGTTTGTAAGGTTTTGTGTTGTGAAGTCTTTTGGTTTTTGGACTAGTTTTGGAAAGAATGGATCGTTAAGGCATGCGATTTTCTGTTTACCATTAAGTCAAAGTTAAAATGCCAATCACAATGGCAAGGAAGCCCGGAAGTCTGGAGTATCGTAGGTGAGATTATTCAGCTTTGCTCATTGATATTGGTTTTACAACAGTGTTTTGATAATAATTCAATGCATTAGAGGTTTCTAATTAGACAATGGTGTCAAATTCAGATATTAACTTTGCATTTGCTCTCTGTGTTACACTACTTTTCAAGCACTGTACGATTAAAATGTACAAAAACTTAAATGTTTAAAGATATTTCAGCCAATTTGTCAAACTTCAAATGAAAGTGTCAACAGCTGTTTGGTATAAGTTAAATTTGGATTTTGAAACACAAATAATACCAATTTTTAAGATTTCAAAATATTACAGGTAACGTGTCTAATATTTCTACATAAAAACCTTTTACGTATTTCAATGAATATTTTACAAAAAGAATTAGGAGAATTGGTCTAGCTGTTCTCGAAATTTGCTATTAATATTTTTATGAGATTATATGAAGATGTAAACAAAATAACTTTAAATTTAAATAAAAATACAATTTTTTATGTATCCTGACTAATTAAATCATTTGTGTTGATTTAAATAACTTCATAAGCTTTGAACATAAACAACACATAAATTTTGATTCAGGATTTCATAGGAACTGTTGATAATTATAACTGTACTGGTATAAAATTATGTAAGTTAGATACATTTGAATATATTTCTTGACTGAAATTTATATTTTTATCAGTGCTGATACATTCCATAATCATATTTAGACATTTTAAAGTTACGATATGTGTACTATATTGGTAAAAAATAACTGTCCTTTTCTTTCCAATAAGGAAGCATAGCTGTACAAATGTTCATACTGATTTATACGGTATAAAAAATGCACAGGCACGCTACAGAAAGTACTTTAATAATCTTTTAGTTTCCCTGTTGTTGAAGAGTAAGAGGTTAATAGAAATAAACTCCAATAGTAGAAATCAACTGCTAAAACTTGTGCTGTGAATGTACGTGAACCACTAGAGGTATATATATACCTCGCGTGTGTGTGCGTGTGTGTAGATAAACTTCTTAACGGGGAAATATTTTGGCCTCCGGGGAGAAAGTTAGTGAAGGCGCATGGGCATTTTCGGTGAGAACATGAGAACAGTTGCAATGGACTGATTTTTGTATCCAAAGTTATCTAAATTAGTTTCCACTCATCTTTATGAATCGTACAGTAGTATATTGTGTGCAATGACATTGACGGAACTCGTAAAGTCAGTATTTGAATCACTTTTATTTATAGATTGTAGGTCGTTATTGAATGGAAACAATAGTGACCATTGTTCTATTCTAGCGTCCAATGAGATAAACTTGAAATTAAGACTTCACGTTAACCATCTTCTATCAACTTCCATAAAACTCGTGTGTTAATCACTGATAATGTTTTCGATAATTGACAGGTAATACAACGCAGAATAGACCATTTTCAGTTCATTCCATCCTAACGAAGGTTTAAGATTGCATCAGTATGTATAAACTAGCTATATTCCTTGTTGTATTATTGACTGCTGCTGAAGTAATGGACAGTCGTCCTTGTCGTACCTTGTGTGAGAAGGTAAGTTATAAGAATATGGTATATCCATAAATGCGTTGCCAGTTATTTTAGCAATGACCATTCATGTTTAGCAAATGATATATCGTTCAACAACCGTTATAATATCCAAGAATATAAATGCGATCCTTGTAACAGTGAACGGCTATTTTTTTAACAATCAATAAAGATACGGACACGAGTTATACCGTTTTGTGATTTAATGTAAACACATTAAAGTGTTTTTTATATCTATTTAACAGTCTATATTATTAATTTATTAGATTACATATGTTACACGATAGATCACTAATTAGCTACGGAATGTTTAAAACCTCTTTAAGTTGAAGAATTGAATATATAAAGGATGTGATTTAATTTAATAGTTTTAAAATCCTGAAAATTAATTGAAAAGTGATTTTTTACAGTATGAAATTGATTAAGAATTACAATGTATAGTAAGACTGGTGTATCTAAGTATATTCCATAACTGAATAACTAAAAACTAAAAATGAAACTGACTTTTTAATAAAGTGATTGTAGCAAAATTAATTTTTTTTAACTTTTGAATGTATAACATGATTAAAATAAGAATTGAACAGGTAAAGTACTTCATTATTAAAGTGATTACAGTAAAATTAATATTGAAAGATACTGATGACGTTGAATAAAATAACATTATGTTATTGCTGATCTTGCAAAATTATTATAATTTCAAATATTTCT
Organism: Homalodisca vitripennis; assembly: GCF_021130785.1. Lineage (NCBI taxonomy): Eukaryota > Metazoa > Arthropoda > Insecta > Hemiptera > Cicadellidae > Homalodisca > Homalodisca vitripennis. The sequence continues at coordinate 124,083,184 of NC_060215.1, read as the reverse complement.
ATCTTTTTAAATAATCATATTCAAGTTGTGATACATTTCTAGATTTGAATGTTTTTATGTAATCAATATAACGATAGCTATTTTGATAATGGCTTTGAACTACCCATCTATATACTTCAACCCTCCCACCCCGAAATATTTTAAAGTTGGTAGTTCCGAACAAACCTCTTATAGGTAACTAATTATTAACTAAGTAGTAACTTTGTAGTTTAAAAGTTATTAGAAAGAATTTATCACCGACGCAAATCATGGAAGTTTTGATTATTCTGGTAAACTATTATCTCCGTAGTCCATTCCGATTTGCTAACCCAGTCCTGGACAGCTTGAGTCTTAATAAACTTTTCAGACCGATTTCGATGTTGTCATATCAAATATATTGGAAAGATATTTTGAAAAAATTATAAAATCATAACTAAAATAGTTTAGTTAACAAACGATATTGGTTTAGAAATGACAAAAATGCGTCAGGTGCATTATTTACTACATCTGTGAAAATCTTTCACTTCCGTGGATTACAGGCATTTGTTGATCCCGTTAAAATTTTTTTATGTTAAAGCAATCCGACGATTGATTCCCTAGTTTCTTCGACGGTCGGCAACAAATAATGGCGATCATCGGAGGAGAGAGTGATACTCTGAAAGTTGTGCAGGGAAACACACTTGGTCCAACATTTCTTATTTGCATATCCAACATTTCTAAAGTCAACTTATAAAGTAAAGGTTTTCTTCTCACAGATGACACTGCTGTGGTAGGCTCGGCCTGCGCGGTGAACCAGGCATTTTGCCAAGCGGCCGAGGACCTAACGAAGGTACAAAATTGGCTTAACCATAACACTCTTACATTACATTTAGATAAAACTGAGTACCTTCCTATTTATCTACGTAATGAACCTAGTGCTGGGATACGGAGATTGTGCTCCTACGGTGATTCCTGGAAACATTTACTGAAATTAAACACTATGAGGAATGATTTTACAGTAAGTAAATGAGCTAAATTTAAAATATTAAGACCAAAATCAGGAAGTGAGATATCTGCAGCGTTGCTAAAAGATGATCATTTTAATGATCTGTTATAATATTAAAGTTGCAGCCTAAAAACTAAATCCAAGCGCTCAAGCTGTCACTCGGCTTAATCACATAAAACTTTCTGTCATAAAACAATATATTATTCACTTGATGTATTTACATAAGAGCTCTTTGTGAATTTTCACAAGGGCATTACAAAAACGATATAGCGTCGTAAAGAAAGCTGCATAAGTTGACGTTCTATTATAAAGTGTATGTGGAAATAATGTGATAACTGGAAGCTTATAATTTAATTTAAGGTAAGAGCATTAATATTTTGACTTTTTCGTACATAAATTATGTAGAAATTATAAAATATGGTAGGCAATGAAAACGTTTTCATATTACGAATGTTGATGGTTTTTTTTCTAATAAATGAAAAATATATTAAAACAGTGTATTCTTCTAATATAAACTCCTCACAGGAACACGCATATTCAGTTATTTCTATTGTTTATATTTAGTTAGTTTAATTATTTAATTTGTAAAATACGTGAGACACCTGGGATCTTCGAAAGAGTTCGGCAGTCTATGAGAAGACGGCTGGATGCTTGTATTTTGAATGAGGGGAAACATTTTGAACATCTACTGTGACGTGGTTAGTTTTTTAGGACAAGTGTAACTTTTTTGTTGAATGATAATTCAGATAACTTTTTTATGTATGATAATGTATGATTGTTAAAAATATTTACTTGATAAAAAATAATAGTAACTCATTAATTTGTTTTAATAAAACAGCTGTTTTAATTTCAATATTACATTTGTAGAGAGCTTAACAGATTTTGTCTATTTTTCATGCGTTTTGTATGTAATTAAGGATTATTTTTTAAAGTTTGCGTTTGTCTATTATAGACTTATTTTACATCTTTCTCTTCGAAATTAAATTTTCTACAAGTACCGTGAAAAAATATTTTGTGTTTATTGTACATTTAACATAGTAAATCTGCTTCAAACCTAAATGTAACTTGTTTTTCGGGACCAAGTTTCGCGTATTTCGTCACGTATCTTAAAAATTACTGTAGCTACAGGTCTGGAAACGGTTTTATTCAATTTTTCAGTTCATTTTACATAAAGTACGCTAAATTGTACATCTTAATTAACAGCCAACAAATACCCGTAGGGCTTCGTTGCAGCAGGGGAACTGAAATTCAGACGAAATCTTTCACCCTGTATAACTTGGTAACTAAGCATTTTCGGACCTATGTTAATTAGACCTTTTTTTCTTATTTTGATGTGAGGAATCACGCCCTGACTTATGGGCACCTTTTTTCAGAACACCCTGTATATATATATATAAACCTGCAGTTTGGCTTCAATAAAAACGAGATAAGTCAATTCAAATGTATATTTTACGTATTTATATAATTATAATATCTTTCAAATGTTTCATATGCCTATGTTTGTCTGTTATCTGGATATAATGTGTATTGGAAATAAATCCATGAATTTATAACCATAATTTAGCTAATACAGTAAAGATAAAGTAATGGTGTGAAAGATTTTGTAAAAATGCGTCTGCTTAAAGGAAATATAAAGTATATTTAGTGCCAATAGAATTAGTTAATATCTAATATTGTACATATTTACTTGTTAGGATTTCCGATGCTTGTAAGATTTTCGAAATCCAAATGGAAGTTTCAGATAAATGATAAATAGTCCTGTTAGATTCCGTAGTAAACAGTGTTTCATAACCTTACATATTTCACTATAGCGGATTAAATGATAGTATTTAAAGGTTTTATGGAGCACATAGAACAAGTAGTATCAGCTGTGAATGACACCAAAGTATCACTGCAGTGCTAATAAACCTCTATCGTGTATGTCATGAACACACATATATTCTTCAGAGTAAAGGAAGATAGCTGATACTCTTTCTTGGCTCTGCACAAATATTCTCTGGTACTCTTTCTGCACACATAAATAAGAATATATATTTCAATTTTACATGTATAAGAAATTGGAAGAAATGATAGGTCTTCTTTCAGTTCTATAGATTACGCGGTTGAGGTTCACAAGCAAAACACGACAGTGAATTAAGCATAGCAGAAAAGAAATTTCGACTGAACTAAAGTTATAAGTATGTGGAACCATTTACCATAGAGGAGAGTTTCTGGTCGGATAGGTGATAGAATAAATAATACTGTACAGGCTAAAACAGATAATGCACTTGATCATTTCGGCGATGATGAGAATGAGGGCGAAATAATGAGATGATATCGAGGATTGGAAAGACAAACACAGACTTAATATAAGGAATGTGATTGTGATATTTTAACCCAGATTTTCTTGAGTTGTCATTCGTGTTTTTATAAATTTTAACAGTTTATAACATGTAACTTATAGGTTCTGACATTTATTATTGTTATTTAACATAATCAATATCACTTTTCAAAAAGTATAACATAGCTCATACTCATGAAAATAATTATAGAAAGCATGGTTTAATCACATGGTACACTGTAATATGATTTTAAAATAAAATAATTAAAGTTTTATTCATATGTTCAGCAAATCAACTACTAAGTGGAACTTCCTTGGAGGTAGAATACTTTTGCTAGCAATATTTTTAAATGTTATGAATGCTACAAACATAGTTGTGTCAGCCCTATAAATTTAATTAAATACGTCACATGACGTTCACACCAGGAAAAAATATTGGGCTAAATGTGTATGCTTCTTACAACCGCCACCCGATTAATTTTTCAAATATGTACCTCCTTGTCATGGGATGAGCCAATATATACTGTATTTTCCCCCTTTGCCAGTCTTATATCTCACCAACTCTGATAGATATGCAGCATGTGTTCCATAGTGTATCTGAATTGAGAAGTTTGTGATTTCTTGATCATTAACAAGGAAACTCAGATGTAGCGTTGAAATATAATTTATTCCAACCAGAAATGCTCTTATGCACGCAAAACCTGATCAAGAATGAGTGCATTAACCTCTGGTTATATTACACGTAAATACTTAAATAATATTTTTACTAATGTATTCTTCCTACTTACATTTGAAAAATATCATAAGTCACCACCATAATAACTTTACATCATACGTGATTGAACTAACTAGGATCCTGTTTTTTTAAATTCCTAAGCTTCAACTTTTGTAAGCTTAACAAAAAAAGTTTCCAAACAAAATTAACTAAACACCTTAACTTTCACCAACAGTTTAATTTACAACATTAACTGAAATATTAATTGGCCACTAGCAGCAATAATTAACCAAAATTGGAAGATTATAACTAATTTTTATTTAGATAAAAAAATCTATTGTTATTTTTGTTTCAGACGTAAATACTAGAGGCCGAGATGTCGTGTAATAATGAAGATCATCTTATCAACCCTGCACGATTTGTCCCTAGACAGCAAAATCCCTTGTCTGTCACCCAGTCTACAGAAGTAGAAGAATTTCTTCCTAATCACTCCAGTTTCCCCAAGGTTAGTGATTTTTATATAAACGAATCCGGTTCGTATGAAAATAATAGCATTGTACGTAAAACCAACTTCAATTATAAGCTAATAAAAAGAGGCACTTAAGGAGCAAGTATACCTGTACGTCAATGAACAGGTGTAAATTTGAAACGCAGAGGGTGTGATTGGATAGCATTTTTTTCTCTCAAGACAAGAATCTTATAAATTGCACTTAGTCCTATAAGAATCTTAGCGCTGATTCCGGGTTGACAGGATATTCAGGATGGTTAGGGGATAGGGGCCACCTCCTATAGAGATCTATGAGGAAGAATTATAGCACTAATTTCCCTTGGAAGAAGGGCAGGTCAGCTCTGAACCAGCCTCTCCAGCCAAAGCAGGCAGGGGGTGGCACACCCTTGTTGATGCTAGCAAGAACCTCTGATAGTTAGGGAACAAACCCCACCATCTCCAACAGTCATCTCCCGCAGTAGACGACCTATCAATCACCCTTGCCCTTGCGCTCCAGAATCTCGACATTTGCAGTTAGTGATGTGCCACTCCTGGACATCCATAATGTTGCCCAGATTTAAGTGATACTTCAGTTTTTGCTGTGCCCAGTGGTAGGTTCAACTGGAAGTTATAAACCAGCCAGAAGTGATCTCTGCTGGGTTTTGGATAGGATTAAATGATTAATAAATGAGTCTGTGGAGAGTCAAAATAAGAAAAATGCTGTCACTTATGGCTCAAGCAATTTATTGATATTTTATAAATATCGATGTTCAGTCAAACATTGATTGAACATGAGATCTTCATCCTCATATGGCACAGCACTGGTTTGGTCCACGAGACTGGCTTGATTAATCTTGAACACAGTGTTTATAGTTATTGGTGCCACACCACAACATAAAGGTGAAGGGTTAAAACCAGGATGCCCTCATATCACAGCTCAATTAAACGAGTCTCCCACTAAACGAGTAAATACAGTAAAAATGGGTTTGTAAAAATGATGAGTTATGAGCAAACGTGAACACTGACGAAAGTCACACGCCTCGATGAAGAGATCGGACAAACTATACATTACAAGGCCCAGAGAGAGAGAAGTCCAAGCGATAATGCTGGTCGACATCTTGGGACGCAACCCTTTCCAATACAAACTGAGATGTGTTGCAACTTGGATGGATTGATTCTTTTTATTTACAAGATGGATTGGAACCACGCTCGATACACAGCGTAATCTCAAACCAATCTAAGACGAGAAAATTAATCAGGTGAATACAGGCAGCACAAATTAATTTTAGTGAAAACTATATGATGAATTATGCTATATATATTATACGACCAAACATTATGGAGTTGTGGGATTTTTGTACGACGTTTGGCCCATCGAATAACATGCAAAATAATACTAGAAAAAACGAGTCATTTGTCCAACAACAAGTTGTGTAATTTACAAGTCGTTGCCCGAGTTTTATGTTCCATATTACTTAAACTTACTCCCAGATGAAATTGAAAAATTAAGAAACATGGGTATTTAAAGAGCCAGTGCAGTCTCTGCTCTGTTGTTGTGTGGCTTACTACAACACACAATGAGCTGACTACTTAGCTTACATCTGAACTAACTAAACGTTTACCCTGCATACACTACAAAACAAACACATACGTTATTTAAATACACATGCACAGGCAAATAAAGTGAATAATTGGGTAAAGCTTAGTTATTTCAGCGGTCAACCAGATTTTGTTTATAACTAGGCTGCCACAGGCACACAAAGAGCAACATTTAAATTTTTGTAAAAATAAAAACTAAAGCTAAGCAAACAGTTTATAAAGCTGTAATTTAATTTTGTGTCATGTTTTTTTATAGTTTATAGTTGTTGTGGACCTCACTGATAAATCATGTTGACTTGGGGTCAGGATTCTGTAAAATTACGTGTTAAAAATAAATAAATTAAACTCGTTTATTTAAAACACGTAACACACAGCCACATATGCTGGGCACTACTCAAAAGTTTAATTGAATTACTCTAAGTTTTTTTTTCCTTTGTTAACCGAGGGTTTATTTCAGAACTACTACTTAGTACTACTGGAAAATAAAATAACTTCTAAAATTTGATCCGGAAGTGTAAATAACAGTGGGCTTAATATCTAGAGAATTTACTTATATTTTTCGACAATTATTAATAATATTTTACATAAAATGTATGAACGTGACAATCCGGAAAACAAATGTTAAGAGCGTATAAGATAGGGGACGAAACGAAACCCACTCAGTGTGGAATATCTTTCCCATAAGATACTGTACTAGATTGAGGCTACATTGATGCAAGGTCTACTAATGACAAAGATAAAACACTATGGTATTAAAACTAAAACTCTAAAACTTTACAGAAATCCCCCCAAATTCACATGGGTAGGGAATAATTACAATATCACCTAGCCGTGCAATGAAGTGCGTGGTATCGGCCTCACCTTGTACATTCTCAGGAGATCCGATTCCTTCAATCACTCAAGGTCAAGCAATCTGGGACCATGAACATGTCAACTTTGATGAAGAATTAGAGTGTGAGGTGATGTCTGAACAACCCTAATCAGGTACCAATTTTTAGTTAGTGTAGGAACAGTTAGGCCGAGTTGTAAACCGTAAAAAACCTATACTTAAAATCAAAAGTCTAGTTAATGGTTTGATTAAACTGTTGAAAAGTAAAAAACCTAAAAAAATAACGAAGAAAGTTTACCTTTAGCAAAAATGAATTGAGCAGTCTAGTCTCCGACAAGGTTCGGTGGATGGAAAATTTTAAAACAGAAGGTTCCTCTCCAACAGGAAAAATCTAGTGGGTGCTGCAGAAAGATCAGAGGTTCAAGAAAGCGTTATATATTCCAAAAAACCATATTGGATGCATTACATTAAAAACTGCGAACTCTTGTACAACAAGAAAGTAGAATAAAAAGAAGGTGAAAGACGCCACGGAAGCTACCACCTCAAGAACACAATTGTGTGTCAATTCCTGCAATATGTTCTAAAGATCCAGAATCATTACAAAGAATAGAAACTAGGATGGAAGAAGATGCAACTGATAATGGAAAAGCTACTGTATGTATTCATCAAGATACAGACCAAGTAAACAAATTAGTATTCTCTATTACTATTGTTTTATTTCTTAGACGGTATTTTCCGTGTTTTTCTTAGTTGTATTTTATTTGCAGTTTCTTCCTGGAATGATACACGATAAATTTTTGAAGATCTAAGTTTTCTTTGGTATTGCATGATATTTCTTGTCGGAAAGGTATCTGCTGATAGTAAATCCTGGATTGCTGTTTCTGGCAACTTTGACCGAAAGTTGAACTCTTATTTCAGTTTTTCTCAAGGTGACATTTCTTCACTGGTCGCTTTTGTATGACTATTGAGCAGTTTAGCCAAACCTTGTGCTAGATTTTGGACTGTGAGGCTGGATTCATTATGGTTCACAAATTGGCTAGATTGGTTGGACGCTGACTCAACGTTGGTCTCTGATGGGGTTTCTTGGGTTTCTTTCAACATCACCTTACACTCAAGTTCTTCATCAACGTTGACATTTTCTTCTCATTCAATGATTACATGACGGAGAACAATTAAGGGAAGTGAACTTCTTAAGGTTTTTTAAGATATTTCGGATTTTGTACACTCTGTTATAGATCTAGTTGATGACATAATTATTCCTCTACCAGGTAAGTTCGAGAGGACGTCTGCATGGTCATCATCATTATCACTAGTAACACTTATGACGGATAGTGGTTTCTGAAAAAATAAAAAGTACAAGTTAGCAATTGTGTAACATAAGACTTTGATTTACTGTTACCAAATCTTTAAATATATCAACTTAAATGAGTTTCATTAGTGGTTTGAATTAAACGCAAAAACCGTACTTTTTTGGAGAACATTGACATAACGAGCATGATTCTAATATATTTATTATTAACTAGCACAATAAATTCATACACAGTAACTTAGTGTTTTGCTTTCAGTGAGCTAATGAATAACACATGCTTGCTCCTTAGAAATATTGAGCTTGTGGTAGAAAATGTTTAGGTATACTACCGTTTGTCATACATGAATTAGAATTTTATGACATGGCTACACCTTTAGCTCTCGCGTTTTGATGTGCTTGGAATCCTCATGTCTCTGAATTAAACGTATATAATTATATACGTTTAATTCAGAGACATGAGGATATATGTATATATATACAGATCACAAATTTGATCACCAAATTTTATTAAACTTTAAGAAATGTATTGTAAATTTCTTCAAAATATTTATTTAAATAATGTGCAACATATTTATCGAATATTTTATCCTTAACCGATAAAGTAGCTAAAGGCCGATAATTTTAGGTTACGCTTCTTTATTCTGACTCAAAAATTGGTTTTATAATAGCAACTTTTAGATTGTTTGGAAAGATTCCAGATTTTATTGATAATCTTATAAGGCTGCATATGACATCACAAATCCTTGCCTGCGCCATTTCAATGTCCTTTACTCTTATTCCATCATTCCTAGGGATTTTTATTGTTTAGTGACCGGATAATTTTACGTATAAATACCTTACATGGCTTACGTATGTAAAAGTTTTGAGTAGGTCTAAAAGAGCTAGTTAAATGTGTTATCTTTGAAGGGTAAACATGACAGAGGTCCTTAACACTTTTTTCAAATAAATTTGAAAAATAGTTTTGTATAGTATCCGGAGTGATAACGTTCAAAAACGCTCGTGATATGTTATCGCGTAGGTTTTCAAGGGTATTATTTAAAAGCAAAGCATTTATACAATTCCATTGTTTTTTCATATCATTTCGGACGTTGTAAAATTCTCCAAAAACGTAAGCTCTTTTTGTTGTAAAAATCAATCAATTTATCTTGTTTCGAAATTCTAGGTCACTAAGATAAAAATATATTACAGTCACTAGATAAAAAATTGCTTGGAGAATGCTTCCATTTTGTAAATATCCTATCTCGTTCCTTTATTTTCTTAAAAAGGAAGTCAGTCATCCAAAGTTATTTCAACTCTGAAGCGTGATGGTTCTGAAGACTTTCATGTTATTACTATTTTTTTTACTCCTGACATAGACATTTTAGAACATTTTAAACATATTTTTGTAATGTGAGTTTGGATTATTATCTGTATGTACAGTTGGCCAGGTTACCTGAGTCAAAAGTGTATAAACAGAAACATTACCTACTTAGAATATTTTGCTTCCAATTATCATGACTACTAGAACCATGGTTTTAACAATAGATCAACCTATAAAATAGAGGTCAGCTGGTTTATAGGTAATAACTGCTGGAAATATCCGCCAAGGACGGATCTAATGTAAATATGGTGGATGCTCCATGTGATCAAAACGTTATTTTGAATTTTTTTTCTTGTGTTAATATCCATGCAATTCACGAGTCCATAAGAGGGTAAAATCGATTCATATTGAACTATACGAGATTATGCAGGATGATTTAAAGTAATATTAATGTTACCAACTAATTTAAGTCTCTCCTAGCTATCACATCGACTCAAAAATATCCATCTCATCCAAAAACGACCTTTCATTTGTGATTCTCTAAATGTGTACAATTTGCATGAATTGGTTTTTAAAAATATTTACGTTAAACGCCAATGAAGTCACATTCAGTTCTTCTGACATCAGACAAAATCGGAGAAACAGACAATTAGTTATTAACATACGCCGCCTGGCCCCCTCCCCTTCTCGACTCTCTGCATCTTAACCAACAGTTATAATCTGGTATTTGGAAGATATCAGTTAGGGATAAATCGATGTATATTTCTGATATTAATAACACATCAAAGTTACACCCACATAAGGAAACCCTTAAGTCTTAAAAATTCTTCCGCATAGACTGCAGATTCATGTACAATATTAGTGGAGAATCAATGAGCACTTCGTTAGTTAAAAGGAAAGAATCAATATCAGGGTAACAACGGCATTTATCTATGTTTACATCAGAAATTTCATCGCCGGTAAGTATGTGGCATCTGTCTGTCATGTAATTTTGTTATCTAACGACCTGCGACGGGATCGTGTCTCTGGTGCCTGTCAGTGAAACATACGAGCACATACTCATTTGAATCTTGACATCCTTTGCTATTACTCACATAATTACAGCAATACATCAGGTATAAAATGTTTTAACGATAAACATTATCATACATTACACTGAAAACAAATATACATATTATTTCTGTTAATATTTGGGACAAATTGCTACATCAATATTATGAATACATTACTAATATTCGTACTAATTCGATTCGTACTTTAATTTCAACAATAAAGTAGATTAATCTGAAAATAATCATTAGAGTATAATTTACAGCATCATACCATTGTAAACCGCCTAATTGAGAAAAGGTAAAACATCATAATATTAAGGTAACAATAATACTAAGACATATAAACCAACCCAGACATAACACTGAGTAACACCTCATCAAGCCATCCATATAAATACCACCTGAGCCAATTCTAAATATTGAAGATAAAAGAATGAAGATACAAATAAAGAGTGATTAAAATTTATAAATTTTTATAATACATACAAGTCTGTCCAGGTCCCTTCTTGATTAAATATGTATAATTAAACATTTTAATTTTTTCTCAAATATTCTTCCGTTTTTCACCCATACAAATTTATAGTCTCTGTCTATGGCCTTAATAGTACGGTGTAATTAGACCTAAACCTCAACATCCAAAGTAAAAGTTTTCCTCCAACACCAAATTGCTCTACATAGTCCCCTTATTCTATGGTAAAAAGTTACACCATTTTGAGCATCGTGTTTGGGGGTGAGGGGGGGGAATTTGAAAACTCACTAGTTTTTTTAGTTTTTCGTAAATATTTCAAAAACTAAGCGGTTTATCCTAAACATTGTTATATACAAAAATGTTCTACGTTACATTTTAAATAAGAATAGTCCTTTTCATAATCACTCTAAATTGTACGGTTCAAGAGTTACAGACGGTGTAAATGTTAACTTTTTCGTAATTTTGATAATGTTTTTAAAAAATAAGCTTCGTAAAAGAATGTTGCTATTTCAGTGGCCGGTGGTATGTTAGTGATAAGCCCTTGAAGGAACTACAACCTCACCACCTTATCAAGGGGCACTCTTTTTTAAGGGAAAAGAGGCTTCCACAGGCCTAGGCCATATAAACCTGTGGTACGGAGAAACCCACCCTGAACTTTCTACGAACATTGCAACATAAAATTCACTTCTTAAGCATAAATATCTTTCAAATTTGGAATGTTCAATGTCTTTATTAACTTCACTCATCCTCCAGCACATTATCCTCCTCCTCTAGCTCGTCGTCTAAGATGTTATTATTGGCCATGTTATCACATGCTTGGCCTGAGCAATTGCTGCATATGCTAGTGCAGTTTAGACCACTCCTTCTGCATTCACAATTACGAACGCATTCATCTTTGCAAGTACACATTATAAGGGACAGTAATTCCTGGGGGGCTGCAGGACGTGCTGTTGTAATTGGAGTCAGGTGGTCGCCAATCTTCTTCCAACCCCACTCGAGTGGATCCTTATCTTCATTCAGCCACTGTTGTACCTGGTGGTAGGTCCTAAATGAATGCTGTCTGGACGCTCCTGAAGTGGGGGGTAGTGCATCCAACTTCAGTAATGCATGTATAGGCTGCTTTGCAATCGCTTTCAAGTAGGACTGGTAGCGGAGACAATCTAGATCTTCAGTGTTCTTGGCTCCAAACATTGCAAGTAGGAAGCAATTTCCTGCATCAGCCACTGCACTGGGGTCGGCTTTGGGGTTGTTGAAGACCACAAGTTTTTCACGAAGAACGTTGTTGGCTTGAACTTTCCTATAAGGTGCAATTTTTCCCTTCTTATAGACAGCAGACACAGTGTCACATCCTGTGAAGGCGTATGTAACCAGAAGTACATCTTTCATATCCCCAATGCCTTGCTGAAAGTCAGAAATAATGTACACTTTTTCCTGGTGATTTCCTTTTTTAGGTACGACCATTTTCAGTTTATTCCCTGAAGGTGCGTGGACAGTCAACAGTACTAATAAGTCCGTGTCATCACCAATAACACACGTTTGAACATCTTTCTTCGCTTCATCAATAGCTGTTACTAATAGGTCAGCATCACCCGATGCTTGAAGAACTGTGCAACCACATTGTTGCAAGTGCGATGAAAGGAGGGTTATTAGACCCACCTTGTTTTTAGCACTAGCTAAAAATTCATTTTGATTTATGTTGACATGGATTGAGTCTTCTACTTTGACCACAATGTTGGAACGTGATCTTCGTAGGTGTTCTTGATCCTTTGTGTTACTTCGTTCGTAACCATCAAAAACAACAGTCGCTTTTCCATAATGAGTACATACGTAATCACTATATTGCTCGCAAATCTGTTTAAATGTAGCAGGCTGTTGCCAGATAACACGATGTAGGAGGTGGCCTCCGTCAACTATATAGGACACTTTCACTGGGTCATCGATGTTTGATGATTCTTTTGAATCTGAAACCAAAACCGTCACCATTGATGATTTTTTCCCCCTTCCTCATCAAGCCAGATTCGTCAAACAGTGATGGAGGATATGCACAGAGTTCAAACTGAAAAATTTCCTCTAATCTCTCATCACTCCTTACTGTACACACCATCCGATGTAAGAGAGTGTTAGGATTTACACATACCATGTCGTTGTTAATTTCACCGACTTCGTTATAGAGGCTAGAGACTTGACAGCAAACTTTCTTTTCGTGTGTAATTCTTTAAATGTTTTGTTTTCAATAGCTTTGATGGATATGGCTCCTATTTCAAATGCTTTATCGCAGTTTACAGTTTCATCACCTATAACCCCTGTTGACAAGGAAGAGAGTTCAGGTGATTTAGAGAACGGATTATGTTCTTCAATCCAAGAAATGAAGGTTTGCAAGTCCTTACTGTTTCTTTTTTGCCTTGCATCTCGTAGCTCCACGTCCTGCTCTGAAGAGAGGCTGCGAACACCTGCAAACTCTTCCATTGCTTCGCACACCCGAGAACAAGTCGGCATGGAATTGATCCAAGTGGCAATAGTTGTCGCTGTGATTCCTCTACCTCCAGTCAATCCACCACTACCACGTTTCTCCTAACAATTATTTTTACTTTTTCAACCTTCTATGGTGCCTCTTAGCCTCTTTTTGACTATAATACTGTAGTATAGTATTACTCTTTAATTAAATCATTTAATTATTTCTATATAGCTTTATTTGGAAAAAAAAACTTAAAAATTATATCATTTTTATTTTTACACCATCTGCAACTCATGAACCGTAAATTTTACAGGGAATATGCATATGACATTTTTTGTTTAAAATTTTATGTAGAATATTTTTTATATAACACTCTTTGTGCTAAACAGCTTAGTTTTCAACCAATTTCCAAAAAACTAAAAAAAACTACTAAATTTCCTACTTTGTCTCCCCCTCCCCCCCAAACCCGACGCTCAAAATGGTGTAACTTTTTACCAAACAATAAGAGAGTTATATAGAACAATTTGGAGTTGGAATAAAACTTTTACTTTGGATGTCAAGGTTAGGCCTTTTTTAGGTTAATAACACCGTACTATAAGTCTGGTTTCTCTATGCAATTTTCTATCTTCCACTGTCAAATTTTCATTAAAAGTCTTTAAGATTGCCTGCAGCAGCATTTTTGTAGGCTTTTCTTCCCTGAGTTATCCACTGGTCTCGAACATCCTTCCTTGTAAACTGAACAATCAGTGTGGGTGGGCGCTCAGCGTTGTACTGTTTTAGTTGGTGGGCAGCCTGGATATGTTCACTAATTAAAGTAACATTGATTTCCCCACAAACCCTCTCCAATATCTTTATTGTATCTTCCTACCGGCGTCTTGAACTCCACTTATTACCAAGTTAAAGCATCTGTTGTATTGATCCATGTCATTTGCCTCCATTCTCAATTCTTCTATTTCACCATCCCTGTCCTCTACCTTCCTCTTCAGACCCACTATCTCATGCTTTAGACTTTGGTTTTGCTTTTTCAGCTCTTTTATTTCATTAAGAGCATCTCATTATTCATGCGTGATATAAGACATTGGCTGTCTTTTACTTCCTTGAGTATGCTTTCAAAATCTTCAATCTCACTGGTAAGGCTAGCTATCATAGTCTTGAGCTCAGTGTCACAGTTTGAGGTTAGGCCTATTTTTACAGGAGTATGTATATTTGATTCAGTACTCACGGATTTAGACCTTCCCTTACACTGTGGGTACATCTCTAGACTAATTTATTTTCTTCACTCGTTGTTCTGAAGGTAGTTTCCAACACTACATCCAAATCAATAATGGTTACGACAGCCATGGCACTTAACATGATGTTATTCCGGTTGTAAAATCTCATCACAATAAGCGCACCGCACCATTTCCCAAGACTGTTCAATAATCTTCACCTAGTTGTTGAATAACAATACAAATCAATAGGTTAAGTTTAGATAACGACTGTAGGTTTTGTTGCGGAGTAACAACGACGATTAGCGACCGAGTGCCTCGAGTGCTGCCAATCAAAATATTTTGCCAAGTGGATAAAGAAAATGGTAAAAACTTTATTTTTTTCTTGGTGATTGAATTGTTAGGGATTCTTGTACCTCTGGACTCTCAGGTATGAGTTACATACAACGAGTTTTATATCAACTCAACTTTAATAACTGGTTGGTATTGATTTTGATAACTACGGATTTACAGGCGTACACTTGAGTTTCATCGAAGTACAAAGCGTCCTGTCTTACACACAGCAACTTAATACTTTTGACACCAATTTTAATCAAAGTCGATTCGTAGTTATAAGCTTGAGAATATGTAAAATGTTACGTTTCTTAAGTCACTCGACTGTGGTTACGCGGTTGGTCTTGATTCGAATCACTTTCAATCATTATATGGCTTAATTCTCTTTAAAATTAAAGTTGTTTGTTATCTACACAACTTTAGTTTAAGGATTGGTACTGATTGTATTTATTCTAGATATATTTAAAACGTTCTTTTATCTACCCAACTACAGTGACACGTTATATGAACAAAAACTGCGGTGAAATTATGGTACTGGCGTTAATTCTCAAGATTCTTAGACATATGTTGACTTATTTAAAGTGGAACAACACAGCTGTTTTACAAGATTGTTTCTAATATAATCACTGTGGATCGTCAGTTATATATGCTTCAAATTATTAAAATGTAACTTGTTCTGTATTCCAAGTTACTGTAGTGACTCGTTTCGTACTAATTACAATCACTGTGGATCCTCTGTTATATCTTTACATTTTTCTGGCAAAAATACTGGGTCTATATCAACGCAACTAAAATGACTCGATTTGTACTAATACTAATTACTTTGAATCTTCATGCATAATCTTTTTATTAAAGTGCAAAGTATACTGTTTTTAACACAGCTGTGTAACAAGACTGGCACCGGCTCTAATCATTCTGGCGCCTAAAGCAAATCCTAAGTTTTCTCTTGTCAACTTAACTGAGGTGAAACTCAGATTTGCACTTTTTCAATTTTGGTACTAATTACAATACAGGATTACTATAAAAACAATGGTGCGGTTTCGAACATGGTTTAAAGAAAACCCGAATTACTTACAGTTATTGTTGTTTTTTCGTCTAATTTATCATATCAAACAGTTTTTACATAATTAATAAATTTCAATATGTGCGCCCTTAGTTGCTTGACAAATGTCCAAACAATACTCAACTTCTCTCCAAACACTCTTTAACATTTCTACTGTTAGGGTTATCATTGCTCCATTAAACTTGTGTTTTAAGTGGTTTAGGTCGCGAATATTTTTTGCATATACCACGCTGTTGATGTACTCCCACAAAAAAAATGTCACAAGATGTCTGGACTCCTTGAAGGCCACAGCATAGGTCCCTTGCCGGCCTATCCATCGATCTCCAAATTCTTCGTTTTAATCAATGCACTGAAGTGTGGGGGAGCTCCATAGTGTTGGAAAATAAGTTGATGAATGTTTTAGGGTTAATATAGCTGAGCAAAACCAATAATTGATTAACAGTCAAGATACTCAACTCCATTAATAGTTTTTTCAGCAATGAAGTAAGGTCATACTACGTGATTTTTCATCACACCACCAAAACATTAACTTTAGGCGAATCATGTTGTTTCCCACCAATTACGTGTGGTTTTTCGGAGCCCCGCATGATGTGAGTTAACACATCCATTCATATGGAAAGGAGCTTCGTCTGTAAAAATTATATGTTTTCATTTATTATGGCCAACATTTCAACATGGAAATTAGAACGGTTTCAAAATCATTGGGTTTTAACCCCTGCTGAATTTAGATTTTATAATCATCTTATGTAAAATTTCTTATGTAAACATTTGTGAAAAGTTTTTTTTTAGAATACCTAATTCAACGAAGGTTGGACTTCCCAGGACTTCTAATTGCAGATTTTCTAATTATTTCTACTGTTTCGTATGGTACACCAGGTCCGCTGGTTGATCCCTGTTTCTTAGGCGATCTAGTTTCTTCAAATTGTATAAATCAAGGTGTTATGACATTTTTGTGTGGTGTATATCTTCCAAATTCTCGTCTGAATACACATTGAATTAAAATTACAGATTTTAATTCAGCCAGCAATAAAACAGAATAGCTTTATCCTTTATCCGAGAACATAGTAACTCACTCAACTTAACCGCTACAACAATACAAGAAGTGATTTGAGGTTAGAATAGCTGCAAACAAACATTTGGGTTGGAGGCTTTCAGAAATACCAATATAACATAAAGTAATTCGCCTACTATCTTCCTACGAATTATTGAAACCGAGCCGTTCTTTTATGATAACCCTGTATTTATGTATACCTAGGTATAACATTGAGTTTCTTTAATGAAAACTAGCTTTACGTCAATAAAGATGCAGTGAAACGATTGGTACTGATTATAATTACTCTGGAATCTGAGACATATACTTAACTTTCTATCACGTGGCTTCAACACAACGGCATGATAATATTGGCATTGTAACCTTTCGAAATCCTCTTGTTAACTAAACTGTAGATACACGATTTGTACTAATTATGTTGATTTCGATATTCAGTATTTCGGAATTTTAAATATTGATATTTAAATAATTATATATATATATATATATATATATATATATATATATATATATATATATATTACTTACGTGAGTTTCTTTAAAATTTGCGTGTTCTGATTTCGACAAAGATGGGACGATTTGTACTGATTGTAATCCTCTTAATTCTTTATGAAATACGTACTTTAGTTTCTTTTCCGTGCATATAATTATATACAAATAGCAGGTGTAGAATAGCAAATTGCTACTCGCATATTTGGAGCCCAGGATATTTCTGCAGTCGCAAAATCATAGGATGTGTCAAGGGCCTAATGTATATAATATCTCTATACATAGACATAGTAGAGCTTACTACTACGTCGTCTCAGGTGTACCAACCTCTGCAGTTCTCCACTACGTTTGTTTCCTAGGATATTCCTACATGGTTTTTCTCTCCATGTCTAGTGTTGTATTCTTTGTGTTTGAGATATATTGACACCCGCAATTTCTCATGCACGATTTTGTTGGCATCTACAACTCATTCATCACTGTGTTAATTTATAATAATAAGAGTTCTCTGCACGCAAATATTTATAATTTTTCATCCCGTTAAAAATATGTTAATAACGGAATATTACTATACGCACTTCAAGATTATGCTGGATTTTAACAAATATTTTGACTTTTTTTATAATAAAAGAAAATTTTGGTAAATAATAATAGATATACAATATAAATATAGAAAATGCTACTAAGCTCGCTGTCATTCATTACTAATTCTTCAACTTTCTCAATTATGTAAAAAGTATAATGTTAAAATTTAGACTCCTATCCTTCATAGCGAATAGAAAAACATAAGCAATATTCGAAAGGTTAAACATCTACAGGAATTTAAATCATGATGAAACCCCTAAAGTATATATATTTTTGTTTTCAAATACCGGATTTCTTATAAAGATAAAATTCTACTAACATGTGCCTTATGAGCTTTAAACAGCAAAAACACTTTCAAGCGATGAAACATCCATATGGGTCAATATAAGGTTTCAATCCCCAGATGAGCTATATTTTTGTTTGGAACTTCCTGACATCATAGGCCAGTCGTCTTTAATCAAGAAGAAATCAAGAAATTTATTTGTAATAAACATTTAAAATCTTGGGTCCCAACAAATTACAGATAATTTATCGTTGGGTTCCCATCTTTACTATTCACAACATCCTAATATAAATATGCTCTAATAAAAAAAAGAAAACCGTTGAGGCGCGCTTTTGGCGTCGGTGCTTTCAGCCATTACCAATGGAATGCACAACCAGACTACAGGTAAAGTAATATCATAAACATAGTGCCTGAATTAAACCATTGTATAATACACATGATCAACATATTCTATATTCACGACCATCTACAACTAATTCTATTGAAATGTATTACAATATGTCAACAATAGTACAATATAATTTATCACCTGCAACACACACACACACACACACACACACACACACACACACACACACACACACACACACACACACACACACACACTTTATTCTGTAAGAATATAAATCCAATCTCAATGTATAAGATAGAACGCCATTCACAGGTACAATTATATGAAAGGTTATACAATATAATCTATTTTCCTAAACCTAAACGTTCACTAGTCTACTCATCACTTTCCATTTCAAGTAGCCAAGATAGCAATGTAAAAATTTTTAAATTTTAGCAGTTCTATAGGGATTTGATTAAATATTTTTGGAATAATGTAACTCAGAGAATTTTTCCCGTATGTATTACAAAATCTCGGCAGTTTAGATTTATCTAATTTTCTAAATGTATAGCACGTTTTTGTGTTTTCTGTTTTAAACGAATCAGATAAGTAGTATTTTTTAATGATTTTTAATTTTAAAAGTTGTTTGGAATTTAAGGTATTGTATCTGTATAGTAAAAGGCTATCAGGAATTTGGAAATTGCGCTGCAATTGTGGCACGCCCACCATTTCATATAGTGTTCTTCTTTGCAAGATATCTACCCGGTTTATGATCGACTTAGAGGCTGTACCCCATACCTCGACCCCATACTGCAACAAGGATTCAAACATTGACTTATAAATTAGCTTGATTGCTGAACCGGGAAAGGTACTTCTTAAGTAATAGAGTTTCGCAGATACAGCTTTTAATCTTTTTATCAATTTGTTTATATGAAATTCCCATTTCAATTTGTGGTCTGTAGTGATGCCCAAATAATTTGTTTCCGTAACTCTGAAGCCCAAGGTTTTGTAACTCTGAAGCGAGATGTTTCTGTAGACTTTGTTGTTATTACTATTTTTTTACTCCTGTCATAGACATTTTTAAAAAATTTGTAACACCTTTTCGTAATATGAATTTGGATTATTATCTGTATGTACAGTTGGCCAGGTTACCTGAGTCAAAAGCCTATAAATAGAAATATTACTTAGAATAGTGTGCTTCGAAAAACTCATGACCTCCAGAACCTTGGTCGTTAACCATAGCGCATGGTATAAGATAGTGGCCAGCTGGTTTACAGGTAATAACTGCTGGAAATATCCTCCAAGGATCGGATCTAATGTAAATATGGTCGATGTACGATGAAACTAAAACGTTATTTCGAATTTCTTCTCTTGTATTAATATCGATGCAATTCACGAGCCCATAAGAGGTTAAAATCGATTCATATTGAACTATACGAGATGATGCAGCATGATTTTTAATTAAGATTAACGTCACCGACTAAGACAAGTCTCTCCTTCCTATTACATTGACTCAACAACATATCTAGCTCATCCAAAAACGACCTTTCATTGGTGATTGGTGGTCTGTAAATGTGTAAAATCTGTATGCATTGGTTTTTAAAAATGTTTAGATTAAACGCCATGAATTCACATTTAGTTATTCTGAAATCAGACAAAATCGGAGAAACAGACAATTTTTTACGAATATGCACTGCCAGGCCCCCTCCCCTTCTTGACTCTCTGCATCTAAACCAATAGTTATAATCTGGTATTTGGAAGATATCAGTTAGCGATGAATCGATATCTATTTCTGATATTAATAACACATCAAAGTTACACCCACCTAAGAAAACCCCTTAGGTCGTCAAAATGCTTCCGAATAGACCGCAGACTTATGTTTAATATTAGTGGGGAATCAATGAGCGCTTCGTTAGTTGATAAGAAAGAATCAATATCGGGATAATAACGGAATTTATCTATGTTTACATCGGAGAGTTCTTCGTCGGTAAATGTGTGGCGTCTGTCTGTCATGTAATTTAGATATCTACCGACCTTCGACGTGATCGTGTCTCTGACCTGTCTCTGGTGCCTGTAAGTGAAACATACATATATACGTACTCACTTGAACCCTGGCAACCTTTCCTTTTACACTCATAATTACAGCAATACCTGTACATACCTGTATAAAAATATTTTAACGATAAACCTTTATCATACACTACACTAAAAACAAATATACATTTTCTTGTTAGGCTATTATTTGGACAAATTCCTACATCAATAGCATGAATACATTACTAATATTCGTTCGTCCTAATTTGATTCGTAATTGAATTTCAGTAATAAAGGAGATCAATCTGCAAATAACCATTAGACTATAATTTACAGCATCTTACCATTGAGAAAAGGCTAAACTTCCTCTATTAGTTACAATAATACTAAGACATACACACCAACCCAAACATAACACTGAGTAACAACTAACAATCAAGTCATCCACATAAGTACCACCTGAGCTAATTGTAAACATTAAAGCTAAAAGAATAAAGATATAAAAACATAATGATTCAAATGTATAAATAGTTCTAACTTATACAAGTTTGTCCAGGTCGCTTTTTGATTTAATATGTATAATTGAAGCATTTTCACTTTTTTTCGCAAAGACTTTTCCGTTTTTCACCCACACAAATTTATAGTCTCTGTCTTTGGCCTTAAGTCTGGTTTCTCTTTGCAGTTTTCTGTTGTCCACTGTCAGATTTTCATTAAAATAGACTTTAGTCTTGCCCGCTGCAGCATTTTTGTAGGCTTTTCTTCCCTGGGTTATCCACTGGTCCCGAACATCCTTCCTTGTAAACCGAACAATCATTGTGAGTGGGCGCTCAGCGTTGAACTGTTTCGTATTTTCGAACTGCTGTGTAAGAGAAATACGTTTAGATTATGATTACAAGAACACCCTCATTACAAAACCTCGCCATAACCAATCATTTTAGCCAACGTAACAGAAGATTGTTTCGAACGTAACAGAAGACCCTCATCATATTATACAACGAAATATGACTTTTATTTAACTATCAAAACTAGATACAAATTTCCATTTACAATAAAATACAGAAAATGTTCATAAAATGTATTATTAAAATACCCCCAAGGTTTGAGATGATTATTAAAAACATTAATATTTTGAATAAAGTCTCATAATTTTGTTCAAAGGGATCTTTAGCCAGAACTCCGCTTTTTTAAACTTGATCAAATAATGACAGGATACAATAAATAACTCATACCAATGTATTCAGTATTGGAGTTTAATAAAAGGGTCTTTTACTGTTGAAGCTAGAAAAATTTCATTTCTGTCAGAATGACTCCCAGCACGATATTTCTAAAACTACATTAGCCTTAAAAGTTTGCTTAAAACCTCATTTATAGGTAGGCGATACAAATCTCGTTGATGGTGTACGTCAAAAAGGGATTTAGTTAAAGGTTTGCGAAAATTAAACTCATCACGAATGTGACTGTTTATTGGGTTCCTGGTCGTGAAGGGTTATTTGGGAACGAAGATCTGATACCTGACCAACGTTAGCTCAGCGTTTAACATGAAGAGGTCTCAGCGGATCTGTGGAATTCCTAGGTATTACTCCTTTAGCCGTCTCGAAGTGGAATAAATAAGCTGAAGATGAGAGAAGGTGGAAATTAAATCCTGGTCTGAGGATGAGGATGCCGGTGGTTCAGTTAACTTCTCTCAGGATGTCCTCTTGGATGATGGATCTGACTGCAGGAAAAAGGCAACTGAGGATGCATCTTCAAAGAGTCGGTATTTTCCGGGAGCATCTGCTTTGTACAGTGTGACGAGCAGGACGAAGATGCTGAACATCTTTTCTTTCATTGCCAATCGCTTGTTTTTGTCTGCTTGTATACCTAGGGAACTAGCTATCCTCGTGGTATAATTACACAAAAGGTACTTAATGCTTAAATGTATAGCAATAAGCCGCCTCTTAAAATAAGCCTGTCACTCAATAGCATAACTCAATTCCCCTTATCTTTGCCAGGGTAAAACACACATTTCTTTTTTGTATGATTTTATGTCCAGCAATCTGTAAGATGACCACAGGACATCTCGAGAATGAAGTAAATTTAATTTAATATAGTAAAGTACTGACCTTATAAATACATTTCTTTAGCTTCATATCGTACCCTAATTATATTAAAATAAGATTTTAGGGGAAGTGATATATATTAAAAGGCAACCTTAATATAATTAAAGAACATAATTTGATCGACCAGGTAAGACTGAAACTCACAGATGACAATAATTGGTTAATCCAATAAACATTAAAATTAGAAAATACACTGAATATGATTACTTCAATTGAAATGTTGGGAGATATTCCGATGATGAACTATTAGTTACTAGAAGCGCACTAAGTAAGACATTAAGTAATGCAAATTCTTATTTCATTTTTGGTGCTATACTGCATTTAGCATAATCATAGTAAGTCTCTTCATTTATTGATCCTAATTGCATTGGCCATATTGATCCCAATTTAATTCGGGGAAGAGTCGTGATTATTTAAATTTATATATAGAAATAACTTAATACCATGTTCATGGATTATTTTTGGACGGTAGAAATCAAGATTGGCATTCCCAAAGAAAGTTCGTAGTTATAATTTCCGTTTATTCACCATTGGGTGGCGGTATTTGAGCAGCACTATTAGAAGGACTATCTAATTTCAATATTTATTCTAATACATTATTTCAAAGCTGTAGCAGTATGCACTCCATTATATATTTTTTATAGATCTTTAATTTTAATCATTACAAAAACAATGGAAACATGATGTACAGTATACTAACTATATGTTATAAATATCGGGTCAAATAAAGGTTAGTGCTATATGAGTATTGATCCAACTACCATTCATCTAGTTATATAAATAGGCGAGTACTGTTAAACATTTTCTGCCATGAAATCACTAATTTCAAGACATTTTAATATTTTACGATATAAACTTTTTACAGTAAATAAAACCTACAGGGACTTCTTTATTTTGATATTAAGTTGAGGTTTAAAGGTATTTCTGTTTAACATTCAAACAATACAAATGATTCATGTTCCAGAATATTTCTAAATATGTTAACCGTTGTTTACCGATTGAAGTAGGTGTTAATAGGTGCAGTAAAACGAACATAAATACAAAAAGAATAACATATAATAATTTATTTTTGTTAAAACATTCTTACGTACGATACAAATCTAAAGTAAAACAGTACCAAATAACTACTTTTAATCCTAAGTACTAGAACGTTTTAAAAAGCAAATTAAATGTATTTAAATTTAATGTACTAACAAGCAAAAAATTAAGATCATAAAAAGTATAATTATTGTAAAACAAGATAAGAAGGGAAA
The DNA here is from genome assembly GCF_021130785.1 of Homalodisca vitripennis. NCBI lineage: Eukaryota > Metazoa > Arthropoda > Insecta > Hemiptera > Cicadellidae > Homalodisca > Homalodisca vitripennis. The sequence goes on along the minus strand of NC_060215.1, from coordinate 124,058,959 downwards.
GATAAACATGTTATTGCCAATGTAATGTAAAGAGAAAATGTGCCTTTATTGTTTTCATCGCACCCTTGTATTTAAAGTATACTTCTTTCTCACAAACCAATTATTTATATTTCACAAATTATGTTATTCTCGGCGTTTCAATTTAGGAGAGTGGATATGTCTGAAAGTTTGTGAAATAACAGTATACAAATTAAGACAGGATATATCGACAGTGCCTTAGGTTTTCAAAACATTTCTGTACCTGACAATATGCTACGTAGGAATGCTACTTTGCCGCTTTTTAAGATAAGGTCAGGCTCTCTCATAGTGGTTGAAGATCAGAAACCTAGTACCAAATTTTGTTCAGGTCGGCCTGGTTGGGTTATGTGTGGTATACAGCTAGAAATATTCTTTCCCCTGCCTTTTCTGTTGTGTCGTGATTAGGATTGGGATCAGAAGCAAAAATTTATCAGATTGCAGTTTTTTCGTATAGTTAGATGCCTGCGTTCTAGTTTTTCGGGTGGATAGAGACCGGTTAGCGACAGGCAGGAGTCGTGGTGGTGGTCGTAAACAGACGCTCGCCAGCTGTTCAGCTGATAACAAATGATCTGTTGATTGCGTCTGACCTTAACTTGTGAGTATAGTTGTCACATATTCCTGCTGGACATGGTCCTCGTGTCTAATATTATCATGGAAATTTTTTTAATTTACACAAATTATGTAATAATTAAATATGGGTATTGTTAGAGAAATTAATAACACAATTGTATTTATATCGATACATTCACAGACGCCTAACCAGCTTTCAATGCCGATAAGCGTGTTTATACCTACAACAGTAAACAAAACTGTAAGAGAGCTGAATACTAAAATATCTCCTGGTTTGCGACCTATTTACGGGGAAAATAGTTCCCTATAAAATAAGTGATATTCCTACCTAGTGATATTCCTACCTATTGCTTAGTGCCATTTTAAGTCTTGAGAACATTACACCTAAATTGAAGGTAAAAAATCCTTGTTTTACTAAAACCTGGAAAACCATTTCATCATACATACCGATAAGCCAACTTCTTCCAGCTTTTAGAACATTGTTTTTTAAGTGTTACAGCTATTAATTACCGAGCTAAATTTTATTCCAACCGTTTATTTGGATTCAAATTTAAACAATCAATAAATGAACAGTTGCATAAGATGGTTAATAAAATCAAGATAACTTAAAAAGCATAAAAATTATAAATTGTGTTCTGCACCAGGATTTCAATCTGCCTTAGTGTAAGCTGGGTATCAGAAAAGTTCTGCCTTAATGTAAGCTAGGCATCCAAAAACGTCTGTTATGATAGCCTTTTAATCAAGATAAAATAACTTCTACCTTGTACTTTCTACAATTATATTAAATCATATCTACCTTAAAGATAGTTCAGAGTTGAATTCAAAAACTATTATTCTTGTCTAAAAATATTAAATTTCACGAGGGTGTGAATCGGGCCACTATCGAGGTGGATTGCCAAATATTACATCAGTGCGAACCCATATTTGGAACAAACGATGCAGAGTTTTCGAACATGTTTAGGTGCTTTGGAAAATATTATATCTAGGACATCTCAGCATTCAATAGTGGGGCACTATTTTTGGTTAAATCTGATAATAATCTAACGTTACTAATCCTAAGTGCTGAGAACAATAACGTAAGCTACAATGGTCGTTACAAATGTGGTGAACACTGAGACAATGGACACGTAGAAGATGATATAACGTCAGCTACAATGGTCGTTACAAATGTGGTGAACACTGAGACAATGGACACGTAGAAGATGATATAACGTAAGATACAATGGTCGTTACAAATGTGTGAACACTGAGACAATGGACACGTAGAAGATGATATAACGTCAGCTACAATGGTCGTTACAAATGTGGTGAACACTGAGACAATGGACACGTAGAAGATGATATAACGTAAGCTACAATGGTCGTTACAAATGTGGTGAACACTGAGACAATGGACACGTAGAAGATGATATAACGTAAGCTACAATGGTCGTTACAAATGTGGTGAACACTGAGACACTGGACACGTAGAAGATGATATAACGTAAGCTACAATGGTCGTTACAAATGTGGTGAACACTGAGACAATGGACACGTAGAAGATGGTATCTCAAAGTTTAGTTTACCTCAGCAAGCTCAAAATTAAAATAATAATAATTTAAATTTATTATACAGTAATTTCACTTGAAAGGAACGACTTCCTTGATTTAAGTGATAGCTTTTAAACTCTTCATGGTGTTTTAGGTCTTTGAACGATAACAAAACATTGTTATTTTATGCATCATGATTACTTATTGTTTAATATAAATGTTTTATACATTTTATTTAATGGATTGTAAATAATAAATAGGTAAAAACTGTATAAAGAATTAACCATGTGCCGAATGAAATTCATCTATATGTAAATATTATTATAGACTTTCAACCAATTGTATAAGTCTGTCACTATTACCTCTGGGAACTAAGTGTTTCAGTAACACGGCAGATTTTCTTCCGTTGTAATAACGAGTTAGTGCGTAATATGGATTAGCTTCTACTAATTAAACTTCAACTATTGTTTCCTATTTGCTGCTTCTTAAATTTCGTCTAGCTAGTGCTGGACCAGGTTGCAGTAACTATGCTGGTAGTGAAGTACCATTAGTTGCAATTTGTTGATGTACATAGTACAGAGCATATCAAATGTAGAGGTATCGATAGTTCGATAGTAGAGGCTTCAATATAATTCTATTACACCTCTCAATTGGTCAATTATTTCCAGCAGGATTATATGGATTAGTTAAACTTGTAGCAATCCCCTTTTGATGAATATACGACTATGTCCTTATTTGATCAGACAAAAAGTTTTGCCTCTGTTTGAATGGATGTAATTTTGGATACTATAAACAGAGAATACATTTTCCAAACACATATCACAGTATTAGAAGTAATATCTTAGCAGGGATAAAAGAATGGGAAGCGAACGTACTTGCCAACAATATCATCAATACATCGCATAAATCACGTCGGCCTTTCTGTGAATCGATATTTGATAAACTATTCAACAAATTTTAATGTGGTTTTCACTGTTGGCTTCGTTATAAAACTAGCTCAGGTTCCTAGGTATAATGCATCAAAATTTTAATCATATAAAGTAGAATAGTTTTTACAATGCAAAAATGGTATTTTTGATAATTCAGGTAAAATTATTAAAATATTAGTAAAATGTAATTACAGTTAAATGACACAAACCACTATTAGCAGTTCCAGCTGAAATTCACTAAAGAGGCAGAAACATTTATTTACATTTAAACTTCAGAGTAAAGTAAATATACAGTGCTTGCTCATCCAGTGGAAAGACAAGGTTACTATATAAATTCTTCCTACACATTGAACCAGTGATGAACTCAAACCATATAATGAATTAGAATTACTATTGAAATGCTATTATAAAAACCAAATTAATGAACAAAGCAGTGAATGTTGCAAATGCGGCACTTGAAACACGCTGGCTCCCTTGAAATTGTGGATAGTAATTTTGCTGTAGTTTAAGGAAAAACAAAGGGATGGCACACTCTGGAAGGAGAAAACAAGCAGCGGAAGTATATGCTTTTTAACCGAATAAGTCTTTTTAAGCTTATTTATGCGTATATTTAAGCTTCACTCGGGTATAGGTCTACTTATGTTTGAAAAATATCAATGGGCTCCATCGTATTACACTATAATTGCTTTCACTAAGCAAATCTCTGGTATATAACGAATTGTACTTAGCGATGGTAGTGGTCGTTTTAAATCACTATTCAGTGTTAAAGGGCGAAGTGGCCTTGATGAAAGTGTTGGTTTGCTTTTATAATCTAGGTTTGATCTTTGAACAAATTGAACAAGATAAATTCATTGATTTGATAACATTTAATGAATATGGCAAATTCTTGTCAGAAACATGTTATTCCTCGATGAATATGAGTCTGGTATATTTCAAAAAGTCTTTTGTTACTTTGTAGAGATATTACAGATCTGAGAGAGTGGATCTGCAGATACGTATTATTTACTAGATCGATATTGAGTGTCATACGATAAACGAGGAAGCTATAGTACCTAACGCATTATTTTGAAGTTTTTCGATTCGGCTAGAGTGGTTTGTACAAAACGCAATGCTAAAGCTCTCTGATCAAACAAGAAACTATACTGTCTCCCTTAAAACATTTCTTCCAATTTTAATTGAGTCCACTATGGCTTGCATTTCTCTCTACTGATTGTTTTTTTTTTCACTTCAAGACAAGGGACAGAACATCCAATTTGGCTCAATCTAGAAGTTAGTGGAACTGTGGAGCATCATCTGTTTCGACTATCTACTGATTCTTTGGTTGAAAAGTAACAAGAAATTATCTTACATCCTTCTTCATGTTTTGAAAATCATCAGCGGCAAGGGAGGTGGTTTAAATGCAGTAATTATTACAGCTTACTGAACATCTAATCTTGTCATAAAACATTGGTATCGATGTGGAGTAGCATCAGAACAATCCAGGTGTTCGTTTCAGAAAAGTGGCATCATGAGGCAGAGCCATATCAAAACGGATCGATAACAGTCCTTTTCTTGTTACTTTGCCATACATGTTTTCGACAGCTTTACAGCTGAGTTTAATTCAGTTTTCAAAAAGTGTACTACATTATATTTGTATCACATTGATGGGGAACTGGCAAATCTGTAATGGTTATCTGAGAAATAAAATATTTCTTTTCGAGAAAACAAATGACGATTGAAAAGAACAAGTAGCTTCAAGAAGTCCCATAGTTCATCAACGTTACGAAAATTTTTCAAAAACTTACAGGAACCAAGTTCAGCCTGTGGGTTCGGCAATAGATGTATGAGCATGGGGTTTTTGTAAACTTTCGTTTGAGAGCTTGTTGAATATTAAATATCTTAGACATGACAATAGATCCATAAAATAACTGATTAATATATTTTTCACTGTTAAATTGCAAATTTGATAATAACTCTTCAAATCTGTTGGCCAAGTACTGTACCATTTCGTTGGTGAACTTGTACGAAATTTTAATTTATTTGAAATTCACGAATGCATATGCATTTACACTCATCCTTTCGCAGTGACCCTTATTACTAACTTACGAACAACAAGTATTGTAAAAACAGGAATAATCTAAAGGAACAGCTGTTCTTTGTTGATACATAGACTTAACATTACAATGATATTTGTAACCTAGTTATTGTATGTTTTATTGTTGAAAATAGTTTGTGTAGCTTGAATTAACAGAAAAAAACCATCATGGTGGCAGCTATATTGGTAAAATGTAAAAGAGTCTTGTTCTTTGATAAAATTTTGTAATTTTGTAAAAATAGTAAAGCAACATTCCATTCCCAGTGATGTGCTAGTGAACGAAACTAACACAATTAAGTTGTTACACTAAGCTGATAATGCATTTCATCTTAATTTTCTTCTTCCATAATCGTTTGATTTTCAAACTAATGGTTTAATATTTGATGAAAATCGCTTTCAACGATTTCGACGAGGATTTGGCCTTAGTAGTGTGGAACCAGAAATAAGACAAGTTAATGTTTTACATACAAGATATGCAAACGTGTGGAGGAACATGGTAATTTCCACCTAATCCAGCAACCAAAGGACTGTACTATAAAAACAGTCAGAGATACCCGCACATGTCAGTGACCAATCAGCTGAGAGTAAACAACAGCCTAACAAGGAACAGAGGAACTGAGCTACACCAGTGTTGAGAACAACAGGACCCATTTAGAGAAATTCGCCCGTTCTGGCAGTCTTTTTTCAAATTTGTACGTTATCGTAGTTTATGAAGATGTTTCTTCATTATCGTCAAGACTGACTCCAGGTGGCAAAACTAATATTTAGGAACGGCTTATCACATATGTTACACTTGTTATAACAAACTCTGTGTCTAATTTTACCCCTTCACAATGGAACAACCTTCATTATGATAAGACTTACACTGAGTGCACGATCACACAATAAACAAACTTGCAACAAGTGGAGATATGCATCTTGTACTCTTATCTTAATTTTAACCATCTGTGTTTGGTCCAGTCTGGTTAAGTAGAGGTCTTTGAGACCAGTGGACACTATACCCAACCTGATGAATAGTATTTACATGCATCCCTATGATAAATACCCACTATTTCCATTTTCAAAAGTAGATTTAAAGTGACTCTTCTCTCTTATACACGTGTTTTCATTCGATATTATTTAATCAAACCAGTTTTAAACCATTCCTTTGTTTAGTAAATTTAATTTTAATTATGCTAAAATTATTTAAACCTTATTTCTCATAATAAATTTACTTAAGTAATTTTTGTGAGATTCTATCCACTAGAATTTACGAAGAGAATGGAATTTGTAAGACAATAAGAATGAAAGATTAAGTTTAAATTTACGTTTATATAATTATTATTTAGAGGTACTGTCCGGATTGGAACTCATGACTCAAGGAACAAATCCTCTCTTACTACATTACTAAGATCAGTATTATCACCTACGTTTGTGTGCAGTGTTTTTTAATAGTGAGGTGCTGTATGTTCAATTATATTCTGGTAATTCCTTCGGATATTGTTTGCTATGTCTGTAATAAATTTGAATCTGAAAATTTATGTGCCGTATATTCGCCGTTTTAAATGCCTTTGTCTTGATTATCTTACTACTGGTGAGTTATAATTACTGGTATAGAAGAATGAGTTCTATGAAGCGTCATTTTTGTGTCAAGTTCCCTTTTTGTACGCTCTTTTGTATGTATATCTGTTCGCAGGAAAATATTGATGAGAAAGGGTTTATACCTGGAATAATGATCAATTTTATATGCCGAGCAATATTAAATGTTGGTACTTAAAAATAACTTTTATTAAATAGCCACATAAGACCTGTTGCTTTGAAAAACTATTATTTTTAAGGAGAAGCCAATCTAATTATAAGCTGAATATGCCCGTGTTGTGGGATCACGCTGATTATCGGAGAGGCAGGATAACCTGGCAAGATATTGACACCTGGGGAGATACGTGGCATAACGGTTTCAAATAGGATTTATTGTTAACTGGCTGACATAATATAGAAAATGAAGTTTTTCTATAATTTAAAAGAAAAGATCTCTATTGTCTAATACGAATAACTAGCATTACACAAAAATAATATTGTCTCAGAACTATGACATAGCGTGACATCGAGTGGACTGTCCTTAACTCGTTTTCGCGGTCTGCAGAGACAGATACCACACCAGCTCATGTGAGGAGTCTTAAGGTTAGGACAGTCATTAGCCATCATAAAAATGTCTAAATTACTTCATCTAATATGAAAAACGTTCTAGATCCATCTAGAAGCTTAATGAAAACTGCTCTTTAATGAACGGCAAACAATGAATCTTTAGGCCGCTTGTACTTGTGATTCATGAACTATATTTTACATACGCAAATCTGAGAAGCCTATTTCGGTAAAAAAGTGTATTCTTCCGGTCTGAGATATTTCTGACTCCATAGTTGGAATTGTGCCGATTCCCGATTATAAAATATATATGTATACATATACATGTACATTAGGGTGGTCCAAAAACTAAAATGTTAATAAAACGTATTCACCACATTCATGCCCTTGTTCCATTTCTTATTATGTAATACAGAAAAAAGTTTTAAGTAAGTAGGTGTAATTTAGAGGTCCCCATGATTTTACACTTAAAACAACAAAAGTGAATTGTTCATTAAACATCGATACTTTGGTACAAAACAACTTGATTAATTAAAATAATAAATATATCTCCATACATATAAACTTTCTAATAAGTTCGCGTTTAATACAGTTTATAAACATTATCATCCATCAGCGTTGCATCCTTCGCTATTGGAAACTGTTTTCTGATCAGTTATACTAAATGAAGAATGTATTGAAAGTGTTCTTAATTTGTTGTTTTAGGTGACGTTTTAAAAAGCTAATAAAGCCACATTCCTATTCATAAAGTAAGAATATGTTAGGATATGCTTCAACTTGCTTTAAAAGAAGTACCTCATTCATAATGGCCTTCTCAGCTTTGGGCACCTTTTTCTAATGTCGTCCATAAATTAGTGGCACAAACAAGCTTACCTCAGTGATTCCCCTCTTTTATTTAGATTTGAGGGTTAATTTACTACTCCTTAAATAAATATATTTTGAGAAAATAAATAGCCTTAGCCATCCCGTGCATTAAGAAAACCACATGGAGCTCGGAACTTTACTTTCGATTCTAAGCTTGTGTCACTAAGAAAAACATTACATAACTGTAGAAGCTCTAAGTAGTCATTTCGAGGCTGCTTTGACTAATTTGGGTCCTCTAAAATAGCACCATAACAGTTCATCATATCTTTTCTGAGTTTTCTTTTGTTTGGTCATTGGCTTTAAACAAACTACTGACGGATAGTTTGTTCTTGTCAATCTGAGTCCAGTGTTTCTTGAAATGATTAAATAACAACATAAAAAATGGCATATGGCATATGGCCCTCACTGACTCAAAAAGCTGTACTAAAAACGGAGGAGGGCATTATTTCAAGTTTATGGTGTTTAAATAGATCCACACAAGGCTAGATCTTAAAATGTCTTCAAGAAAGGCACATGCGTCATTCTTCAGCTCTGTCTTGGCAGCTGTCGTGTCTAATTACGCACATTGCTTCTCAGTTTCCAATCATCAAATAATCAAATTAGACCTCAAAAAATAAAATCTTCTGCGAAAGGGACCAAAAGACTTAAAACCCGAACTAAAATAAGGCTACATTCTACTTCTCAAGAACCAATAGTGGATAAAACAGAAAACGAAGAAAAGCCAATGAATTTGAACCTGATGTACAATTAAAGGAAAGAATACCCTAGAAACATTCATCGGATGAAGATTGTGATGCAGAAGAAACTTTACATGAGGCAACACTACGAAGGAAAAGCAGAATCAGATTTACTACACCAGAAAAGTTAGCTATAAAAAGGCATTTTGCAAAAAATTTCAAATGCAAACGGGAAAACTGCCATCACTGAGAGAATATCTAAGAAAGAAACCCCCTTTACTGCAGTAAACAAATCCGTTGGTATAAAGTCAAGGATGGCTTATCAAATAAAAAAGTCACATTAAAGACAAATGTATTTACTTCTACTTACACAATTATAAAGTTAATTTCCTAGAGGTTCTTCGACTTCCCATATCAATACATAATATAAGTTAGTCGCTTTTTGCGTTTGTCTGTTTGTTCATCGATATTATCTAATATGTTGAAATAAATAACAATTATGCTTAAATCAATGAAAGATACACTTGACATCAATAAAAAATGTGTTTAAAAATGTTTTTCAAACATTTAACATCAATATAAATGGTGCCAAAACGTCTTCGAATTAATGAAAAATCTATTTTGAAGTAGTCTCACGTAAAAAATCTCTCGAAGCAGTCTCACGAAGCAATCTGTCGAAACAGACTCCCGACCCAGTCTCACGAAGCAGTATAGAATACCAGTCTCTCGATTATATCTCACGAAGAACATTTGGTATCGTTTCCAATAAACTTTTTGAAAACAGATTTGTCAATATCTCAAGTAGATTCTGCAGTGAATTGAAGGAGTTTCACAAAGCACTCTCCCGAAACAGTCTAAAGAAGCGATCTCTCTAAACATTGTCACGGAGCAGTCTTACCAAGAAATCTCTCTATGCAGTATCACAAGTTACGAGGTTTTGCGAGAATGTTCAGTACTTTTTCAAGATGTTTTTTATTGATTTTCGAATTAGTGTTCTTAAAATAAATTTGTAACGTAAAATTGTAATGTCGGTCCGCTTGTCTGTGCGAGAGGTCCTGAAAGAATATTCTTAAAGACTTGAAACTTTATACTTAGGTTTGCCTTCGGTGGCAGAAAATAACCTTTTTAATTTTAAAGCCAAATCGCCTAAGGGGAATATTTTTATCTGTCTGTCCATGATTCTAGACATTTGAAACTTATAACATATATTCCACTAGGTACAACAAAGAATCTTATTAATTTTGTGATCAAAATATCAAGGGATAGACTGACTATCTGTTCGTATGTTGCAGGTGCCATAACTCTTTATAGAACAGTCCTATAAACTTAAACCTTGGTACCTATGTTCATCTTGGTCCAAGAGAGAACCCTATTGATTTTGAGATCAATAGGTCAAAGGATTTTTCTTATATTTGAGTGCAATAACCCTTGATAGAATAATTATAGACTCTTTAAACTTAAAACATAGATTCCTCTAGGTACAACAAAGAATCTGAGTACACCAAATACCGATAAGTCACTATCATCTGGACAAACACTCGAATATCAGGAGCGGCATATCACAGGGGGGTACTTCTTGACGGTTTATACCTTCGATATGAAACTAATCTGAGTACACCAAATACCGATAAGTCACTATCATCTGGACAAACACTCGAATATCAGGAGCGGCATATCACAGGGGGGTAGTTCTTCACGCTTTATACCTTCGATTTGAAACTAAACTGAGTACACCAAATACCGATAAGTCACTATCATCTGGACAAACACTTGAATTTAAGGAGCGGCACATCACAAGGGGGGGGGGTCTTCTTGACGGTTTATATCTAAGAACTCAACCTATTATATATGTTTACCTATTTCTCTTGAAAATTTCTTGTTTAGACGAAGTATAAAGAATATTTATGTTCTATTTATATATAGATTTATCTATAGATACCTATAAAATCCAAATACCACTGACTGATCCACTCACTCACTCATTCACTCACTCACTCATCGCTCTGTCTCAACAACGACAAGACCCAGAATCTTGAAATTTGGCATGGTGGTCGTACTTATCATGTAGATGTGCAATAACACTGGGTTTTCAAAAATTCTATTTTTAAGTGGTTTAAACGTGGATAGTTTGGAAACGAATTTTTGGACTCAATTTAGCCACTTTGAGCACTCCCAAAGTACTTTTATAGTTATTTCTCGAGTTTGCAACTGTAAAACCTACTAAAATAAACAGTATACTACAGTAAAAGTTAAAGAAATACTTAGGAAAGGCAATATTAGTGTTGTAAAACATCGCCAAAAGTAGTCAAATAAACGTTAGTTGGATAATATTGGTGTGGCTATTTTTTACCATGCAACTTTAAAATCTACTAGAATAAATAGGAATCCATGGGAAATTTTAGAAAATATGTTAATAAGAATGCTACTTATGTTGACGTAGATCACTGAATGCTGCCAAATAAAACGTTAGTTGAATACGCTCTATTTGAATGTTGTACTTTTTGCCCTCTGAAAGTAAGCTCATCAGGGTTCTTGGATTTTAATTATGTTGTAAAATATAGATAAGTGGGGCAAAATAAACATGTTCGCCCAATATGCACTGTTAAAAAACGCTACTTTATACCCTCTGAAAATAAATTTGTCTGGGCTCATTGCATTATGAAATTGTCATCTCTATTGGAATAAATTAGATTCATTCGATAATATATAAAGTACTAAGAAATAAGTCATAGTTATGACTGTTTGCTTAAAAAATCGTCCAGTAACAATGCTCTCATACACGACCTTTACACAGTTTACTATTGAAATTTACCTTTCTATAATCTATAAATACTATAAATTGAAGCTTTAGATAGGACTCTTCAGGACATCAGTAGTAACAGAAAACTTATGGGTGGAGTCACGCTTTTAATGGCTGGAGACTTGTAACAAGAGGAACTCGAGCTGATGAAGTAAAAGCCTGCGTGAAGAGATCAGTTCTTTGGCTTAAAGTCCAAGTTTGTTCCTTGAAAATCAATATTAGGGTTCATATTAAAGGCAGTTTAAAGGCAGGCGAGTTTTCAAGTTTACTTTTAGAGATAGGTCTTTGAAATTTGCCTGAAGAAAATGGCGAAGTCAATATTCCAAAGGATTTGTGTGAAGTAGTATGTGATTTGCAAATATCGATTGAAAAGATTTATGCAGATTTAAAAAATGTCGAATTAAAAGACTTGTCTTGGTAGAAAGAGCTATCCTTACACCTAAAAATGACACTGCTGAAAGTATTAATAACCTATTATTGGAAAAAACTGTCATCTGAGATTGTCCATTACCAGTCGGTGGACTCTGTGGTGGAAATAGAAGATGCGATACACTACCCAGTAGAGTTCTTGCACACGCTTAATCCTCCAGGCATTCCACCACATCATCTTTACCTCAAAGTTGGAGCTCCAATAATGTTGCTTAGGAACCTGGTTCCACCTAAGTTCTGCAACGGAACTAGGCTACAAATCAAAGCGTTGCGCAGACACGTTATACAAGCCGTAATATACATTGGATGTGGCCAGGGGGAAGAGGTTTTTATCCCACGCATTCCCTTAATTCCATTGGATTACCATTTTCAGTTTAAAAGACTACAGTTCCCTGTCAAACTCTGCTTTGCTATGACGATAGATAAATCGCAAGGCCAGTCCTTAAAAATGGCCGGTGTTGATGTAAGGGAAGACTGCTTCTCTCATGGCCAGTGTTATGTCGCTTGCTCACGAGTTAGCTCTGCTGATAGTTTAACTATCCTTCAGCCTCGTGGAAAAACAAAGAATGTTGTCTACAAAGAAGTATTGTAAGTTCCGTAAAGCAATCCAGCTTATGATTTAATAACTTTTGTGATATAATCCAGTGACTGTTATTGTATTGAGTTAGGTAAAATCAGTACAAGAAAATTTAAAAAGGAGGAGTTGAAAACATTGAAGCAAAAGTAATGAGAAAAACGGCGAGTTAATAATATGAAAACTCATTTAATTAATTTGCATTTATAGAACTCCTGAAATCCTGCAGTAAGATCCATGAATAATTTTCCCGTAGCGAAGCTCGGGTATTCTGCTACTTTATTTATATTTATATGTGCGATTGTGTGTGTGTGTGTGTATTTTTATAATTTTGCGCTGGCTTTCTGTGAACAGAATTTCCTATACTCATGTCATTATATGCGGATATGTACTATACAAGTTCGTGTTTGATATCTACGTATTATGAAAACACACACACACACACATGCACAACATTTAATCATAATTTTCTGAATAAACATACTAGTAGATACTCTAAATGATTACAATGAACTACAACCAAAACACGATTTAGGTTTTTAATCATGTATGTTTGCAGGATTGTTTATAATTGAAAATATAAATATCATCTGACTATTGAATTACAGTTCATATAATCATAGCTCTGAGATTCTGGTGTCGTGATTGTCATCTAAGTTCACTATCTTGAACATGTCTTGATTTTCTTCCGATTCCCATCAGTTTCGGTTTAACATCTGTGAATAAAACTTCCTACGACAACGCCGAAATGTAAAGTAACTTTTGTATTACCAATATTTTCATATACACGTGAATTGTACATCTTAGTCGATTATCACTACTTTAGTAATACAATGCCATTATATGAAATATAGTCAGTTTTTGAAAATTATTAGAGCCTCTGGGAACAAAATGCTCTTTTAGAGGTTCCGATCTTATTAACAACTATCCTTGTAACCTAAAAACACAATCCTCATTACTAATATGTGTAACTGAATGTAAATCCTTTTCCTAATAAAGCAATATATGTTTTTTATCGGTTAGAATCTAATTTATAGTCGTTAATGAAAAAGTATGATGTATGTAAAGTTAGGTTTAGCTTTGAAACAGATAAATGCTCACGCTTTCTCAAATTTCTTTTATATTAACTGAGAGGTATGTATTACTACAAAGTACGATTTAAAGCTTTTGTAAACAAATATGAACATGATCGCGATAGTTTTTATATTATTAAAATTGGTTAAAATGGTTCCGTTTTTCAATATTTTTTTCTAATATACGTATAACTTTATTGTTGAATGAATGTTGGATTTATATTCGTTTCGTAAGTCCCCGCAGCAAAACATTATGTAATGAACTTTACTGTGCACCAATAAATAATGAGTTTCTGTCATTGCATAAGCATTTTATAAAAATAAAAATGTCCTACGACTTTATTTGATACCAACATTTTACATGTTTTTTTCAAATGTATATCCTGATCAAGAATAAATTCCTAAGTATTTATTTTTTTAGTCTGGTAAGCTGAGCAAGTTAGAAATTGTAATGATCAGTGAATTTTTATAGAATATTATTTGAAATATGGACGTCCTTTCCATAGTAGATATATTTAGTTTCATCAAGATGGTATAGAATATGGTTCATAAACCACATTGACGGGCAATTAAATCTTCGATAATGAGTTCAGTTAATTAATTCCATACTTGGTTGGCAAAACACAATGCTGTGTTATCTGCAGAAGTCATTAAAATTGCCATTGCGTATCACATTTCTGTATATAGTGGCAGTCATTAGACGGCGCTCAGATAAGAAGAGTCGTAGTGATCGTGTTCCTGTCTTGAAAGTATAACACGTTTATTGTTCACGATCACGCTCGGTCAAATATATTAATAATGGGGGTTTTTAATTTCTAACTTGGTCAGTTTCACTTTCTATTTTTAAAACAAATGGCTACTTGCGATATTTCTGAGAAAACTCTTGAAGAAATCAGGACGTCCTAACACCAGCGAGGAGGCGGCTCTTGGCAATGAGGAGGCAGTTAAAGAGTGACAGGGACTACCGGCTCCTGTGAGTTTCAGGAGAAACATCTTCGTACTCAAAGAAGACGAGAAAGCTAGCGAGAAGCTGGTAAATTTTCAGGATGACCTTGATAAATTTTAATAGGGCATACGGCTGCTCTCAAATTTTGAATTTTTAGGTCAGTAAGGCTCAGTTTCAGTTTCTTCGTTTAAAAGCGTAAATCATTATGAATAGTTATAACATATTTTTTAATTTAATTAGTTCAACTTACATCATCGGTAATTTAATTACAAATTTTCCGATGTATTCGTAATTATATTATCAGGATTATTATTAGGATTAATTCAAGTGAGACTAGTTTTTACACTGTGTATTAAATGAAATTATAATTATAGAACGAAAAGTATTGCCGTTTGGGCAAGGGATTCTTTTTATAATGTCGACTGTACACAACTACAAGATGGAACACCGTATATTTTAACATGTCTCTACATTTTGATGCTAATAAGTTACATTTAGTAGCAATATATACTTAATATAACAATAATTTACCATATTTTATCGATGAACTGAAAAACAGTTTAAAAATACTGTTTAAAAAATGTTCAAACACTTGTTTTATGGTTGGTGACATAAATATTAAATTTATTGGATGACAACAATGCAGTAATATGTAGGTATAACACCGTGTTGGTAGTTAATGGTTTGTAGAGTACAACAGAAATCAGCTGTGAGATAACATGGATTGTTCAGTTGTGTACAGTCAGTGTGATGCGTTGTCTCCTTTCGACTCGTTCAAAGCTATGCTACAAAAGTTATTAAAAGAAAGTAAAGTGAACATATAAATAGAACATATCTTTTAAGAACATATATCTAATAAATTTGTAAACGTAGAGAATAAATAACTTGGCATAAATTATTAAAAGGTGAAAATTATCTTATATTTAAAATTCATATTTTTAAAGTATGCAATTAGGCATTATATAAAACCCGGCTTTAGAGCAACGACCTTGAGTTAATCCCATCACATTGTACGCCCCTTGTTTAGTCGTAAAATTATTGACTGTGCCTCATTTGAAAAATATGATTAAAACGCTTTTAGGTTTTTCTTATTAAATGAACAATTTTTTAATATTTAATAACATTAAGTTAAAAAGGTTAAACTTCTCCTGAATAGCAAAGAGGCCTGAATCTTTTTATAAACTATACAATTATTTAACAAACTAAAAATGTCTTAAAGCTTATTACTTATATGCTTAAATTAAAACTCCTCACAACTAATCTAAGGGTGCAATTGTTTTGAATTAATTGTTCTTATGGTTCTAAAACCATGACCGCAGTCATTACAGTTAGTTCTTAACATTTACGAACGATAGCCCTAAAGTAATGTACTGAAATAAAGAAATTTCTTCGTTACATTTACAGCTCTAGTTTAGATCTTGAATCACTCAATGTGACCACAGTCCTCTGTTAAGATTTTCTCAAAAGAAACAAGTTAGTCGTATGGTGGGACCCAGGTCTTGACTCTGGAACCATTGTATTTATTGGATAGTGACATTTTCTTTTAGTAATAATTCTTAATATTTTATGAAAGTTACAGCTAAAAGTACATGAACGATGTTCCTAATCGTTCTTGATCTTTGTAGACTCAAAAATATTGCAAATATTTTAGAAAAGTTAGAACTGGAAGTTGTACGTTAGTTCAAAAGCACAGTCCGGCTAACTTTCATCTAGCATAGTTCTTGCTGGCTGCTTGAAAGGGAGTCTTGGGTGTAAAATTTTGAGCATCATATGTTTCTGGGCGTTTTAAGATAGCTGAGTACTTACTTCATCTCTGATATCCAAACTGGCATTTAAATATTTGCACTCACTAATAAATGTAAACTAATTGAAATTAATAAACAATGTTTACACAAATCAGTTGACAACATTAAAAATGCTCTTTTAATTAATATTTCACAAATTTAGGGACCAAGGCGGGATTTTTTCGATAATTTTAAAGACCAGGTATTTTTGGAATAAGAATAATGCTATATTTATCTCAAGAACCCTAAAATGTACATGTAAAAATATAAGGCAATCGGTTGAATAGTTTATGCGTGAAAGTAAGCCAAACAATAAGGAACTTTCGCATTTATGATGTTATTAGGATTAGGATTTTTAGTAATTGTAACAAAGAGTCATCTGTTGCGACAGTTTCTAATATGTAAGGTATGACAAAAAATTAAGTTAATTGTACAAACACACAAAATTAGGGGAACGTTTAATAAATAATGAAAATGACTTCATCATTCGCTGTTAAAATGTATTAATTGGATTTTGGACGATGTTTTAATTTATGGTAGTTCTAAATGTCCTGCGAACAAAAATAAAATTATAAAATGAGGCATTCTGCAAGTACATGCACTTTGTTATAAAGTGGTGGAACACTCAAGCTTTAAGTTTAACCATAAATATGTTTTAAAAATAAATATACGTCATAACTAAGGCCGTCAAATCGCGTTTGGTTATTTGAAGTACTTAACTGTCTTGTAATTGCAGTTTAAAATGTGCAGGCACTTTAAAAACTTTTATATTTTATATACTAAATTCATTTTGTAACTTCTAACATTTTAAAATCTTAAACATTCTAGAATCCACCTGATGACACACAAAACATTTTATTAACATCGTTTCAGCCGTTAAGGAGGAGTTCAGTGAAATACTCAAGCACACGAGAAATATATATATATTTATAAGTATATATATATATATATATATATATATATATATATATATAAGTAGGTATGAATATGCCGATTCTAGACCACTTTTGGAGCCAACCGAAATTCAATGTAAAAGCGTCTTCTAATTTCTTAAGCTGTTTTATTGAAAAATCTTAATAAAAACCTTTATTCCACTTCATCCACAAAACTTTTTATTTTTTATGGAAAGAGAAATTATGGAATTATACCTGCCGAGATATACATTTTTTAGTGTAAATGTTTATTTTTATATTTCAACTACTGAGATGAATAGAAATTATTTTATTTTATCATTCAACTATTTAGGCTATTATGTGTATGATTATTACGGAAGAAATTGGGATTTTTCAGCAGCGAAAGAGTTTATTTTTGAAGTTGTAGAAGGAATAAAAGAGAACAATATGAATTTCTTAAATATAATCTTTCTTAAATAAATAGATATTTGACTCCATACATTCAAAATTTTCCTTAGTAAATCGTGGGTGAAAAAATATTTTTGTAAAAAAGAAATTTTAAGAAAAATCTATGATCGACACTATAATACTAAAATTCATGCCAACAACAAAGAACTGTACGAAAATGTACTGAATTATTAAAGGAAATGGGCTAAAGATAATCAAGTTACCGATCACGAAAAGATGTATAGTAGGTATAGAAAAATTATGGGAATTAAAGAAAAATTTCAAAGTTGAAAAAGAAAGACTTAAATCTATTTAATGATGAACAAATTCATTCAATTGCAGAAGAAATAATTGTTCATTGAAACAAACGATAAAACTAAGTCTGAAATTATTGAACAAATAGATAAAACTCTATAATGACTTGGATTGTAGTGATTAATATTCCAGAGTATTAATATTTTAAATTATCAATGAGACATCCAAGACGATATAAAATATTTTTTTGATTAGTAAGCTCCTAGTGAATATTCAGTACAATTTATTACTAAATTGTTTAACTATTAAATATTACCTGGTTTGTCTAAAATAAAAATCACAGTTCTAAATAAAAACAATGGATTTATTTTAAGCTGGCAAATTAATAATTTCAAACGTTTCAGAATTTTTACCACTCTATTTTCTACAAATAATTGAAAAACCGTTTAGTAAATTTAAAAATTTCCTTTGGCAAGAAATAAAAATATTAATCAAATATATTAAACTAAAAATCAGAGCTCTCTTCTAAAATGAAATAATAAGGTTTTAAAATAAAAATAAAATACCACTGGGAAATAACTAAAATAAAAATGTTCACTTCTAAGTTCACTCAAAATTCAAAATAAAAATTTATACTTCTCTGTCCACTAGTTAAACCTTAACTTTCAAGTCTCTGCAATTCAGATTACAGCTCTCTCAAACAATTATTAATGTTCAATTAATTTCCAATTAGTAATTCAAAGTAAAATAGATCCAATTAGATATTAATAAATTACCAAATCTCAACAAAATGTATTAACAAATTTCAATTTTAATTCACTTTTCATGCAAGCATGAACCAAATGTAATTTGTATGATTCTCTTATGCTCTATTGTTCCTCGAGAATAAGTTATTCAGATTGCCCTGTAGTTTATATGAATTTAATTTTTTCCTATAAAAAGGCAAAAAAATTAATTTAATATCAAATCAGGAAGACTATTTCAATAAAACGTACAATAAATTTGGTGCTTACCTGAAAATCCCTCGCGGAAAAAAATTAAGAAACACGGTGCACTGTAATCAACTTAATCACGAAAATAACCAAAAGAAGGGCGAAAATTATGAGCGGGCGCTTAAATACTTCCCTTTCCAATCAACTTTGCAGGACATCCGTGGTGTTCTCTCATTGGTCCAGCTGTATCAAACCAGGAGAACAATACTCGCAATAAGACAAGTTCTAATCAATTCAAGGCAGTCAAACTGCCTTCCTAACAATTTAAAACTACCAGTACTAACTTGCCAAAGGATTACATGTTCGTTTTTACCATGAATTTTCACAATCTAATCTAAAATTAAATCCCAATATTTCGATCCGAAAAATTTTATTTAATTTTAAGTTTTAATTAAAAAAATAAATCAATGTAGTTTTAAAAACGCTACAAACTCTTAACCTAAAAATCCGAAAATATTATTCAACATTAATGTTGAAGTTTCATCTATGCACGGTTTATTTAAGCAATACATTTTAACGAATTAGAATGATAATTACAAGTCAATTTACAAATACCTTTCAATTATGCGCCCAGAAATTAAAACTTTAATCAAAACATTTCAATAAACTGTTAAAAAATAATAAAGGATATGTCTCTTTGGAATGCGAATACAAACGAACTTTAGTGAACGGGGAACCACAGACTTGTCCAATGTATATTACTATAAAAGCTGAAGAAATCTTTGACGTAAACGACTTTATTTCTAGGCAATTGTAAGCAACAATTTTAGGTACAACTATCCCAAAATGTCTATCAATGTCTACAGTTACGACGAAAAACTCAATATTGTTCCGTTACAAATTTCCGAAATATATGATGCGGAATTAAATATTGATCTACTGTATGTAAAAAATGAAGAAAACATCTCATTATGTTTTGATAACCGATTTAAGTAAGCTAGTTTCTTCTCAAATATCTAAGCACGGACATAAAAATTTTCTATGTAGAAGATGTTTAAGCCATTTCTACAAATCTGGAGATTTAGCAGATAATTTAGAAATTTGTAAGAATCATGAGGTTTGCTAACCAATTATGCTGTTTCCTGGACAAACCATTACATTTACTAATTATCAAAAGAAGTTCAATCGTCCGTAAGTTATTTATATGGATTTTGAAAGCATATTAGAGAAAATTTCAACATGTAAGAACAATCCACAAAGATCGACAATAACCAAGATTTAGAAACATATTCCTTATGGATTCACATTATATTTGGTATCAAATGTAACCTATCGTATGTACAAGCCGATATGTTATCGAGCAAAAAATAAAGAAGATTTGGCGAATGTCAAACATTTTTTGAAGAGCTCAATAAATTATCGAAATATATAGCTAGAAAATATAATTCAAAGAATATAAAGCCTATGAAATTAACTAAAGAGCAAGAAATTTGTATCAAAATTCTAACATATGCCATATTTGTGAAACAGAAGGTTTTGATGATAAAAAAGATTAAAATTAAGGGATCACTGTCATTTAACAGGAAAATTTAGAGGTGCAGCTCATAGAATTTGGAATCTGATCTCAAATTTCCCCAGAACAGTCCAGTTTTCTGCCACAATATGAGAAATTACGATACTCATTTGTACATAAAAGAATTAGCTAAACAATATGGAAATGCTTATTTGATCGCAAGCACAGATGAGAAATATATAAATTATTCTGTAAATTCTGGGTATTAATTTTAAGGTAATAAACCAAGAAAGTTCATCAAGTTTTCGTTTGTAGATACATTCAGATATATGGCCTCGTGTATTGAAAAGTTAGATACAAATCTAAAGAGAGATGATTTCAAGCATACAAATAATTTTATACAAGATAGTAGAATATTGAATGAAATTATACAAGACAGCCAAATGACGAAGACGAGATTTTTAGAATATTGTCTGGAAAAGGCATATTTATTCCCCCTTAGAATTTTTATCGATAGTATTGAAAAACTTGGTTACACAGAAGAATTGGAGAATGAAGATTTCAACTCAAATTTTAAGAGATGGCATATCTGAGAAAGATTATCAACATTATTTAATGGTCTGGAACAAATTAAAAGAGAAAAAATCTAGTAAATTACTCTGATTTATATAACATTCAAGATGTTCTATTTCTTGCTGATATATTTGAAAACTCCAGAAACATTTGTTTGAATTGTTCTAAACTCGATCCGGCTCATTATCTAACAGCTACAAGTTTAGCATGGGATGCTATGTTAAAATTAACGAAAATCGAGCTTCAGCTGATACACGATTATAATATGTCTTTGATGATTGAAAAAGGAATCCTGATTCCTTTTTCAATGTATTAAACGATATTTATAAGTAAATAACAAATATTTAAAAGATTTTGATAAGACATAATCAGAAAATTATTTACTATATCTTGATGCAAACAATCTTTATGGTTATGGTCTTATGCAAAATTTACCATATGATGATTATCAAGTGGATGAATCCGAAAACTTACACAACTGCAGAATTGCAGGAATCAATTTTAGAACTCACTGGAGAAGAATATTATGGCTATATTCTCGAAGTTGATTTAGGATATCCAACGAATTTGCACGAAAATCACAAGGATTTGCCTCTTGCTCCTGAACATTATAAAAACAAGTTGTGCACAACTCTACTGGAATAAAACTGAATATGTTGTTCATTCTAGAAATTTGAAATTCTATTTAGAACAAGGAATGGTGTTAAAACATGTGAATAGAGTTATTGCAGTTGATCAGAAACCTTTCGTTTGTCGTTATCAGTCAGCCGAGCTGGAAGGTCACAAAGATAAGCGCTCCGAGCGGATAGCGTAGTTTGCGTGTTTTGCCTGCCTACCCGTTCCGACCTTTACTGTCGCTAGCCTACTCGTTCCTTAATATTCATATAAAACTATTCTATTAATATTGGCTTTTTCTTTTAAATTTTTTCCTTATGAAAATGGTGTGCTCTAAGTGCAAAGAAGAACTATCCAATCCGTCTGAGGTGGTTAGGTGTGCTGATTGTAGTGCTGAGTACCATCCTGGATGCTGCCGAGAAATTCGAACTGTCGCTAAGCTTAAAGCTTTAATTTCTAGTGGTGGGTCTTGGCAGTGTGAGGAGTGTAAAAAGGACTCGTCTTCTGTGGGAAGTAAGTCTGACCCAGAGGATGCGTCCGTGATGAACATACTAAAGACCATTCAGAGACAGATAGCAGAAGACAACTAGCTGTTCAAGACGAGCTTCAATAGTCTTGAACAAAGTATGACAAAGGTTCAGGACTCTCTCGCATTAGTAATTACGAGACTGGATGCGGTAGAAGATGAGAACGTCAAGCTGACAGAGGAGTGTGACGGCTTAAGAAAAGAGAATGCTGCCATGCACATCAGGCTGCAGAATGCTGAGTGGAGCGTCGCTGATCTCGAGCAATACTCGAGTATGGACAACATCGAGGTTTCGTGGCGTTCCGCACTCAAGAGGAGAAATCGTTTACGCGGTCCTGGAGTCAGTGGCGAGAGTCATTGGAGTGCCATATGACAAGCGGGACATATCTACTGCCCACCGCCTTCCAGTGCCCCGAGATCGACGTTTCCACCCATCCATCGTAGTCCGGTTCGCCCTGAGATCTGTGAGAGCAGAATGGTTAGATGCGGCAAAAAAGAAGAGGAATATTCAGACGACGGACCTGCACGCCTCGTTCAATCCGGGACCAGTTTATATTAATGAACATCTGACTCAGCACAACAGGGCCCTGCTGCACCGCGGGAAAGCCGAGGTAAGAGCTGGTACGCTGACCTACGCTTGGTGCAAGGATGGTAAGGTGTTTGTCCGAAAAACACATACTTCGCGGGCCATCCGGATCTTCCACAGCCTCCGAGAACTGGAACATCTACAAGACCGTCAGCCCCAGTCACGGGAAAATACGCCACCGAAACAGTGAAAGTGAGACCCTTTTATTTAGTAAGTAATTTCAGTTCATTGTAAAATTTTAAGTTGTAAGCAGGATAAGCTACACCAGATAAAGTTATTTTTTGTTCAAATTAAACGTGGTAGTTTCATGCATACATTTACTTATAAAAGTTTAAAATAATTTCAAAAGAAGGAATTGTTAAGTTTATATTATATCACATTCAGATCTTGTTTTAATTCATAAATATACTGTAAATCAAGTTTATATAAAACAATTTCCAAATAAGGAATCGACGTTAAGTCACATTATATTTAATTTCATATCTTGTTATAATTGCATAAATATGCTAAAATACAAGTATATTAGAAAAATATGTATTAAAATGTAATTTAATCAATAAATAATAATAGCATTCAAATTATATTTGCTGCAACCGAGAGTAAAATCATCTTTCTCTCTCTCTCTCTCGCTTAAAATAAGTATGTATGTGTACATGAGTATGTATGTATGTATGAATGTGTGTGTATGTATGTATGGGTATGTATATGTATGGGTATATATATATATATATATATGTATGTATATATATATATATATGTGTGTGTATGTGTATGTGTATGTATATATGTATGGGTGTGTGTGTACATTATTTTACTCAGCACAATTAATCTTAATAAAATATGTTTTTGATTTTGTTTTGATTATTGAGTAAACAAAAATTTATTTTAAAATACAGCAGCTGTGACTTTTATTTTAATAGTTATAATAAAATCTTAAGTACACTGTTTTTGTAATATCTTGATTAGCCAAAGAATATATTTCGTGGTAAAGTAATAGCATTCAATTATTTTTGCTGCAACCGAGAATAAAATCATCTCTCTCTCTCTCTCTCTCTCTCTCTCTCTCTCTCTCTCTCTCTCTCTCTCTCTCTCGCTTAAAATAAGTATGTATGTGTACATGAGTATGTATGTATGTATGAAAATGTGTGTGGGTATGTATGGGTGTATGTATGGGTATGTATATGTATATATGTGTATGTATATAAGTAGGGGTGTGTGTGTGTCCATTATTTAACTCAGCACAATTAATCTTAATATAATATGTTCTTGATTTTGTTTTTGATTATTGAGTAAACAAGAATTTATTTTTAAATGCAGCAGCTGTTACTTTTATTCTAATAGTTATAATAAAAATCTTAAGTACACTGTTTTTGTAATATCTTGATTAGCCAAAGAATATATTTAGTGGTTAAGTAGGAATTTTTTACTATTGCCGGAATATTAATATTACATTGAATTGGTAGTGTTTATGTTGAGGTTTAGATTTTAATACTTTTAAGGGGAGTAGTGGAATTTATGTTAAATTGTTTCTCTTCATTAGTTATAAGTAAAGTGGAAGTACCGTATACCAAATATGTAAATATGGCCATGATAACATCATTTGAAATGGTTGTTTTTTTATTATTACTGTATAAATTGACCAAGCCAGTAGACAAAATATTATAAAGAATAATACGTTATCGTTATTAGTTTGTTAAATGTTAATTATTAAAAAAATTATCTTTAATGCATCAAATATATCAACTTAAATTCACTTATTTTAAGACCGTTTATCAGTTACATAATGTTAGAAACAGTATAATTGTTTTCAATCGTAGTCGACTTTAATTATACAATGCTCGCTTGATTTAAAAGCACTGTATGACCAATATTTACTATTTATTAATATTACAGATATAATTAACTGTTATAATTTATCAGTGTTAAAAATTTATCTTAATAAAAAGTGGTTAGGCAGGCAGGCAGCCTGTCAATAAACAATAGAAAAGGCATGATTGACGATAATGATGATGGTATTCTTCTAGTTATATGCACTGAAATAGATTGTATAGATGAATATAAAGATTTTTATTCTTTTCCCAGGGATAGTACACTTACTCATTTAAATGTGTTCCATTCAAATATTAGAAGCTTTTACAAATAACCTTAGGAGACGTATACGGAATTTCACTTGACTTTACTTACTATAATAAGCGCTTTAACTTTTTAGCAATATATAGAACTTTTGATAGTGATGTAAACAGTTTTATTGAAGCTCTCGACAACTATTATATGAACTTAGAACACAACAAAAAAATGCATTATTCTGGAAGACACCAAAATAGACCTTTTTACAAATAACGACATTTTAGAAAAAATACTTGAACTGCATCACTGGCCACGGACTTGTACAATGTGTGGACAGAGCTACTCGGGTGACAGATCACAGCACGACCTGCTTGGACCATATCTTTGTGAGATACGACGACTGGCGGAGTGTGCGGGCAGCAGTGCTACAGACCACTGTCACAGACCACTACAGCACCGCACTTAGTATTACACTCGGCAGTGCTGCCCAAGACACCCCCTCACCGCCCATCACGTACACAGACCGAGCACTGTTCACCGACAATCTTACTAATACTCACTGGGAACCTGTACTGAACTGCTGTGATACAGATGAGTGTGCAAGTAGTTTTGCTCATATTGTTTCAGGGTGCATTATCAAGTTCAAAAAAACAAATTAAAAATCCTGTTAAAACGTAAGAAAAAACTCAAGCCATGGATTTCAACCGACCTAATAAGCACTATACGGGAAAGAGATAAAATAAGCAAAATTCTTAAAAAGCAACCTTTTAATTGTGAATTACGAAACCAATTTAAAAACCTTAGGCAGCATTTGAGCAACACTTTGAAATACGAAAAGCGGCAGTATTACATGAATAAACTGAATGAATCAAAAAGAGATGCAAAATTGTTTTGGGAAATAGTGAATGAATTGGCCGGGAGGGTTTAAAATTAGAGACGCGTTTCCAATAAAAAAAATTCTTCCTGGAACGACCACAAATAACAAAGAAATATTAAAACAAGTTAGTAATGATTTCAATACGTTTTTTTCATCTGTTGGTAAAAAGTTAGCAGACGATATCATTGTAAGTGGGAACCCAGTGGTGAGAGACTCTGACTTTAGATTGAACACGGACTTCACAATACACACTGTGACTGAACAAGAGGTTGCACGGCAAATCACTGGACTGAGAGGAGGATCCGCACCTGGATGGGATGGGGTTTCGGCGGACCTGATAAAGTCTAATATGCATATTATTTTGCAGCCTTTAACACACATAATTAATTTAAGCATATCAAACTGGCGTATTTCCCCAAAAATTCAAATTGGCTAAAATTTACCCCCTTTATAAATCAAATTGTTTTACCGACAAAAGCAACTACCGCCCTATTTTATTGTTAAGCTTGTTTTCCAAAGTTTTAGAACGTATAGTGAAGAATCAGCTAGTCTCATATTTACAAAACAACAATATATTGAGTGTGTGTCAATATGGATTTAGATCAGACAAGAATATTATTGATGTATTGTTTGACGTAAATAAGGAATTGAACGACAATATCTCAAAAAATAATAGGTGTTTACTCATATTTTTAGATTTGAAAAAAGCGTTTGACTCAGTTGATCGCACAATCTTGCTACAAAAAATGGAAATGATAGGAATCCGCGGTACTGCTCTAGCATGGTTCACTAGCTACTTGAATGACAGGGAAGCAGGTTGTGTCTATATGCGGCGCAACTAGCGATCCACAAAGTGTAGACTACGGGGTAATACAAGGTAGCAACATTAGGTCCAATTTTGTTTCTAATATATATCAACAATATTGCAAAAATTCAGTTACAAGGCAAACTTTTTCTGTTCGCAGATGACAGTTTAATATTTATTTCAGGAAGAAGTTGGCTAGAAGCACAGGCCATGGCATTGAGCGATTTGATGAGTATAAAACAGTGGTTGGATCAAAATATTCTGTCATTAAACATCTTAAAAACAAAATTTATGCCTATTTCTTTAAGCATTAACTCAGAATGCCCATTCAATGAATTTAAAATTCATAATTGTGGAACTTACACAAATGTAATATGTGATTGTAAGAGTATAGAGAGTGTAGTGTCCTATAAGTATTTAGGTGTGGTTTTCGATCATCGTTTAAAGTGGACGGAACATGTAGCTTATTTACAAAAAAAAGTCAGAAAATACATCTATGCATTCAGAAGATTAAGTGATATTTTAAGTGACAATGAAATTAAAACTGCGTATTTTGCTTACGTACAGTCTGTATTATCATTTGGAAAACATTGCATGGGGAGGAGCTCGAAAATCGGTCCTTGAACCTCTTTTTGTTATTCAAAAAAGTATTTTAAAAGCAGGGTTTAGGAAAAGTAAGAGATATCCAACTTACAATCTTTTTCATGAAACATCAATTCTTTCCTTACGCCAGTTGTGTATAAAAAGTATACTAATAAACATATATAAACATTTTTCTACAATTTTCTCTTTAACGTCACATTCGTATAATACCAGGCACTCTAATAGAGTGGGGATCTCTGTTATACCATTAATTAAGTCATATTCAAATACTAACTCATTTTTATATATCTCAGACCTTATTTAGAAAATATATGTAACAAAATTTAGTAATTTTTCTTTATTCGAAACCTTGTCTATTGAAATATTCAAACATAAAGTTACAAGTTTTTCTACTGCATGTTGGACTTGAGGAGGCCGAGACCTTGTTACTGTCCGGGTGTGAGCGGGTCATGACCATTCATGACCATTCTCGTACCAACTGTTTTGCTCATGATTATGGTTTACCTACGACTAACTGCTACAGTAGACATTACTGAATACGACATTGTCCCCCCCCCCTCATTCCCATCTTCGGCTGTGGACTTGAAAAATTACCTGTTGACAGGTACCGGAATGCACTGATGGCGATGAACGTTGTATTAATGGAGATACCTTTGGTTAGAGATATATCAGTGCTATATTCCTGGGAGATAAGTTTGTAAATACATATTAGGTATTAATAATACGACTCTAGCCTACGCACAGGCTGCTTGCCCATGTAAGCTAATTTCCAAACACTATGTTTAATACTTTTAGTTATTTATTGTACATATATTTATTATCAATGTATATATTAATACTAATTGTAATAGTATTGTAATTATACAGGAAATAAACTTTCTTTCATTTCATGAAAGAATACAACAACTCAGTTTTTGGAAAATCTATGGAAAATATGCGAAATATATGTGATATTAAACTTGGAAATGAAGAATTTTCAATGAACCAATCCAATAAAAACAAATTTCAAATGATTTAATATATTTGATGACAACTGTAAAGCGAGTCATATGTTCAAACAAAAAGTAAAATCTTAAGCCGATCTATATAGGATTTTCAGTTCTTGACCTTTCAAAATTGCTAATGTATGAGTTATATTACGACAAACTTAAGAAATATGATCCGGAATTGAATCTATGTTATATGGATAAAGATAGTTATTTTCTGGAAATGAAACGAGATCCTTATAAAATTATGAAAGAAAATATAGATGAGTTTGATACGAGTAATTATCCAAAAGATCAGGAATACTTCACTAGCAAAAACAAGAAAATTATAGGGAAATTCAAAGACGAGCTTAATGGTGAAATATTAAAATAATGTTGTGGATGGAGATCGAAAATGTACTCATACAAATATATAGATAAAAATCCAGTAAGATGTAAAGGAATTAAGAGAAGCATTGTAAATAAAACAATAAATATCGATAGTTTAAATAGATGTTTGATCGAAGATAAAGAAGAATTTAGAGAGATGACAGTAATCAAAATCTACAATCATGCGTTGTACACCGTTACCATAAACAAGTTAGCACTGAGCGGTAAAGATGATAAAAGAAATTGTACCGAATGGCTATAAAAAATGAAGCGAAATCTGATATATTAGATGAATTAAATAAACTTGGAAATTTTGACGAATAAATGGCAGATGATTTGATTCACTGTCACAAATGTAAGAAGAAAACAAAAAATATAGATTCTAAAATTGTTCAAACTCAAAGCAGATTGTATAGAATTGCAGCAAAATGTTCAAAATGTAAGACAAATAAAAGTAAGTTTATAAAGAATCCAAATGAAAAGCAAGTGAAGAAAGAATTGAAGAATAAAGAAGAAATATATATTGAAGCTAGAGAAATTCATGCACCCGTACGAAAAAAGTTTAAAAGGAGAAAGATTATAACCTAAGGAATCGATGATTTATGGGCGGCAGATTTAGTTATAATGTCTAATTATTCGGATCAAAATGATGGATTTAAGTATATGTTAAATTTTATTGATACTTTCTCAAAATATGCTTGGTCAAGAGCGATTAAAAGAAAAAACGGCAAGGATGTTTCAAAAGCCTTCGAAGATATAGTAAAAGACGCCATAAAGATCAATCATAAACCTCCAAATTTACTTCATACAGATAAAGGTTTAGAGTTAAAAAATAAAGAATTTATTGATGTTTTGAGGAAATACATCATTAAGATTTATCATACTGAAAACGAAGAGAAATGAAGTATTGTAGAGAGATATAACAGAACTCAAAATGAGAGAATGAAAGTAATTTTTGAGATTAATAAAAACTTTAAATGGATTGATATTCTTCAAGAAATAGTTGCAAATTACAATAATACCGTTCATAGTACGATAGAAATGAAGCCTAAAGACGTAGATAAAGATGCAGAAAAGGAGTTATTGGAAACTGTTTTCAAGTATGTTCCACCAGAAATTCACACGAAAACTACATTTAAAAATTAATGATCATGTAAGAATAGTAAGTAAAAAACAAAAATTTTCGAACAAATATAAGAGCAATTGGTCAAGAGAAATCTTTGTGATTTATCAAATTAATAACACAAATCCTGTAACTTGTAGCATATAAGATCTGAATACGGAAGAAATAACCGGAAATTTCTATGAATATGAATTGAGAAAGGACAAAGCTGTAATTTTTTCTATATAAATGAAGTCTCAAAAGGAATTTACATAGTGTCAAGAATTTAAAGCTTTTGCAGAATTTTCTAAAAATAAGAATACCAAAGATGGATTATACTATTATTGTAAGGATTGTAATAAGAAATATAGAAAATAATTATATGATAAAATGAAAAAATTTTCTTTGGAAGAGAAACAATGCACACGATGTAAAATACTTAATAATATTTCTGAATTTAACAAATGGCATTGTAGTAAATATAAAAAAACAAAGCACATTGTAAAGAACGTATTAAAGGAATCTTTGCTAGACCAGTTCATTGCGTATGTGGAAGAGAAATTCGACAATTCTATAATCTTAAAAGACATTTACAAACAAAATATCATAATTCAAAATTTTAGTAAAATTTAATGACATTATCATCGTGTAATTTAGATATTTTTTAAATCAGTCGAGATTCTTAGTATCATATTTTTAGTAAAAATAATTTTTGATTTCTAAAATGACTCCATTTAGATAGAAAAAAAACTCAGCTAGTAACTTGCAATCTTGTAGCGTTTTTAAAGCTACATTGATTTATTTTTTTAATTAAAACTTAAATTAAATAAAAATTTTGGCAAACTGGACACTCAAAAATATTTTTAAATATAGTCCCCAACAAAAATCCGGACATGTTTAACCACATGTGGCAGAAACGCCATGAGGAAAGCCAAAAGTACCATGCCAAGTGTACTAGTAAATATAGAAAACACAGTTAATGTGAAATGTTTGTTAGACACTGGAAGTACACTAAGTTTAATCAGTGCGAAACTTTATAATCATTTAAGGGAAGCGAATTTAGTTAACAAATTGTTAGAATCTAAGGTACAATGTGTTAGTGCTGGAAACCAAAAATTAAATGTACTAGGAGAAATAAATTTTAAAATTAAGATTGACAACTTATCCTGGAAGGTTAATCTAGTAGTAATTAATAACTTATCACAATGTGGAATTTTAGGGGCTAACTTCATTAAATCAACTCGATTGTTGATTGATTTAAAAAACAATGTGTGTAGATTTGGTTTTAACTTGAACAAGTCAGTGCATTTAATTCAAAACACTAGCTCTAATGTGTTAAATATAAATAATAATTATAAGATAGGGAGTTCCGAAGTTACACAGCAAGTATTAGAAATCATTGAAGAGTTTCCTGAAGTTTTTTCTGAACATCTGGGGAAAACTCTTGATTTCGAGTACAAAATCCAACTAAAGGATGATGCTATTGTCAAACTGCGGCCTTATATCCACTTAACCCTCTGAAGATGGTGAGAATGAAGGAGATCATCGGCGAGCTACAAGAACACGATGTTATCGAGCCAAGCCTAAGTGAGTACTCCAGTCCGGCCTTTTTGGTGGGAAAGGAACCCGGAAAAGAAAGATTGGTGATAAATTATAAGGAATTAAATAATAAGATTGAGGCTGTACATTTTCCAATTGGGGATCTCCATTCTTTATACCCGCATTTAAGTGGTCACCGCTATTTCAGTATCATTAGACTTATCAAAAGCTTATCATCAAATTAGATTAGCTGATGAAAGCCAAAATTTGACAACTTTCTCTGTGCCATTCGGTAGTTATAAATTTAAAAGATTGCCATTTGGACTTCTTGTAGGCAGTGGCGTTTTAACTGCTTATTTAAATACAGTGCTTGGACACTTAAAATTTAAATGTGTATTAACATAATTAGATGATATTATAGTATACTCAAAGGGTTTAGATGAACATTATGCCCAATTAAGGGAAGTTTTACGTTGTTTGAGGAACCATAACCTGACAGCAAATGTTAATAAAGTTAAATTTTGTTACAAGGAAATAAATTTTCTGGGGACACATTGTGAGTGAAAATAAATTAAAAATTAACCCAGAAAGAACTGTAAATATTCAACAGTGTAGGAGACCTAAGAACAAAAAGGACATTGCGCGGTTTATAGGAATGACGTCCTATTTTTCTAAATTTATTGAAAACTATGCGGACATAGCGGCTCCTCTGAACGCTATGAGGAAGAAATGTGCAGTGGACCGAAGAGTGTGAAAAATCGTTTGTACAGTTAAAGAATAAGATATCTAATCCCCCTGTGTTAGCTATTCCTGACTTTAATAAAGAGTTCACCTTGCAGTGTGATGCGAGTGACAGGGCTATAGGAGCTTGCTTATTGCAAGAAGATAACAATAAGAACTTAAAACCTGTGGCTTATTACTCGAGAAAATTTACTGAAAATGAAGAAAAACTAAGTACTTACCACAAGGAGGCTCAGGACAGTGGTGTGCCCAATAAACAAATTCAGGGAATTTCTCGAAGTTTAACTTGTACACTGATAACTCCACACTTTCTTGGGTCTTGAGCAACCACACTAAACTAGGGAAACTTGGTATATGGGTGGAAACAATTTTATCAATTCCCTTCACTGTAAAGCATATTAAGGGGAGTGATAATGTGACTGCAGACTGTTTGTCACGGCTGTTTGATGACAATGATGAGGTTAATGGAGAGGTGTTGAAAGAACTGTCAAATAATTCTGCTGTAAATGTGTGTACAAATAGTGTAGTAAATGTAACTTGTAATGTAAATAACTTCTATCCTTTCTTAACCAAAGATTTAGAATTGGAACAGAATAAGGACGAATTTGTGCAAGAAACAGTTAAAAAAACATTAGTAGTGATGATGAGCGCAAAGGTTTTTGGGTAGAAAAAAGAATTTTATTTTATAAAAATTCGAGATCTAAATGCCCTAAAATAGTTCTCCCCTAATCTATTTTTAAGGCGGTCTTTGATTATTATCATAATAGCCTAAGCGGGGGGCATTTTGGAGTTAATAAAACATTAAGGAAAATTACAGCGGTGTTTTACCATCCTAATCTGAATGAGTTTGTGAAGTTCAATGTTAAAAGGTGTTCTATTTGTCTTAGCAGTAAACCTACTAACTGGAGGGACCGTGGTGAACTGCATGTAAACATTCGACACGTCCACTACAGAAAATCTACATGGATGTATTTGGACCTCTAACTAGATCTTCAAGACAGAAGGAATACATCTTAATCATGGTGGACGACTTCACAAAGTACAAATTGGATCGTACCTCTCAAGAAAGTAAATTCAGGTATGGTGTTGCAAGCTTTAGAGAGTAATATTTTTAAAAACTTTGGTTTGCCGGAAATTATTGTGAGCGACAACGCTACTTACTTCACCAGCGAGAAGTTAAGGGCAAATCTTTTCAAATGGGGTGTGAAATTAATCACTACAATCCCGTACAACCCCCAGGGTAACAAATCTGAAAGATATTTAAGAAACTTAAATTCAATTTTGACTTGCTTGTATAGTGATTGCAAAAGGAACTGGGACTCTGATTTAAGTAAAATTCAACAAGCAGTTAACTCGTGTGTGAATGACAGTACTGGGTATAGCGCATATTCTTTAATGTTTAATTTTAAACCTAACAATGAGTTGGATTTAAAGTGGAACTTGAAATCAATTTTTTGAAAATTTAGTGCCAAAGAGAAAATGTCAAAAATATGCGGAGGCGTTGGAGAATTTAAAATAAACAGTTTATTAAAAATTCGAAGTTAAGGCCCTATAATAGAAACCACCGAAAGTTTTAAAATTAATGATGAAGTGTTTTGTAAAATACCTGGACACAGAAATAAATTGGATAGGAAATTTGACGGACCATACAAGATTGTGGTTATTATCTCAGAGAACAGTTATATAATACAGCACACCAAGGACTTGAAAATTTTGAAAAGAGTGCATTTACAAGATTTGAGACCCGCTTAAGTGAAATTTAATTGGAACACTTGGACAGGTAAGAACAATTGGACGATTTTTTTCTTTCAGCATAAAATTAAAAAAAAAACCATATTAAAATGTCATAATTGAGTAACCATAGGCCAAGTCAAGGTTTTGTGTTTTCTTTTAGGTATTAAAAGAAAAATGGGATTTTTATGACATATAAATAAATATTTACATGAAAAGGATAATTTACATGGCCTCAGGACTTTAAAATTAAGAAATTTAGTATTTATTTAATAATAGTGTCTAGAACCATTATACCGTCTGATATTAGTATATAGACATTATATTATTGTTGTACTAACGTTTCCTTCTTGTGTGTCCAATTTCATGTTGATATTTGTTTATAGTGTATGAATGAGAGAAAGAAATTTAGGTCAACCCCTCCCCTGTAATCCAATGTAAATAACGTGTTCGTAATTAAATAAAGGGTCTTAAAATATTTTAATAAAGTTTATGAAGGAAACAATGAGCAATCTTCGAGTTGGATAAAAATTAAAATTTTTTGAAAACGAAACGAGACAAGCTCTGAAATTCCGACATAAATGGTGACAAAGGGGACTTATTTCATAGTAAGAGTGAATGTTCTGTTTATATGTGGAATGCTGTGGAGGTGAGATACGGAACAACACTCGCTATCACTGGTCACACCCGCGGACGGCGCGCCGGCTACAACAGCGAGGGGTGGTGACCTACACGACGGATCCATGGGACCGTGAAGACGAGCACTCACTGACTGAGGAAGCTGCTGTCCATACATAGACGTCGCCAGGAGGAGACCGGAAAGGACAAAATTCCTTGGACTGGGAACGACTGGTCAACTATAGATATAGTAAAATTAGAGTTGTGAGGGTATTAGGGTTCGCTATCTCGAGTCATTGTCCTACATACATTCCTTTGATAACGGCCAACTATTATTTGTGTAACTGTTCTGTCTGTTCCAAAAACATTGGTGGGTTAACTAAATGATGTACGTTTTAAAAACATTTTTTAATTGCTAATTGGTGTTAAATTTCTTTTATTAACTGCAGGGCCCGTATTTATATTATTAAGTAAAGGAGGGGGAGTAATGTAGCGTTTTTAAAGCTAAATTGATTTATTTTTTTAATTAAAACTTAAATTAAATAAAAATTTTGGGATCGAAAATATTGGGACTTAATTTTAGATTAGATTGTGAAATTGTCAGTGTAAAATCGAACATGTAATCCTTTGGCAAGTTAGCACTGGTAGTTTTAAAATTGTTAGGATGGCAGGTTGACTGCCTTGAATTGATTAGAACTTGCCTTCTTGTGAGTATTGTTCTCCTGGTTTGATACAGCTAGGACCAATGGAAAGCTCCACGGATGTCCTGCAAAGGTGATTGGAAAGGGAAGTATTTAAGCGCCGCTCATAATTTTCGCCCTTCTCTTGGTTATTTTCGTGAGTAAAGTTAATTGCAGTGCGCCGCTTTTCTTAAATTTTTTTCCGCGAGTGATTTTGAGGTAAGCACCACTTTATTGTACGTTTTATTGAAATAGTCATCCTGATCTGATTTTAAATTAATTTTGTTGTCTTTTTTATAGGAAAGAATTAAATTCATAGAAACTACAGAGCAATCTGAATAACTTATTCTCGAAGAACAATAGAGCATAATAGAATCGTACAAGTTACATTTGGTTCATGCTTGCAAGAGAAGTGAATTAAAATTGAACTTTGTTAATAACTTTAATTGAGATTTGAAAAGGTAGTAATTTATTAATCTTTAACTGGAACTGTTTTATTGTGAATTATTAATTGAAAATTATGAATTATTAATTGAAAATTAATTGAACTTTAATAATTGTTAGAGAGAGACTTGTAATCTGAATTGCAGACACTTGAAAGTTAAGGTTCAAATAGTGTAAAGAGAAGTTGAAATTTTTATTTTGAATTTTGAGTGAACTTAGAAGTGAACATTTTTATTTTTATTATTTCAAAGTGGTATTTCATTCTAATTTTAAAACTTTATTATTTTATTTTAGAAGAGAGCTCTGATTTTTAGTTTGACATATTTGATTAATATTTTTATTTTCTTGTCAAAGGAATTTTTAAATTTACAAAAAGGTTTGTCAATTCTTTGTGGAAAATAGAGTGATAAAAATTCTGAAACGTTGAACTTATTATTTTGCCAGTTAAAAATAAATCCATTGTTTTTATTTAGAACTGTGATTTTTATTTTAGACAAACCAGATAATATTTAATAGTTAACAAATTTAGTAATACATTGTACTTATTACTAATGAAAAAAATATGTTTATATCGTCTTGGATGTATTATTGATGATTTAAATATTAATACTCTGGAATATTAATATCAACAATCCAAGTCGTTATAAATCTTAAATAAAATTGTTGTTTTACTCTCATTATTCAGTAAAATTTCCTTCAGAGTCTTGAATAGTCAGAACGAGTTTTGTAATTCTTGTGTAATATTTGTTCTAATTGGAATATAATCGATTTCATTCAGTTTTTCACTGATTTTTTATCCATAAGCAACATTTAGATAAAAAGTTTACAATATTTCAGATTCTTTGTGTAGATGTTCTGTATGATTTTCAAAACTAGGTTCATCGAGATTACAATGTACTTCTATTACATCGAACAGTCTAAATTTTGGCGTTTTATTTTCCTAAATATACCTGATTTGGCTCAATGATTTCTTGAACAAACCCTAATAAATCTACCATAATTGCTGAAAGGTTATTCTTTACTGGTCGTGTTTATTTGAATTTTGTTTAAAAGAGATAATTTATTTGCATTTCAAACTTGTTTTCGTCAAAGTTTAAAGATTTATCTGATTGTTTGAATGTTTTCAGATAATTTTTAACGGAATTTTTTATTTGATCAAAGGTATAATATCCTTTGTTTAAAAACCATAAATATTTTGTTATGTTCTTTTCACTAAATCCTATACAATAAGAAGAACTTTCACTAATATTTATTACAAAAATTATCAGAATAAAAAACTACTTAAACCAATAAAATAATTTGATTCTTCATCTAAATGAATAGGATGTTCTAAGTTTTAAAACTAATTTAGAGCTTTCTGAAGTCAATTTGAACAGTTTCATTTTCGCTAATTTAAATGGAGAAATTTTTTAAAGGAAAAAGATCAGATAAAACTACAAAACTTTTGAAGAAAATAAGAAAGATCAACCTATCAGATTGTTAATTGTTGGCTCAAGTGGATGTGGAAAAACAACAACTTTATTATTGAATTTCATCTACAATAGGTTGATTTCTTATTAAAATTTGTATGTTTTTTAGTAAATCTTTGGAAGAAGACGCATATAAAAAACTGCAAGAAAGATTTGAAAACTTATTCAGAAGAACTTAAGCAAAAAATATCACATGTTTATGTTTCTGATGATATCGTCTCTTTAAGCGAATGTAAACCGAATTCTTTAATCGTTTTTGATGATTGTATTTTGGAAAATCAGGATGTTATTAAAGAATATTTCGTGATGTCTCGTCACAAAAAACATATTCTTATATATATATATATTTCCCAAATCCTTTTTCAAAGGTTGATAAACAGGTTATTGGAAATAATTTGAATATTTTGTGTGTTTTTTTTGAGCAAGATGATCACTATACCAGAAAAATTTATAGCAACTATATATGGGATCGAGAAGTCGAGCGAATGGGAACAAACATCATTACTTCCCTATATAAAAAAAATTTGTTCAATTAAATTTTCGTCTTACTAAATAATGTAAGTTCTTGAAAGAGTTAAATGAGGTTGGTGAATTCAGGTTTAAGGAATATAAGAAGTTCAATGAATTACAAAAAAATAAGAAATATAGAATTTTAAATTTGGAGAAAATGAGATAAATTTTGGATGACAATAATTGCAAAATTTGAATAATAAAGATTTTTCATTAAGATTCCGAAGATTTTTCATTAAAACAGCTTAAGAAATTAGAAGCAAACATTGAACGGTATAAACAGATATAGATTTGCTTATTTTTCATTCGTGATTTCTCAGATTTGTTTATGGTGCATTTAACACGCTTTTACATTGAATTTCGGTTGGCTCCAAAAGTGGTCTAGAATTGGCATATTCATATCTACTTATATACAGGGTGTACATAAAGTCCTGCACTGGTATAATATTTTCTAAACGATTAAAACAGATAAATGAACAAGATTTGGTACATCAATACTACACCTAAAAATCTACTTTTTGAAGGAACTATCAGTTTTCTGTAATATCATGTGGACGTCCCGCAAGGAGTCGGAAGGAAATCTTAAATAGGAGCATAGGTCAATATGCACATCATTTTAAAGGGCTTATCTAGCAGAGTTTAATGCCGCAAACCGCACTCAAAAAAGATTGATCCAGTACAAAATGGCGGCTGTTCAAAGGTTTTACTTGGTTACATTTCATTAGTAGCCATAACCCCGGTAAAGCAAAACTGCAAACCAAACGAATACTGCAGATAAATACTACATTATGATTGTCAGTTGTACAGAAGTGAATTATGACGTAGGTTATCCTCAAGGGTTACAAATTTGGTCCTAATATATTGGTAACAGTGTTTAAATAGGCTCTTACGTCAAATGCCGTAGTGTGGGGGGTGCTCCGTTCCTGTTGAAACCAGATATTCTGGTTAATGTTTCTCCAAACATGTTTCGAATTGCTGGTGTAATTTCATTTTCTAGCAAACGTTAATATGATATTGCACTTAAATTTCCTTTCAAATAAAGAAAGGACCTACCAACTGGGTACCTATCACACCAAGCCAGACATTCACCTTTAGTGAATACTGCGTATGTGCTTCCCGCATCCCAGTGAGGATTTTCGCTACTCTAGTAACGTAACGGCAATTGTGCCTGTTTACACTTCCATTCAGCATAAATGAACAATCGTCTGAAAACACAATATTGTTTGCATCAATTTCGTTGCAATCTATTTTGGCCATCATAGTTTCACAAAAATTCTATACGTCGATCGAAATCAACTTCGTTGAGTTCGTGCACCAAATGAACTTTATAAGGCTTAAAATTAGACCCTTTCAGAATCTTTTTAACAGACGTAACAGAGATGTCATGAGTTTGTGTTGCTGAGCGTAGGGACTCTTGCGTAATTCTCAATAAATGAGTGCAATACATCTAAAGAGTTGCCTTCAGTTGTCGCAGTAGCGGGCCTTCCTGTCCTATGACGATCGGAAACACATCCTGTTTCCATAAAGCGTTGAACAGTTCTCCCTACAGTTGTTCTAGAAATTGGCTGCCTTCTCGTGAAAGTAGTCATGAAATAAATGGCATGCTTCCTCGTGTGATCGTCCGTTGTTTCCCCAACCAACCATCATAAGAAGTGTTATACGTTCACGTTCGTCAAGCAAACATAGTGTAGTTGAAGAACTACAAGCAATACGACAAACTCTTTTGTACTAAAGTGCACTGATAGAAAGGTTGGACAGCAACTACTAAAACAAGAAAACTAGAATAGCCTACTATGAATAGACTGGCTAATTGGAAAGTCCAAACTGCGACCCAAAGATAAGAGCTTTTTAATTGTTACTGTTATCAGGTTTTTCCCCGTTATCAATATATTAGGACCATATTTGTACCCCTTGAGGATAACCTACGTCATAATTCACTTCTGTACAACTGACAATCATAATGTAGTACGATTATTATATATATATATATATATATATATATATATATATATATATATATATATATATATATATATATATATATATATATATATATATATAATATATATATATATATATATAATTGACAATTTTCTCAGTTTTTACTTTCATATCACGTTTTAAAACAAAATCAAATATTGTGATCTGGTTGTTAACAAAATATATATAATTTGTTATTACACTTTGTATTGTGAAAAAACGCAATATTTTAAAACAATAAAGTTAATTAAAAAATATTGTTTTTGTTACTCTTGAGGGTTTGGTTAAGTCAGCTAAGTGACACTACCTATACGGTTTGCATTTTTTACGAAGGAAGATTGTTCCATTCCAGACTCACGGGAACCAGTAAGTATTTACTTTTCTTTCCAGGGTGCCCCTTGTCATGGCGAGAATTCTTCTCCGACAGGAAATTTTTCATGTATGTGGCTCATAGATAGAGCATTTTTTACAAACAGTTTTTTGGCTAATTCATCCCTTTTCATACGTCTCATGAATTTTACTTTTAATGCGTGAGGATTATCTCAATTTTGATTATACTCCAGTCTGTAACAAGCGTCCTAACATTAATCCGAAACGTGCAAGCCCAGTGCCCTCCGGCCCACTTCTACTACACCTTCTGCATTTTAAATTTTTCCAGAGGAACGTCATGTATTTTTTAGTTAGTTCTTACGTATGTATTTTCGCTTTAAAAAGAGCTTAACACTGTTTGAACCGAAACTCTTAAGATAGTTACAATTTTAGTAGGTTAATGTGTTTTAACTGGTGTATAGATGATCAAATGTATGAATTGACTCATGTATTGAGAGTAATTGATAAACTTTCTCTTGTTTTAGTTTCATTAAGAGGTTTCTGTCTAATTTTTATGACATATTGTAAAGCAAAATAATGTGAAAATTTCAACAAGTTTCTTCAAAGTTCTGTTGAACTGTTTTCAAACAGAAGAAAACATGGCTTTTAACAGGGGTGGTGTCTTGATTTTCATCTAAGTTTATCGGTTCACAATCAATGCCTCCTAAGTATTACTCGCTTAATGACCTTATAGAAGGTTGATATGTTTGATATTGGTCTATAGTTGATTTGAATTGGTATGCAGCCGCTTAGAATTTTAGATTGGATATTTTAGGGCTGACAGGAAATTGTCCAGTTTGTAAGGACGACCTTAGTGAGACTGCCTGAAGAAGCTGTAAGTGAATCACTGCAGTGCTTTAGAAGCTAAGCTGGCCTCAATTCCAGCAGATTTGGCCTTTAGATTTTTTATTATGTCTCCAATTTACTTTTCATTTTTATACTCAAAATTAAGAAGTGAAGGATTTTCTGTTTGTTTTGTGAAAGTTGCAGTTCTTTTAGGATGACTGCTGTTTTAGAAGTGTTTTCTATCTGCAAGACTGGTGGAGAATCGGTTTAAGAAGTTGGGAAATATCCAATGGGTTATCAGATTAGCGTTCTTTTATTTCAAGTTTTATTTGTGTTTTAAAGTTTCATGAATTTTTCTTTTCATTACCTACCACACTGCCTTTGATTTATTGTCTGCATTATATATGTGTTTTATAGATGAATGGTGGTTCAAACATTTTTAATGTTTTATCATCATTTTTTCAATTATTTTAGCCTTCATCTTATCTTGGGTATTTCGTAATGGCTGGTACTTATTTATGCTTTAATATACTCATCTTTGAGTCTAGCTACTTCTTCATCACATAAAGGTTTTTCTCTTTTTCTCTCTTTTCTTCTCTTTCTTCTTTTCTTCGGAAGTTTCTTTTTCGGACTGGAGGTTTACAATTCTATTGGTAATGTATTAATAAACGTATCGTATGCATCCTCAGCAGTTTGGGTATTGAAAACTTCCGTGCAGTCGTAATTTTGTAGTTGTATAGTTGATTAAATTTAGTTTTTAGTTAAACACCTGCACATAATATTAGGAATGGGGGGGGGGGGGGGTGGGGGGGGGGGGGGGTGGGGGGGGGGGGGGGTGGGGGGGGGGGGGGGTGGGGGGGGGGGGGGGTGGGGGGGGGGGGGGGTGGGGCCGAGTCTTCTTACCTACAAAGTATTAGCAGTAACCGGAGATCGTATTTTAATTATGTACACGTGGATTCTTATCCTCTTGGAATTAAATCGATCCCGTCCTATACAGCATGACTATGAATTTATAATAACCTAATTTTTTTAAAGCAATAATCGCCTTTAAATACATTTTAATTCCAAATTTAATAGTTTGTTATATAGTTTATAGTTCTAATTTACCTGTTGTTTAATATCTTAACACTCTTCAGGTATATAAACATGTAAATGTGTTACCTTAATCTTGCGGCGTTAATCGTTAGAAAAACTGAAATTATTTCTGAAATAAAAAAGATGTAGTGCATTAAATTAGTCTATATTACATGGTTTTAAACTACTCTATATTATATACGTAATTTGTGGCTGAAACGTTATTTCGGACAAACGATATGGCAACTACAAAAGACACAAACTATGTAAAAATTTGACTTCTTAAGGGCAATCAATGTGATTTCTTTACGCATTTTGTACTAAAGCAGCATTAACTAGATATTTATCATCGATTAAAGAGATCATGTAGAAAAATTATCAATTGTAATTAAAACTCTTAATGACCCAGGAAGTTACTAAAACTAACAAACTATTCTTCGCGTTTCAGCTGTTTCCGGTAGCTTTTGTGCTAATGACGAGGAAGACACAGGAGGCCTACCAAGGTGTTTTCATATTTTTTAAACAATTAATTCCTGATTAGAATCCGCAGGTCATTTTGACTGATTTTGAATTGGCTATGAGCAATGCTGCTCAGTTAGTATGGTCTAATGCTCGAGTAGCCGGATGCTTCTTTCATTTTGCACAGGTATATATAATAACTTAATATATAAGTTTAACTCTAATTATATTGTTTTATTATAACCATTCCTCGAGATAGTACCCCAAATTTAAGCTCAGAGCAGAGAGCGCTCTGTGTGTGCGTACCATTCCTTTTTTCTAAGAAACATAGAGACTAAATGACTAAAATTCCTTTTGTCCAACAGGGTTAACTGGACCTTTTCTTCGCAATGCGCTTTTTTTTGCTGTGCCTCTTTTATCGTAACACCTTATTTTTACAGTAAATTTTTAATATACTGTATAAAGGAAAAATGTGGACATTTATTATCTGGTGACATATAATTAGTTATATTATACAAGAAAAATTTACGTTTTTAGGCAATCTATCGCATGCACAGGCAGCTTCGCCTCCAACACTTAGTTGACACCAACGTAGAGGCTGCTAAGACTCTTCAGATGTTGATGTCATTAGCTTTGCTGCCTGCTGAAAGAATAGCACTTGGCCTCAGGGTCATAGCTCACTACTCAGTGCTGCACGGTCTGGCAGCCAGATTCAGAATACTGCTTCGGT
Source organism: Homalodisca vitripennis (assembly GCF_021130785.1). NCBI lineage: Eukaryota > Metazoa > Arthropoda > Insecta > Hemiptera > Cicadellidae > Homalodisca > Homalodisca vitripennis. The sequence continues at coordinate 124,016,292 of NC_060215.1, read as the reverse complement.
AAGTTTATCAGGATGTTTGGTATTAAAAGCTAGGCCTTGGTGTTTTCTCGTGTGCTCAAAATCAGTTTATTGTTAGATTTCCTATATAATTACTCTGCTTCCAGCAATTTTCAAAATCTTTCCTTAGAAATTATCACAACTTAGGCCTTTTCGAGTAATTTTTATGCATTTTGGTACAGGTATTTTATGTTTTGTATTGTACATTTTTATTTCTCCAAGATATAGTCACAACAATATCGGTATGACAAATAATTGTTTTCGATTCTAAAAAACTATGTCATGGTAGAATTTCTTTTTTTATAGTTTATAGAGTATTTTATGTATATTGCAGCTATATGGAAAATTTCTGGATGCGGATGGTCGGTGCGAATCGATTTAGCGTGTTTGGCGAGCCGCACCAGACCAACAACGCTCTGGAGGCGTTTCCACAGCAGCTTATTAAGGGACAATGGGGCCACATCCTGGAGTGTGGAAGTTCCACGGTAAAAAGTCTTTTGCCGTTTCTTTAGACGTCCTGCGGACAGGTATAGATATACAGACAGATAGTAAATATTTATATCCTACCGGCAGACAAAAGAGAAGCTGTGCTAGCCTACTTGGTGATAGGTTTCAATGACGCTCAGCCAAATTCCATTATACAAATAATATCATAGATCTTATTCTTGTTTATGTAAAAAATAAAGTATCATCCAAAATTTAAAGCTTACGCTCAGCAAATGACAATAAAAGTGCGATACTCTTTTAATTTCAATCTTGCAACTAAAATAAATTTATGTTAATATTAAACAAATCGGGTTTATTTGCACTTTAAACATTACTTCGGCATTTGAACATTTATCTTGTCTTTCCAATTTATGTCTAAATAGACAATGTAGTATTGTAATTATAACTGATAGAACCAGAAGTCTACTCCTTTTTATTGTTATAGTAGTTATGGTCTTCCGTCTTCCGTTGCAGTCTTTATGCCTTCTCTAAGACATATTTTATACAAGTGTCAATAAACTGAGGTTGTTTATCTCGTTTCACAGATAACCTCAGGAAAATTGAAAAATGCTCAGTGACAGGACTACAATCGAATGGCTAATGGCGTACAGCATGTTCGCCTAAGAAGGCGTGCCTACGTGCGCCAAGACGCTGCAATACAACAGGCGTCAACCATGTTGATCCAGGGGAGATACAATGAGGCGCAGTTCCTAAACCGCGTGTCGAACTTTACCTTGTCGTTATCCGACACAATGAGAGCTGAGCGAGTGCGGCTAGCGGCAATCCCTGGCAATGATGGGCGCCGTGTAGCAGCAGCAGAACCAGTCATGCCACCACCACTTCTGCAAGCTGAGCAAAATCATCGTCCTGCCCCTGAGGTTTGTAAACTTACTGTTTTCGTTGTAATTAATTTTTGACACTTAAGGAGGTGTCATAATTATTACAGCAATTTCATATTTCAAATTGGCTTTAAAGGTTTGTGTATATTATATTTCAAGGAAAACTAATGAAACTAGAACCCTTTCTTTCTTTGGCATACTTTTGCATGTTTTAAAACTCATTCATACTCATTCCGTTGTATGTTACAGATACAGCCACGAGCTGACCTCCCCGCTGGAGATAGGGAACTTCCTCCTCCTGCAGCAGTAGTGGTCCCACCACCTCCTCCTCCTGCAGCAGCAGTGGCCCCACCGCCTCCGCCGCCTGCAGCAGTAGTGGCCCTGCCGCCTCCGCCTCCTGCAGCAATAGCCGTACCACCGCCTCCACCTCCTGCAGCAGTAGTGGCCCCACCGCCTCCGCCTCCTGCAGCAGTAGTGGGCCCACAACCTCCGCCTCCTGCAGCAGTAGTGGCCCCACCGCCTCCTCCTCCTGCGAGCAGTAGTGGCCCCACCGCCTCCGCCTCCTGCAGCAGTAGTGGGCCCACAGCCTCCGCCTCCTGCAGCAGTAGTGGCCCCACCGCCCCCTCCTGCTTCCCCTGCAGCAGTAGTGGCCCCACCGCCTCCGCCTCCTGCAGCAGTAGTGGGCCCACCGCCTCCGCCTGCTGCAGCAGTAGTGGCCGCACGCCCCCTCCCCCTGCAGCAGTTGTGGCCCCACCGCCTCCGCCTCCTGCAGCAATAGTCGCCCCACCCCCTCCGCCTCCTGCAGCAGTAGTGCCGCCCTGCCGCCTCCGCCTTCTGCAGCAATAGTCCGTACCACCCGCCTCCATCTCCTGCAGCAGTAGTCCCCACCGCCCCCTCCTCCTGCAGCAGTAGTGGCCCCCCTACCGCCTCCACCTCCTGCAGCAGTAAGTGGCCCCACCGCCTCCGCCTCCTGCAGCAGTAGTGGCCCCACCGCCTCCGCCTCCTGCAGCAGTAGTGGGCCCACCGCCTCCGCCTCCTGCAGCAGTAGTGGCCCCACCGCCCCCTCCTCCTGCAGCAGTAGTGGCCCTACCGCCTCCACCTCCTGCAGCAGTAGTGGCCCCACCGCCCTCCGCCTCCTGCAGCAGTAGTGGCCCCACCGCCTCCGCCTCCTGCAGCAGTAGTGGCCCTGCCGCCTCCGCCTCCTGCAGCAGTAGTCGCCCCACCGCCTCCGCCTCCTGCAGCAGTAGTGGCCCTGCCGCCTCCGCCCTCCTGCAAGCAATAGTCGCCCCACCACCTCCGCCTCCTGCAGCAATAGTCGTCCCACCGTCTCCGCCTCCTGCAGCAGTAGTCGTCCAACCGCCTCTGCCTCCTGAAGTGCAAGCAGCTGGCCCTGCTGTTGCGCCACCCGCTTAGGCAGCACCTGGAAGGTACTATGTAGTTTGTCTGATGGAGCGTGCTTCACACGTGGTCATGTGTGTTTGTGCGCTGAATGCACTGACAGGCTACCTACCTTCCAGGTCATCCCTCGTTGCCCTTTATGCAGGTTACAACAGCACTGAGATTTATAGAAACATTTTGGTAGCCTTATTTCTTAATAATTTTAGTACGGTTTATATTTTTAATTTATAGTGGACTGTTCCAATTTTGTTGAATTATTTAGATTTTATGTTTTCATTTTACTCTACATTAAGATATTGTACAATCTTTTTGTTATTTTGGGTACTTGTTTAAAAAACATTGTAAGTTCAATAATTTTTAATATTTTATATATAAACTTTACTTATGTATAGATTCTTATTTCTTATAGATTCTAATTTCAAATGTTTTTATAGCCTACGTCTTGATTGTTGTGTTCCACTTTTGTTGTATTATTTAGATTTGATGTTTCATTTTACTCTACTTTAAGATATTGTAAAATTATTTTGTTATTTTGGGTACCTGTTTAAAGACATTTTAAATCAATAATTGTTAATATTTTATATATTACTTTTACTAATGTATAGATTCTTATTTCAAATGTATTTATAGCCTATGTCTTGATTGATGTGTCCTAGACTTATATATAAATAAATAAATAAATATAAATATATAATATATATATATATATTATATATATATATATATATTTTATATTAAATTCATTTGTTCCTCAATGTATTGCCATTTATTGCCTTTTACTCTTTTTTTCAAAAGTACTATTTTAGTACTGCCATTAAACGAACAGACTTACAGACTTGATAAGCGATTCCAGCTTATCCAGTGATCGGCCGGCTATAATGGTGGCATTTTAACGTTTTCCCTATGAGAACAATGTTAAACTTCAAGCAATTTTACGAGCTTATATTTGATTGCAAAATTGTGAGGTAAATCTCATTTTAAAGACAAAAATACGCATCCAAACGCTGTTTTAAAATTTTTAATTATACAGTAGAATCCCGCCTATCCGAGGTAAATGGGACCGAGACTACCTCGGATAACGAAAATCTCGGATGATCCAGAGACAATGTAAAATAGGTTATACATAACAACAAACATGTTGTATTTTAAAGACCAGTATTACTTGGAGACAGAGATTTATAATTGGGAGTGGAGAGCTCAATGGCGCTATCGTTTTGCAACAATGTGATGATCTAAATGAATAATACAAACAAGTACTGTGGAGGGTTCGTGCACTTTTTTAAAGATGTAGTATTACAATGATGTAAAACTTTTGATGCAAAGACTATGTATTGATTGAGTATATTTGCAACTCATTTGAAAACTACCATGAAACCAGAGTCATTGATTTCGGCACTTATCGGTGTGATCAAAAAAGATTATGAGCCACTAAACCTAAGTCTAGTACAAGATTGAATATTTTCAAGATTGATAAACCGAGTACTCTTAATTCTGAAAAGAAAACATTGTGTATTCCCTCAATGTATATTTTAGAATTTGTGAATGTCCATTTGGTAGAAGGGGCTGTTATTGTGACACGAATGAATAACAAAATTCATGTTTGTCTACATAATATTATGCACGGGCTCAGCCTGATGCAATAGATAGGATATGCGGGCCCGCCAATCCGGATATCCCCGCCAGGCCTCGGCAGACCCGACTAAGCGATTGCTGAGACCACTTTGCGGTTGTAAATACGCGTGCGGGCAGCGCGGGCCTGACTGTGACGCGACCACAAACCTCGAGGTGCAGAGGCCTCTGTTCAATGTGCGATGTTACACAATCATCTCCTGCTCGTCCGCGCTGCTGACCTGCCATTAGCCCTCTCTCATGCACCACATCGTCCGCTCTGGCTGACCGAGTGACACACATTATATACACCGAATATTCAAAATAACTACCGAGAGCATAAATTATTTCATAACTTATGAGAAGGATAACAAGCTTTCACGTAAAATTCCTAATTAAGTGTGCTCATTTAATCCAATATATTAATTTTTAAAACATTATTATTTTTTGCAGCCAAATAGATTTCTACATTTTAATCATTATACAGAATTTAACTGACTATTCTGTTAATTAATTGACTATTTCCTTTAGGCATTTTCTACATATTCAATATTTTGAATCATTGGTATTAATTCCATATTCGACTCCCCTAAAACTATACAGTACATACTTTGGTTAGTCCTCACCAGCTCCAAACTTTCAGCGATTATCATGGCTTTATCTGCGAGGGATATTATAAGTACTATTGCTAACTAAGACAAGATTGATCTCTACTACTGTATGTATTGCTTTATGTAATATGGTAATATTGGATAGGATTAGTGGGAAACCGCCAAAAGATCAAACTATTAGGTACTTTATTTATTGGTATTAGGTAACAAGTAGCTGGAAAATGCATATAAGCTACAATAGATGAAAATGTGTATATATTTTGTATGCGGTTAAAGATGTTTCATCGTGGTATTGAAATTATACGAGTAACTTAAAAATAATTACCTACATTTGGGTAAATATCAATTACATTAGTTAAGTACTAATCAAAACTTTTAATTTAAAAGTAATTCTATAAAATCCAAGAAATAATATAACACAATATACGAAAATAATATTTCCTATTTACTGTTAATTTTACTACATTTTTCTTTAGAAGAAGACAATTTGACCTCTAAGTTTTTGTACCTATCTTAAATAGCTATCTCATTTCACTTAACGTAAAGTGTAGCGGAGTAGTACCGTTAGCGGAGGGAGGAGTGTGGAGCAGGGCGACCGTAATTTACTGTCGGCAGTAGGAGGAGCCAGCAGCCATCGCAACCTTGTATCCCTCCATGACTGCCCCCTCCTCACGATTCGGCGTTGAAGGAATGGGCTGTTTTCGACGTTGGCGGACTGAAGCTGATTCGGCCCTGGCGGACTGGTATGAATTCGGAGTTCGCGGATAGTTGAGGATTCTACTTTAAATTTTCCTATAGCACCGATAAATTCTATGATTCGTCCATCAACATCGAAGAGTTTCTACATCAGTCCGTGAGCTCCGAATTTATTCGACTCTATAGGGGTCTTTAATTTTCGCCTCTAAAAGAGACATGAGTCCGCTAAGACTGAATAACGAGACAGTCCGCCAACTCCGAATCCTCCTAGATTCCGTTAGTGCCGAAAATTAGAATCGTCCGTGAGCCTCGAATATTTTATGTCTTAGTCCGATAGCTCCGAATAATTTGCTCTCTACTCCGTGAACGTCGAACCATTCGGAGCTGACGGATAGTATATGCTCGTATACTCGTATATGCTCTGATTTGTTTATCAACAAGATGTTTTGGATACCGCTTTCAAAAAGTTCATAAGACAGTCTATTTATGTAGCAAAAGACAGATTGATTGCTACAAAGATTTTTTTGTCTTTATTGATAGAATCTTAGGTATTGATTTTTTTATGTTAATTGGATGGCAGCTGGTAAAATGCAAATATTATATTTTGTTACTGTCCTTGATATGGATTTTTGTTTTCAAATTATGATTTTCAATACATACATCAGTATCCAAGAATGTTAATGAATCTGGTGAGATAGACCGTGTAAATTTTAAAATACTAAATTTTATTAAGAGTAAAAAGTAAGTCGTTAAGTTTGTTGATACCATGCTGACATATTAAAAAATATCACCTGCACCAAGTTAGAGGTTTATAATTCTTGACTTGTTAAAAAATTCTTTTCGAATCGTCCCATAAAAAATATTGGCGTAAGAAGGAGCCATCCGTGTGCCCATAGCAGTTCCTTTTGTTTGAAGGTAATTTCAGTCTTGAAGTTTAAAATTATTGGGGGTTAAAATCGTGGTTATAATTTTAAGAATGAAATTAGTACTGCGTTTAGTATCGTTTGCGCGAGAATCACAGCAATTTTGTGAGAGCTGAGACCATCTCTGTAGTAATATTTGTATGGAAAGTTTTTACATCGGCAGTGTTCGTATTTAGGCAAGGGTCGATTAATTTGAGCTAATTTAATTTAAAAGTTATTAGTGTCCTTCATATAAGAAGGAAGTGTGTTCTTACAAACGGCTGTAAGGTGTAGTCAACATAATCAGATATCCTTTCCGTAGGACATCCATAGCTGGAGATGATAGGCCTGCCAGGAGGTGGTCTGGTAGGCATGTGTATTTTCGGTAAAGTATTAAACACCGGAGTAGTAGGATATCTAGGTGTGAGTTCCATGACTTTCTGAGACAATCCTTCTTGAGGACCATTGTTTATAAAATAATTTTGGATTTGTTCGTTATATTAACAGAATTTTTTTTAATAGTTTATATTTTGACTTTTAAATTGTTTCGCTGATTGCTATAGATACTTTGAGTGATATATATTATTTTTCCTCGTATATAAATAAATAAATATTTAACTTATTTTTATTTTAACTAAATGTCTAAAAGCGGTTCACCTCCATGCTTTAAATATTCTTATCAATGTATTAAAACATAAGCTAATTTGTTTGCTTGACCCTTTTTAAGTAATATATCTTGCGTAGTAATCATATTAAACTCTTGTTATAAAGGTAAAGTTTATTTTATTTTAACTAAATGTCTAAAAGCGGTTCACCTCCATGTTTTAAATATTCTTATCTAGGTATTAAAACATAAGCTACTTTGTTTGCTTGACCCTTTTTAAGTAATATATCTTGCGTAGTAATCATAATAAACTAATTGCACCTTTGTGTCCTAAAGTCTTATTTCAAAATATTATAACTTTATTGCGAAAAAATATGTATATATAATATATATATATATATATATATATATATATATATATATAATATATATATTATATATATATATTATATATATATATATATACATATTTTTTCACAATAAAGTTATAATATTTTGAAATAAGACTTTAGGACACAAAGGGTATATATATATATATAATATATATATATATATATATATAAGTAGATAATAATATGGGGGTTCCTGGCGCACTTTCGGAGCCGACCGAAAAGCAATGTAAAATACTGTTCAATGTACCATAAAGGAAAGCTGAGAAATAACACAGCAAAATCTCAATGAAAAATTAACCGAATCTACAGTCGTTCGTCTCCAAAAGCGATCGGTACATTACTATCTACTCTGTGGAAATGAAAAATTAAACCAAATCTATAGCTGTTTTGCTTCTACTTTCTTAAGCTGTGCTTTGTAAAATGTTGTCAAATCTGCTACGAATAAAGGAAAAATCTTCAATGACAGTCGAGGTGTGCTACTACAGACCCGACCATCACGATAATCGCTTCGCCTGCGTCATATCCGTAGTGATATCACGCCGTGAGAGGCGCAATCGTTGGTTTACAAGCACCATTTAGTTAAATAAATTTTTCTATCTAAATGGAGCGCGAAAAAATATCATGTCCGTTCTGCAAAAAAGAAATTTTAAGAAAAAACTATGATCGCCATTAAAATTCTAAAAGTCACGAAAAAACAAGCAAATTTACGATAATGAACTAAATTATTTAAGACAATGGGCTAGAGAAAATAAAAATTGCCGATCACGAAAACATGTTTAATATTGAGAAATTTACGTGAATTAAAGAGAAATTTCAAAGTTGAAAAGAAAAATCTCGACCTATTTAATGATGAAAAAACTTCATTCAATAGCTGAAAAGTTGGCTATCGGTACTAACGATAAAACCAAGTCTGAAATGATCGAAGAAATTGATAAAATCTTAAAGTAAAATCCGAAAATATCATTGATGTAGAAGTTTTATCCTCAATACACGTCTTTTCAAGCAATACATTTTAACAAACTTGAACGACAATTCCATGTCAATTTACAAATATCTTTCAATTATGCGGTCAGAAATTAAAAGTTTAATCGAGAAATTTCAAGAAAATGTTAAAAATATGAAGGGCTATCTCTCTTTGGAATGTGAATACGAACGAACTTTAGTGAATGGTGAACCGCAAACATGTCTAATGTATTTTACTATCAAAGCAGACGAAATCTTTGACGTAAACGACTTTATTACTAAGCAATTTAATAAATTAACACATCGAGAACAAACGAATAATCCAAATAAAGGTTCCGGATGGACATTTAAAAAGTTGTAAACAACTAGTTTTGAGCCTTAACAAACACGAAATGATGAATGCAGGATCATACATCGATTTACCAAAAGAATATCAAAAGATAAAAAAGCTTGTATAAATATAAAAAATAGAGATGATTTTTGCTTTATTTACTCAATAAGATGTGCTATTAAAAAACCAGAAAGAGACTGTGAACGTGTAAAGCAATACGAAAAATTTTGTGAATGACGAAAATATTTTCAGGTTTTGAGTATCCAATGTCTCTGAAAGATATACAAATATTTGAAAAACGAAGCTACAATTCCAAGTATAAGTATCCAACAATGTCTATCAATGTCTACAGTTTTGATGAAAATATTAACATTGTTTCCGTTACAAATTTCTGAAAAATATGACGCTGAAACAAACATTGATTTATTGTAATGTTAAACAAGATGATAAATCTCATTATGTTTTGATAACCGATTTAAATAAGCTTGTTTTCTTCGCAGTTGTCTAAACATAAAGAAAGAAAATTTTTGTGTAGAAGATGTTTAAGGCCATTTTTACAAATCTGGAGATTTAACAGATCACTTAGAAATTTGTAAAAATCATGAAGTTTGTAAGCCAATTATGCCATTTCCAGGTCAAACAACTAAATTTACTAATTATCAAAAGAAATTTAAACCATCCGTACGTAATTTATATGGACTTTGAGAGCATATTAGAAAAAATTCCGACATGCAAGAACAATCCGCAAAGATCGACTACAACCAAGATTCAGAGGCACATTCCTTATGGTTTTACTCTATATTTAGTGTCGAATGTGACCAATCGCATGTACAAAAACCGATATGTTATCGTGCCAAAAATGAAGAAGATTTGAAAAACGTCCTGACAAAATTGTTTGAAGAACTCAATAAATTATCGAAATACATAGCGAAAAAATATAATTCTAAGAACATGAAACCTATGAAATTGACAGAAAGAAGAAGAAATTTCGTATCAAAATTCAAACGTTTGTCATATCTGTGAATGGTCTGCTTATGATGTTGGGTCAATTCAGTATGGTTTTACTCCTGATATTTGGAAAGATAAGAGTTATAATAAAGTGAGAGATCATTGTCATTTAACCGGCAAGTTTCGAGGCGCAGCTCATGCATGTTGCAATCTAAATTTGAAATTTCCTCAGAATATTCCCGTTTTTCTTTCTGCCACAATATGTCAAATTACGATACTCATTTGTACATAAAAGAATTAGCAAAAACAGTACGGTAAATGTTGATTTGATTGCAAACACCGATGAACGATATATAAATTATTCTGTAAATTCTGGATACGGGTATGAGTTTGAATGGTGACAAACCTAGAAAGTTCATAAAATTCTCTTTCGTGGACACATTTAGATTCATGGCCTCGTCTATTGAAAAATTAGCGAAAAATCTAAAGAAAGAAGACTTCAAACATACAAATCATTTTATACAGGATGGAAGAATATTGAATGAAATCTAAAAAAGACAGCCAAATGACGAAGAAGAAATCTTTAAAATTCTATCTGGAAAAGGCATATTTCCCTATGAATTTTATCGACAGTATTGAAAAACTTGATTACACAGAAGAATTGAGAATTCAAGATTTCTATTCACTTTTGACAGACGAGAGCATATCTGAGAAAGATTTTCAACACTACTTAAATGTTTGGAACAAATTAAAAGAGAAAAATCTAGGAAATTACTCTGATCTCTATAAACATTCAAGATGTTCTATTGCTCGCTGATATCTTTGAAAATTTTAGGAATATTTGTTTGAATTGCTATAAGCTTGATCCAGCACACTATCTAACAGCTCCCAGTCTTGCATGGATGCTATGTTAAAATTAACTAAAATCGAGCTTCAACTGATACACGATTACGATATGTATTTAATGATCGAAAAAGGTATTCGCGGAGGCATTTCTCAATGTATTAAACGATATGTAAAGCAAATAACAAATATTTAAAAGATTTTGATAAGACAAAGCCCGAAAACTATTTACTCTATCTCGATGCAAACAACCTTTATGGTATGGTCTTATGCAAAAACTGCCGTTTAGTGATATCAAGTGGATGGATTCTAAAACGTATACAAAAGAAGAGTGGCAAGAAACAATTTTAGAACTCACTGGCGACGAAGATTATGGCTATATTCTCGAAGTCGATCTTGGAATATCCAACAAATTTACACGAACATCACAAGGATTTACCTCTTGCTCCAGAACATTTTAAAAAACAAACTTTGCACAACTCTACTGGATAAAACTGAATACGTTGTTCATTCGAGAAATTTGAAGTTTCTATTTGGAACAAGGTATGATTTTGAAACATGTGAATAGAGTTTATTGCATTCGATCAGAAGCCTTTTATGAAGAATACATTGATTTTAACACAAACATGAGAACCAAAGCTACAAGCGACTTTTGAAAAGGACTTTTATAAGCTGATGAACAACTCAGATTTTTTGGAAAATCTATGGAAAAATTGAGAAACAGATGTGATATTAAGCTTGGAAATGAAGAATTTTCAATGAAAACATGCCAAGAAGACAAATTTCAAATGCTTCACTATCTTTGACGACAACTGTATTAGCGAGTCACATGTACAAACAGAAGGTAAAATTTAACAAGCCGATTTACATAGGGTTTTTCAGTTCTTGATTTGTCAAAGTTGTTAATGTATAAATTTTATTATTAAAAAATTAAAGAGTTTTGATCCAGATTTGAAATCTGTGTTACATGGATACAGACAGTTATTTCCTAGAACTGAAACGAGATCCTTTTAAAATTATTAAAGAAAAATTTAGATGTGTTTGATACAAGTGATTATCCAAGAGATCATGAATGTTTCACTACTAAAAATAAGAAGGTAATAGGGAAATTCAAAGATGAGTTAAATAGCGAAGTTTTAGAAGAATTTTGTGGATTTAGATCGAAAAATGTACTCGTACAAATATCTAGACAAAAATCCCAGTAAGATGCAAAGGGATTAAGAGAAGCGTTGTAAATAAAACAATAAATATCGAAAACTTGAAGAAATGTTTGTTCGAAGATAAAGAAGAATTTAGGGAGATGACAGTCATCAAAAGTTATAAACATGAGTTTGTACACTGTTACCATAAACAAGCTGGCACTGAACGCTAAAGATGATAAGAGAATTGTCCTAGAAAATAAGATCGATACAGTACCGTATGGCTATAAAAATGAAGCAAAATCTGATATATTAGACGAATTAAATAAATTTGGAAACTTTGATATGTAAATGGAAAGATCAATTTAATTCACTGCCACAAATGTAAGAAAAAAAAACGAAAAATATAGATTATAAAAATTGTTCAAACTCAAAACGGATTGTATAGAAATTGCAGCAAAATGTTCAAAATGTAAGACAAATAAGAGTAAATTTATAAAGAATCCTTATGAACAAACAAGTAAAGAAAGAATTTGAAGAATAAAGATGAGATAGAGAAGATTGAAGCTCGAGAAATTCATGCACCAGTACGAAAAAAGTTTAAAAAGAGAAAAATTATAACATTAGGAATTGACGATTTATGGGCAGCAGATTTAGTTATAATGTCTAACTATTCAGATCAAAATGATGGATTTAAGTATATGTTAAATGTTATTGATACTTTCTCAAAATATGCTTGGTCAAGAGCTATCAAAAGAAAAAACGGCAAGGATATTTCAAAAGCTTTTCGAAGATATAGTAAAAGATGCCATAAGGATCAATCACAAACCTCCTAACCTACTTCATACAGATAAGGGTTTAGAGTTTAAAAATAAAGAATTTAACGATGTTTTGAGAAAATACAACATTAAGATTTTATCATACTGAAAACGAAGAGAAATCAAGTATTGTAGAGAGATATAACAAACTCAAAAAATGAAAGAATGGAAGGTTCTTTTGAGATTAATAAAAACTTTAAATGGATCGATATTCTTCAAGAAATCGTAAAAGACAATATAACGATACTGTTCATAGCACAATCAAAATGAAGCCTAAAGACGTAGATAATGATGCAGAAAAAGAGTTATTAGAGTCGGTTTTTAAGTATGTTCCACCAGAAATTCACACGAAAACTAAATTTAAAGTCAATGATCATGTAAGAATTGTTAGTAAAAAAACAAACATTTTCGAACAAATATAAGAACAATTGGTCAAGAGAAATCTTTGTGATTTATCAAATTAATAACACAGATCCTGTAACTTATAGTATAAAAGATTTAAATAATGAAGAAATAACCGGAAAGTTTTATGAATATGAATTGAAGAAGTCAAAACTGTAATATAAATTTTCTATATATAAATGGCGCATCAAAAGAAATGTACAAAGTGCAAAGAATTTAAAGATTTAAATGAATTTTATAAAGATAAAAATAGGAAAGATGGAATGCATTATAATTGCAAAGATTGTGAAAGGGAATATCATAAAGAATTATATGATAAAATAGAAAAATTAACTTTGGAAGATAAAGAATGTCTTAAATGTAAAGAAACTAAAAAAATTTCAGAGTTTAATAGTGATCACTATAGTAGAGATAAGAAAGACTCATATTGTAAAGATTGTGTAAAGAAGAATCTTCATAGATTATATTATGAAGATACTCAATGTGAATGTGGAAGAACTATAAAATGGTTAAATAATTATCAAAAACATTTACAAACCAAATATCATAAGTCGAGAGTTTAACATTTTCATCGTGTAATAATTTTTTCTATATAAATGGAGTCTCAAAAGAAATGTACAAAGTGTCAAGAAGAGAATAGAAAAGACTGTTATTGTAAGGAATTATATGATAAAATGAACAAATTAACTTTAGAAGAGAAAAAGTGTTACTTTTGTAAAGAAATTAAAATATTTCTGAATTTAATAACTGGCAGTATAGTAAAGATAGAAAAGATGCTTTTTGCAAAGATTGTGCTAAAAAAATTTTCAGCGAAAGTTATAAAAACGAAATGCCTTGTGAATATGAAAAAAAGATTTTACAATGGTTACCTAGTTATGCTAAACATTTACAAACAAAATATAATAAATCGAGAGTTTTTAGTAAAATTTAGAAACATTTTCATCGTGTAATTTAGATATTCTATAAATCAGTCGAGATTCTGCCATATTTGTAGTAAAATGATTTCCGTTGTATAAAATATTCAAAGATTCTTTCATTTGGTTGTAGAGATTTATACTATTTGGATCTCCATGTCTTAATAAAATTTCCATTTCTGGGTAATCAATTTCAAGTTCTTTCAATCTTTTCGGTATTTCTCTCTTTTGAGCTCTGATAACGTAATAAGGATATTCCCACATGTGATTCTTCTTAATTAATACAAAAACATGGTGTTTTTTCTTATCAAAATTTTTACAAAACAAGTTCTGGTTTCATTAAGTCAATTTTTACACTTTGTTTTGCGATTATTTCCGTTTTTATTTCATCTTTAATTTGTAAGTGTTTAACTTCGTCCTCTAAATATTTAATCTTGTTTTTCAAGTTTTGTACTGACCAAATTTACGAATACTTGGCAAAACTTCTTTTGTAACCCAATTTTTGAAGATTTTTGCCTCTTTTTTATGTGATCTCAAAATTAAAGAATAAAGTCCAGATTCATTGATAAAAACAGTGTCAGGATGAAGATTGTTAAGGGGCCATTCAAATAGCCCCTTGTTTTTTAAGTAAAAATATTGAATTTTGTCATCATCATCAACATTTAATTTAATTGCGTGTTTTGTTTTTTCATAACCTAATATTTCACAAACATCTTTAGCCTTAAACCAGATTACATTGTTTTCGTCAACAATCGTTACAATGTCTTTATTATTGAAATGTAAGTTGATTATTGAGTAGGTCTACAACTGACTCCATTTAGATAGAAAGAAATTTAACTAGTTACTTGCAATCTTAAATATATTGTTGTTTTACTCTCATTATTTAATAGATTTCCTTCAGAGTCTTGAATAGTCAGAACGATTTTTTGAATTCTTTTAAATATTTTTTCTAATTGGAATATATAATCGATTTCATTTGGTTTTTCACTGATTTTTGATCCATAAGCAACATTTGGGAAAAAAGTGTACAAAATTTCAGATTCTTTGTGTAAATGTTCGGTATGATTTTCAAAACTAGGTTCAACGAGATTGCAGTGCACTTCATACATCAAACGGTCTAAATTTTGGCGTTTTATTTCCTAAATATACCTGATTTGGCTCAATAGTTTCTTGAACAAACCCTAACAATTCTACAATAATTGCTGAAAACATTATTCTTACTGGTGATTTTATTTGAATTTTATTAGAGAGATAATTTTTTTGCATTTCAAACTTGTTTTCGTCAAAGTTTAAAGATTTATCTGATTGTTTGAATGTTTTCAGATAATTTTTAAGGGAATTTTTTTATTTGATCGAAAGTATAATATCCTTTGTTTAAACCATAGTATTTTGTTATGTTCTTCTCACTAAATCCTATGCAATAAGGAGAACTTTCACTAATATTTATTACAAAATTGTCAGAATAAAAACCGCTTAAACCGATAAAATAATTTGATTCTTCCTCTAAGTGTATAGGATGTTCCAAGTTTAAAAATAATTGAGAGCTTTCTGAAGTCAACTTGAACAGCTTCATTTTCGCAAGCGTTGCTTCAAGATGAAAATCTTCTATTTAAATGGAGAAATTTTTAAAGCAAAAAGATCAGATAAAACTTCAAACGTTTGAAGAAAATAAGAAAGATCAACCAATCAGATTGTTAATTGTTGGTTCAAGTGGATGTGGAAAAACAACTTTATTATTGAATTTTATCTACAATAGGTTGATTCCTTATTCCAATTTGTATGTTTTTAGTAAATCTTTAGAACAAGACGCATATAAAAAATTACAAGAAAGATTTGAGAATATTGAGAAGAACTTAAGTAAGAAAATATCATATTTTTATAATGCTTCCGAGGACATAGTTCCATTAAGCGAATGTAAACCGAATTCTTTAATCGTTTTCGATGACTGTATTTTAGAAAATCAAGACGTTATCAAGGAATATTTCGTAATGTCTCGTCACAAAAATATCTCTTGTATCTATCTTTCTCAATGCTTTTCAAAGGTTGATAGACAAGTTATAAGAAATAACCTGAATATGTTGTGTATTTTTAAGCAAGACGATCACTATTCGAGAAAGATTTACAACAATTATGTTGGTTCTGATATGAGTTTAAACCACTTTATTGAGTTATGTGATAAAATTTGGAAGGAAGACTACGGATTTTTAACTATTAATCTAACTTTGAAGCCTAAAAATGGCAAATATTTGAATAAATTTTCCAATATAAACGTGTGATAATCTAGTTGTTTTCATGTTTTTACGTTCACGTTTACGTTTCGTGTTCTCGTTTTTTACGTTCCACGTTCACGTTTTACGTTTCACGTTCACGTTTTACGTTCCACGTTTCGTGTTCTCGTTTCGTGTTCACGTTTCGTGTTCACGTTTTACGTTCCACGTTCACGTTTCAAAATTTTTCTAATTAAATGGCGAACGTAACTTCAGAAGAAGCAAAAAAACTTGATCAAATAGAAAAGAAATTAATCAAAGAATTTAAAGAACAGATTCGAATTGATGAAAAAGAACAAGAATTTATTCAAAAAATTAATCAACCTGTAACATCTGCAATAAAAAATGTTGAGGGCAAAATTGAAAATGTTTTAAGCGATAATCAAAATTTGATGAATTTGGTTCCAGTTGTACGACAATTTGCCGATATTTCGATACCAGAATCTGAGTTTGAATTGCCAAAATTACCATCGTCAACACCATTTAGACCTAGAATCATTGAAGAATCTACAATAGTTGAACCAATAAGTCCTGGAACAACGGATATAATAATTGGTGAAATTGGTAAAAAATTTCTTCCTAGAGCAAAGGATGATAAATTTGGTTTGTATTGGGATAAAAAAAAGAAAAGTTTTATGATTGGAAATTTACCCGTTAATTTTGAACATAATGATATAATTATTGAAGATAAAACATATAAAGGAACTCAGGGTTTATGGAGATTATTAACAGACAATGATGTCCCAAAAGACAATTTATATTCTGAAGAAGATTTGCAAAAGTATACAGAAATTTTATAGGAATCTGACTCAATTTACAAAAATAATGATCCATCTACTAAGAAGCCTAAGTCAAGTAGAGGTAAAAAATATATGAAATTAATTAAACCAATTTGGGAAAAACGAATCGAAGGATCAGGTGTAAGAAAATACAGTGATAATAAGATTGAGTACAGATATATCAACGATTTGACAAAACTCGATGGAATTATTAATTATATTTATGCTCAAGAAAAGGCTGGAAACAACAATTTTTTGAACGAAAAGAAAGCGATTAAGGATTTTATTTCGAACAAACTTGATGAAATGATTGAAAAAACCTGATGGAATTAAATATTTAAGACGAGTTTTGCCGGCAATAAGTTCATCTATGATTGAAGGTAGCGGACTTTTGAATGATTTTATCAACAATTTACCTTTTGAATTACACGTACCAGGCTATGAATATCTGGGACCTGGCACAAAACTTGAAAAAAGATTGAAAAGAGGAGATACTGGTATAAATAAATTAGATCAAGCTGCTATGGAACACGATATTTTTTATGCAAAACATAGAGACACGAATTCCAGACATATAGCAGATAAAGTTTTGCAAGATAAGGCAATGGATAGATTTTTATCAAAAGATGCTAGATTAGGTGAAAGATTTGTTGCACTTCCAACAGCTGGAGCAATGTTTTTGAAGAGAAAACTAGGAATGGGAATCGAAGAGAACTTGAAATTTTAACTATATAAATGGAGGTGAATGTAAATTTCAGCAAAAATCAGAAAGAAAAAATATAATCCGCTTTTAAGAAGAAAATACCCGTTAGTATTCAATTTAAAATAGATCAACTAAAAAATGGCGAAGATAAGATATTTTTAACAAATAGACAGTACAATAAACTCGAAAAACATAAGAAAAACAATAAAAGAACCAGAATAGAATTTTCTTATAATCAGTTGAAAGAACTTAAAAATGGTGGACTTTTGAAAGATTTATTAGATTTTGGAGAAAATATTTAAGTTGTTAAAAATGTTGTTCCTTATGTTCGTAAAGCTGCTCCAATCGTTAAAAAAGATGTGATTCCTATTGTTCGAAACATTTTAAATTGGTTAGATAAAGAGTTGGAAGATGTTACAGGATCTGGATTAGATGAAAAAACTTTGAATTACGTGAAATCAAACATTGAAAAAAAAATTTAAACCTTTAACATTCGGGGAATTGGAAGAAATCTGCAAAAATATTAAACATTTTAGAGGAATCTTCATGAGAGATACATTACCTGAAAAAGTTAAGAAATTTGAATGTGGAATTGTGAATTTAGACTCGATTATGGGAAGTGGAACGCATTGGATTTGTTATTATAAAAATGATAAGAATGCATGTTATTTTGATTCGTATGGAAGAATTGAGGACAAACCACCTATAGAATTGATTAAATATTTGAAAAAATCAAGCGTCTACTACAATGATTCTCAGATTCAAGACTATAAAGATCCCCCAATTTGTGGTCATTTATGTGTTTTTGTTTTGAATGAACTGAGTACTGGTAAAGATTTTAAAGAAGTTGTTAACAAATTATTACTTAATAAATATGGATTCACAAAATATTTTTGACGTATTTGGAACACAAATTATTCAAAATGTAGATAATAGTTTGAATTTTGATAGTTTGAGAAATGAGTTTGATAACAAGTTAGAAAATGTATTACAAAACCTTCCAGATTCAGATATGTTTGCTGTCGAGATTGAAGATTTTAAAGCAGAATATGATAACAAACTTGCAAATTTCATGAGTTCAAATGAAGTTGCTGATAAAATAAAAACATTGGAAAAAGAAGTTGATGATGGTGTAAAAAAATTATTTACCAATTTAATGTCTCATATCGAAAAAGCTGATAAAATTACTGAAGCGATCAAAGTTGAAAAGAATTATGTTAGTTTGGCTAATAAAAAAAGAATTGTCGGTGTTCGACCTGGTATTGACAAACATGATGTTGTTGTTAAAGAACAAATTTTAAAACCTCTAAAATTATCAGAAAACATCGATATTGTTGATTTACATGATCCGAGTGTTAAAAATGCCTTAGATTTTAAAGGAAAAAGAATTAGCAGTGTTAGTAAAGGAATTAATCCATTTGATGTTGTTGTAATGATTCAATTTGAAGATCATATTAAAATGTTTAATGAACTAAACAAAAATTACGAGAATCATAAACAGCATGTTAAAGATTTTACAACAGAAGTCTATGAAAAACTTGAAGCGAGTAGTAAAAGATCTATAGAAAATTGTGATGAAAAATTTACAAACTTTGAGGAAAATTTCAATCTATATAAAGCCGATCTTATTGAAAAAGTCAATGAATTTCAAGAGGATTTTAATGAAACCTATAGAGAAAAATGTGAAGTTTTTAAAAGAGTAGCTATTAATCAAGCTTTACTTCATGACAAATTAAATAAACTAGAAGAAAACTTTAATAAATTTAAAGAAGATGTCGATAAAACTTTTGAAAACATCGACAACAGATTTAATGGAGTAGGTGGTTACGATGATTCAATTTAAATTTTTCTTTTGTAAATGGCACTCATATATTGTGTGAGATGTAAAGAGAAAACTGCCACAAATGATATAAAATACTATGCAAACATCAATGGAGTTAAGAGAATATCTGGAAAATGTGCTGAATGTAACACTAAAAAGAGCCAATTTATAAAAACTTGATTTGAAATTTTTTCCTAATAAATAGAGATGGCGGGACATTACAGTGCTTTCGATCTTTTTATCATGCAACACGAAAGAGATTTGAAAAAAGAACATTGGGATGACATTTCTCAAAAATATGAATTATCCGAAGATATGATGAGATTATACGTAAACAAATTGAATTGGTATAACATTGCAAAATATCAAACTCTGTCCCCAGAGTTCATTAAAGAAAATATACATTATCAATTAAAAGATCATATGTCTGTTCTTTGTCTCTATCAACACTTGAGTATAAAGTTTTTGGATGAAAATAAAGATACAGTTGATTGGAACAATATTATAGATAGCGGTTACTATCCTGTGCAAATTTTATTGAAATATGTGACCGAGATCGCAAAATTTAAGGAAGAGAATCCTGAATATGACGAAGTAGATCATTAAAAATGACTCTAATCTTTTTAATTATTTTACTAAAATTTATATCTTTTCTTATAAAAACGTACATTAGATCGATGAAAAAATGATACACGATGTTTAAAATTTCTAAATTTTCTCTTATTAAATGGCGGACTACAGAAAATATGCTAGTGATATTGAAAGGGCGGAGTTTAAAAATTTCTATCCAATTAGTAAACAACATTTGAATGAACCGAATAAAAGAACTGAGTTTAATATTGATTTTGGAGATAACTTTTGCTCGTCTAACTTCCAGTTTTATATTTCTGGAACTTTAACAAAACAAGATGGTCAAGCATATCTTGGAACTGATAATGTTAGATTAATCGATAATTTTATACCGTTTTTATTTTCTAAGATTGAAGTAAGAAAACACAATAAATTGATAGAAGAAGTCGAAAACTGTGGCCAATTAAGCACAATTAAAGGAACTATTTCGTATTCAAAAAGTGATGTTATTTCTCAAACTTCTAATGGCTTTGAATCAGATTTTAAATTTGGTGTTTTTGAAGCAGCTGGAAATTTATCTCATTTTGGATTAGGATTTTTTGAAAATGTTACTATTCCGATCTATAAAGGAGGATTTTATCTAAGTTTTATAAGAGCAGAAGACGATGATGTGATTCTGAAGACTGCAACTGGAAATGTTATGCCTGTTGATGGAAAAATTACAATTACAGATTTTTTTATTAGAGTTCCAATGATTGATTATAAAACCACGAGTAAAATTAGGTTGATTGATGAAATTACAAAAAGTCAAAACATTATGTTTAATTTTCTAGATTGGCAATGTATTGAACAAAAAGGTATTTCCGGAACAACTTATTCGTTCGATATCACAAAATATTTATAGAAATATCTTCAATCCCAAGTTCGTTATCATCGGTTTTCAAACAGATAGACAGAATAATCAAGAAAAAAATCCTTCAAAGTTTGATAGTTTGGATGTAAAAAATATCAGAGTAAAATTGAACGGTTCTTATTATCCAGATGAATTACAAAATTTAAACATTTCCGGAGGTCTTTTCAGAATCATGTATCAGATGTATCAAGATTTTAAGAAAGTTTACTGTAATAATAAGGAAATGTATTACAATCCTAAAGAATTTTTAGCGAATAGACCTATTTATGTCATTGATACAACAAAGAGTTTGACAAATATTTCTGGTTCAAAGAACGATATAATTATCAATATGGATTTTCAAAAAGCTGTTACAAACGCGATTTGTTATGTGGTTGTGGTTTCTGAGAAATTTTTAGCCTATGATGTGATTAAGAACGATATTAGAGAAATTCAGTAAAAATCACGTTATTTTCACTATTATTCATCGGATAATTTTAAAACTTTACAGAATTGTTAAAGACATTGATATAAGTATTCATTTTTAATTTCAAAAGAATATCTTAAAAAATGGGGATGATATTAACAAAAAACTATTCCAAGGTCATCTTAAGGGTTGGACCGGAAGTTATGATTTTAAAAAATACTTTAATATTTACTGATCCTATATACCAAATTTCAGCAAAAAAGCTCCAATAGTTCTCGAGATATAAGAGTTTTAAGATAAGGGATGATTGGGGTAGTTTTTGAAAATTTTGTTATTTTCATGAAATTTTAAGTTGAACTCGCTTGTTTTTGAAGTTTCAGATTTTTCTGATTATTTTTTTAATTTTTTTATGAATATTAAGAAATAGGGGATGATTTCACCCTTATGGATAAGTTAAGTCGAAAGAGTTAAGTATTTACTATATGTGTACCAAATTTCATTAAAATCGGTTGAGTGGTTTTTGAAATATAAAATTATTAATAAATTTGTAAACTAGCACTCCTAATTGAACAACTTATATAGCAGAGATATAGCTTATAACTTTCGAGACTCTCCGTAGCTCAGTTGGTAAGACGCTTGCCTTCAAAGCCTGAGGTTCTGGGTTCAAATCCCAGAGCTTCAGGCGCGCTTTTTATTGAGGAAGACATGGTTGTCGTTCAGTGGTTGGGGACAAGTCTTTACACGAGTGGCCATAGTGTAATGACTATAGAACAAGCCGAGTAATGACAACTGTGGTTGGCGCGCCATTTGCTTCCTCACCTTTCCACTTCATTCCTTAATTCCTTCTCTTCCTTAATTCGTTCATTACATTCTCACATCGTTCATTAATACAACATTACACTTACAAAACACCCAACACAAATTCCCTAATTGTATCTCTCCATCAACTTCTACACAGTAGTTACCAAAGAAAATTGAGACTTGGGAACAAAAAAATTCCAGAGTCTAAGACCCGAATTACAGCTCCTAGCCATTAACTTGGTTGGACAGTAGCAGTGCAGGGCCAAGTCTCTAAACAATAGACACCGTAGAAGTTGAATGTGATGTGATTCCCCATAGCGCAAACACGCACACTAACAACACTACACCAAAGACACAATCATTCATTTTGTCTTTTACAATAATTGATGATGTTCATATTATTCTCTTTCATTCCTTCTAAAACTTCAAAAATATACTCTTTCGTTGATGAAAAATCTCGATTTCTTCCGGAATAATCTTTGTAATCATAGACAAAATATCCTAAATAGTTGTACAATAGAATGAAATTATTTCTATTTATCTCTGTTGTAGAAATGTAAACACAAACATTTGCGCTGAAAAATTTATATCTCGGCAGAGTTAGTTCCATAATCTCCATTTATAAAAAAATCTTTTTGTTTAAATGGAAGAGTATAATGCCAACTGTTACAAGTGTTATAATAGAGGAGAAATTATTGATAAAAAATATTTAGTTTGTAGAGATTGTAATTTAATTTTGTACGAAAGACCTAAACCTAGGAAATTTCGAAATAAATTAACACATTTGAATAACCTGCTTAGAAAATTACAATATGGAGACAAGAAGCAAACACATTTTGTTACAGAATTTAGAAAACAGAATAAAAATTTTTACTTATCTCTTAGAACCATTGACAAAATTATTTTCCTTTTCAAAGAATACATTAGGTTTGTTGGTTTAAATACACACGTTTATTATGAAAAGATATTACCTGTATTTTTTCATTATCTGGATGTTGAATTTGTCTACGATTTTAAGCTAGAAATCCTCGATGATTTTATAGTACATTTGGAGAAAGTAAATGAAGAACCTCGTCAAACAATGAAGATGTTGGTAATTCCCTCGACTTCTCGAGTGATTGTTAGCAAATTTCATTTTTTCCGTCTTTAAATTTTTTCTATTTAAATGGAGTTCTTGAAAGAGTTAAATGATATTGGAGAATGTAAGTTTAAAGAGTATACGAAGTTAAATGAATTGGAAGAAAGGAAGAAACATAGAATCTTGAATTTGGAGAAAATGAAAGATAAATTCGGGTTTACAATAATTGCCGAGTTGGAAGATTGTAAAGTACACTTGCCGAACAGATTTTTGACTGTTTTGGATGAGAAAAAGATTAAAGAATTAAACAAAAATGAAAAATTACACTTGATTGTTACTGGAAAGAAGACTATAAAAGATAAAGAAATTATAACAATTAACTTTGTAGAATAAAGTCTTTTCAGTTGTGCTCTAAAACTTGCAGTCCCTCCCCACGTCATAGTACTGTTTTGATAACCATAGTTGGTGTCTTTCTTCATAGGAATCACATGGAATATTATCTACAGTAATACCTTTTGTTTCACACAAAATGTGGCTATATTCTATAAGAAAAATTCTATAATGCTCTTTAATGAATTGTGTTGATAAATCTTGATACTCACAAAAATTCCTAAGAAATTCATCAATTAAGTCTTGATTATCTTGAAAGAACGTATAATATGGGAAAAATGTCATAAAAAAACGATGAAAACTCTCTGTTTGTTTATTTTTTACTTTCTTTTCAATATCTTTCGTAATTATATTAAATATGTGATCCCTTACTTTTTTAGTTTTTTGCCGATAGTAAAACACTCCATTAGACGTTTTTTCTGCAAAGGACTTTACAAGTTCTTTGAATTCTGTATCATTTAAGGAAAGTATCAACTGTTCTTTAAAATGTTTTGGTAATTCGTTGAACTCGTTAAAATTGTCTTTCTTTGTAAGTTTTTGAAATGCTAGAAACTGAAGAGAGCTTGGTGAGTTCATGTTGTTTATTAAGTAGAAAAGTTTTTAATTAAAGTACAGTATGTTTTTAGTAAAAATGTTTTAAATTGATTAAATTTTATTAAGATAAATCCTTTATTCGTAGCAGATTTGACAACATTTTACAAAGCACAGCTTAAGAAAGTAGAAGCAAACAGCTATAGATTTGGTTAATTTTTCATTCCTCAGAGTAGATAGTAATGTACCGATCGCTTTTGGAGACGAACGACTGTAGATTCGGTTAATTTTTCATTGAGATTTGCTGTGTTATTTCTCAGCTTCCTTTATGGTACATTGAACAGTATTTTACATTGCTTTTCGGTCGGCTCCGAAAGTGCGCCAGGAACCCCATATTATTATCTACTTATATATATATATGTGTGTAATGGTTTAAAAACTGGTTATATTAAAAGGCATTACATTGAGATTTTGCAAACGTTTGAAAATTTTGAAGATTTTATTAAAAACGTTAGAGGTCGAAGGTTTTTTGAGTAAACGCATGTTTTAAAGTATAAGATATTGTATATTATAATTTAATATAAGTTTTAAAATTACTGAAACTACAACAAATATTACAAGCATTCTCCAGTTACATATTGGGCAAAATTCAATATAAACCAGAACATTTGTTATGTTGGAACATATTTTTAAAATCTATATTTTTTCACAAAAATTTTTTTGAAATACAAGATTAGAATGTGGAAATCTCAAAACCAATTTTCTGCACCATCAGAATCCGTTCACTTGCACTGTTTATATTGAAACAGTACTAAATGCAATCAGCACAATAATTGTTTTTGTTATAAAAATAGGAGCCTGCCTTTCTGGTTAATAATAGCATTATCTGAGTAAACATATTTCAACACTTCCTGCGAAAGGTGAACCTAGACAGCCTCATGTAAAGGTTTTAAACTCCAGGTTCCAGCAGTAATCTAGGGTAACCCCCTGATCTTGTACTCCATGATATAAATATGAAATCCAACACTAATGATTTAACAGTTCGTGTAGTATAAAGGACGTCATTAACCTACTACAATTGTGGATTGTGGAGTTCGGAACCCTTACGCGGAGGCACCTGATTGTCGGTTGTGACGCGAATGCCCACCACACCGCTTGGGGGAGCAGCAACATCAACAATCGGGGTGAGTGCCTCTTGAATTTCATAGTAGAATCTAACTTAGTTATTATGAATCAAGGCCGTAAACCTACTTTTGTACAAAGAAGAAGTACAGGGGTAAGAGAAGAGGTCTTAGATATAACTCTGACTAGCAACTATATTGCAACTAAAGTTTTAAACTGGAGTGTGCTAGATGAAGCATCTGCTTCAGATCATAAGTATATCTCCTTTGACATGAGGTCGTATAAAATAAAGGAGACCTATAGAAACCCAAAGAAAACAGATTGGGTAGCTTTCAATGCAGAGCTAAAAAACAATCTAGTAAGGGAAAATGGGTATCAGGGGCAAGGGGTCGAGGACATGGCGAACTCTTTGAAAAACGCCATGATAGAATCGTACCACAAAGCCTGCCCCGTGATTGAGAAAAACTCAAGGAAAAAAGCATGTTGGTGGAACCAGGGGCTGGAAACCTTGAGGAAAAACCTTCGCAGAGCATATAATACATGCAAACGTGCAGGGAACTGGGATAGGTACTCTGCTGCCCTAACAGAGTACAATAAAGAGGTGAGAAGAGCTAAGAGAAACTCGTGGAGAGAATTCTGTCAGAGTATTGATAAGGCTCCTGACTGCGCAAAACTCCAAAAAGTCCTAGCTCGAAGCCCCACAAATGCGGTGGGTACTATACTTAGGGAAGATGGGACTCACACCAAGGATCCTGAGGAGACTCTTCAGCGTTTACTGAATACACACTTCCCAGGATCGTTTCAAACCAGTGAAACAGTTGTTAGTGAATGGCGGCGACAACCTAGAGATAGCTCGTCTAAGGTGGACTGGAACTGTGCAAAGACTGTCATCAACTACTTAGGGATAAAACGGGCCTTGGAGTATTTTAAGCCGTTCAAATCACCAGGTACCGATGGCATTTTTCCCGCTTTACTGCAGGAGAGTGGGGACTTGGTGATACCCCTGCTCCTACGACTGTTTAGAACTAGTCTAGCGACAGGAGTCATACCCTCATCTTGGAGGACCTCTAGGGTTATATTTATCCCGAAGCCAGGCAAACCCTCCTATGAGGTTGCAAAGGCTTATAGACCAATAAGCCTAACATCCTTCTTTGTCAAGACCATGGAGAAGGTTCTGGATAGGCATTTAAGGGACACAGTCCTCATCAATCGTCCCTTACATCCAAATCAACATGCCTATCAGAAAGGTAAATCTTGTGAAACAGCCCTACACTGTCTGGTTGGCAAGATTGAGCAAGCTATTGAACAAAAGGAAATAGCTTTAGCAGTGTTCCTGGACATAGAAGGAGCTTTTGATAATACGAGTACTCACTCTATAGTGTCTAAGCTTACATCCAGGGGTACGGAGAAAACTGTTGTTAGGTGGATAAGTAACATGCTTAAGAGCAGAAGAGCACAGGCATCTCTGTGCGGAATCACAAGAGAGGTCAAAACGCAGCGAGGATGTCCACAAGGAGGTGTATTATCACCAAGCCTGTGGAACATAGTTGTGGATGACTTACTCTGGACTCTGAATGAACAGGGTATGTATGCTCAAGGCTATGCAGATGATGTTGTTATACTCATAAGAGGTAAGCATATGGTAACGTGTCTGGAAATGATGCAGAGAGCACTGGCCATTGTGGAGCGATGGTGTGACGAAGAAGGACTTGTAGTAAATCCTTCGAAGACCGTCATGATACCATTTACAAGAAGAAGGAAACTGGAAATCACACAGCCAGTCCTATGTGGGGGCCAGATACAGTTAAGCAGGGAGTTCAAATATCTAGGTGTCAAACTGGATGATAAACTCACCTGGAATTGTCATCTGGAATACATAATCAGACGATCTCAGACTACATTGATGATGGTGAGACGTGCAGTAGGATGCACATGGGGGCTTAGACCCGACGTGTCACACTGGCTGTACACCAGAGTCATTAGGCCAATGATGGTGTATGGCTCAGTGGTATGGTGGCCAAAAGTCCAACGGGTGACTGCCGCAAAAAACCTGTCAAAGGTACAGCGGTTGGCATGCTTGGGGACAACGGGTGCCATGAGAGGAACACCAACCGCTGCTATGGAAGTAGTGCTAAATCTCCCACCCCTAGACATATTCGTCATAGGAGAGGCTAGGATGGCTGCCTACAGACTGAAGTGCAATGGGAACTGGCATTATCACCATGCTAGTAAGCACTCCAAGATCGTTGACATTCTCAAACTGGATATTCTAGAAATGATGTCTGACAGAATGGCAAAGGTTACGGACTGGGAAAAACCATTTCAAGTCAACATTGTTGAGAGGAAGGAATGGTCAAAAGGTGAGCCTGACTACATGAAGAAGGCTCTAACCTGGTACACGGACGGGTCAAAGACTCTGAAGGGTACTGGGGCAGGGGTCTGGGGAGCCAGACCGAGGGTTAACTTAAGCTTTAGCCTAGGTAAACTGGCAACTGTCTTTCAGGCTGAAGTTACAGCCCTTGCAGAATGTGCAAGAGTTAATGTGGAAAGGGGCTACAAAGGCAAAAACATCTACATTAACTCGGACAGCAGGGCTGCTCTGCAGGCCTTGGCCAACCATGACTGTAATTCGAAGGCAGTCTGGGAATGCCATAAGGTCTTGAAATTGCTGGCGAAAACCAATAAAGTTATTCTAACTTGGGTGCCTGGACATAGAGGAATCACAGGAAATGAAGGGGCAGAAGTTGGCTCCCGCTAACTTGGGAGCCAACCGTCTTCTTACCGGTCCTGAACCAACGTGTGGGGTCTCATATAACTTAGCACGTAGATCAGTTACCAAGTGGATGGCTAACAAACACCTACAACATTGGAGAAACACTGAGGGGAATGTACAAGCAAAGCGGATGCTCAAGGGACCATCAAGGAACATTGCAGCAGATGCCCTTAGAATGAGTAGAACGGAGATCAGAAAGGTGACTGGTTTTATTACAGGTCATTGGATATTCCGAAGTCACCTGAACAGAATAGGTATTCCAGTTCAGGAAACACTGTGCAGGAAATGTGGCGAGGCTGACGAAACAGCCAAGCACGTCATATTTGAATGTCCGGCATTACAGAGCAAACGCTCAAGATCCCTAGGTGTTCTTATGCATACGGAAGAGGGGTTGGAGCAGGAAAGCATTGTTCAGAAGATCTCATGGTTTTGTAAAGGCCTGGGATTTGATACAGCTTAAACCTGGGAGAGGGTGCACAATAAGCCGGATGGCTGAGAGGCAACTACCAGGCCTAGGAAACCTGGCCCTCTGTTAAAAAAAAAAAAAAAAAAAACCTACTACAAGAAATATTAGTCTTGTTTTCAATAAAAATTTAAACAATTACAACATTCCTTACTGCATATCTCAGTCTCATTTTGTAAACTATTCTTATTTTTATGCATTTTTATAACTAAAATGCTAAAATATTTGCTTTATACATTTTTTCTCGATCTAATATGGCTGTTATTTCTCCGACGAGTTTTCTGCATACATTCTTGGATAATGGTTCAACTCGTTTTACACACTGTGAACTGAAAAAAACTTTCCCATTAGTAGGCTATACAATACGGCTTTAAACATATATGGGCACAGAGGACGCAGGTTACCCTCGTAAAGTTCTTGACAGGTCAGATTTATTACTGCACAGTTCACAAGTCCGGCGCTCGGTGCAAGTCATCAGGTTGCCGTCGATAACTTTATCAAGGCAATAATGTTTTACCTTGATTCTATATACCACAACACTTGGCCTTATCTGTTTCCTAAGTAAAGCATATGATTTAGTGAACCATGAGATTCAGAAAAATCAAAGGATATGTATTTTGAGGATTGATACTTCAGAGGTTTAAATCATATTTACTGTGTTGCGTTAATGTTTAGAAATGTATAATGATATTTATAATGGATATATAATTAGATGACTTATATTTCTTATATACATAAACAAATTTCCTAAACACATTGGCTGCCATACAAATAATATCACGCTTTTGCATGACAGATGTCAAGTCAAGTCAAGTCAAGTCAAAAAATTATTTATTTCTTCATCAAAAAAACATTTACATCTAGTTTACATACATTTCATTAGGTGAAATAAAATATAATACAATAACTAATTATGTTGCAGTAAAACTCTATAAAATAAAACTTAGAAATTAATTCCCAAACTAAGTAAGAACTTGTGTTTTGAGAATGAGTCTTGTAATGTACCGCATTGTTACTTAATATTTTATTGCAGCTTAATTACAATAAACTAAAAATAATTTCTATAAAAATAATTAAAATTTCTGTAAAAATAAATATATAAATACTCAGAAACTAAAATTATTAATTGATTATGTTTTTAATAATTTAAAAAGAACATACTAAAGATTTCTTTGGTTATATGGGAGAAGACTATGGCAGTTGCAACCCTCCCTTATCCTTATCCCAGATGCCTTATCCTTCATAACAAAGATTGAAATGAACTAATTTTCCATCATATCTTCTGTAATGTCGGATTGTTTCTCTTCTAATAAGTTATATCTGAATTGTTAGACAACAAAATTAGTGCAATTATATTCTCAACCTTGTCAAAATCTATAATATAAGAATATTTTTAATTGGATTTCCCGACTGAAAGGAGTTTATTTATGCTCTTGCAAGTGGTCTTGGTCGCTTTCTATAATATTAGCTCCAAATCCGTCTATTTGTATTGTCATTTTACAAGTTCGCTATTTTGGCAACAGCTGCTTTATAATAGTATGTTTACTAATACTTCTTTACCTTATTTAGTACTTATTTTGCTTGTACTTTGTTTACAGTGAATTTTGGAGCAAAATGTGTTTTGTGTAAGATTATGTGTTCACTAAAATGTCTGGTATGAAAGTGTCCTACAAAATAACAAGCATTTTTCATGGCTTTGTAATTTCAGTACAAAATCTGACAATAAAACTAACCTGGTCCAAAATGTTGGCTAGCCTAGTGATAGGCCTACTTCACGAACATCACCTTAGTATGCTTCTCAATGTAGGCCTGACAAATCTCATCCTCCAAAGATTAGAATTGATCAATATAGTTAGTCCAAAGTTAACGGGAAAGGGAACTGCGTTTTTATTTCTAAATTCTAAGTATAGTTTATGTATGTTCCTTCAAGAGCAAACCCAAAACTGGAAAAAACGTTTTAACAACACAGGTGTTTACAGCTAGGCGTATTTGACACTGTTGTAGCTTTCAACAAAGGTCGTTGTTGAGATTTTGGCATATATAAAGACACCATGCATACGAATTATTAAAAATAGATTTAAAGTGTACACAAAACCAGTAATTGGTTTCCATTTTTGGATCTCATTTGTTCAATAACCTGTTAATAATTCAAAACGTCTAATACTCATACTTGTGTCAAATCTACAAAAGAGCCACCTGACGGAAAGAGAACAATGAGGTCATGAGTATGTAGCCTACTGATGGCTGCCACGATTTACAAGCACTTCTTCAATTGTGTAATAGCAAGCAGTAGAAGAAAAGCGCATTATCAAGTAATTTTATTTCCAGACACATATTACTTGTTATCGCAGTAATGTATGATGGCTTTTGTATTATTTCAACGTGATACATAAACGAGTATATAACCCTAATTATATTCCACCTAACCAATAAATACAGCTCTTTATAATTATTTTTTCAAATGCAACATCAGGTGTAGATGGAACTATCGATTAAATTAAATAAAAAAAACAGCATTAAGCTGACATTTTTCCACGTTACAGAATAGTGAATATCTTAAATATTGTTTTTCATGCGAAAAATTTTTGGTGCAGAGTAAAGCGTAGGCTTTACAAAATAAAAAAAAAAATAAAGTTATAATACTGCAACATGAATATTGTGTTAATCATGTAACTTGTTTACTCATATAATTAAATTTTACAAAAGTTTAATAATAGTGTGTAGACGATTTAAACAAAACTTGTACAATTAATTATCTTGCCAACGCAATTTTGACAGTTACCATATTTTTATTAACGAAGGACAATAATTAGCTATCCTACTTTTTGTTTACTGAGCTCAGTGAGGAATTAATGTCTATATAAATCAAATATCAAACGTTATTAAATCTACGTCCAATCCTTTTTATTGCAACTTCACCAGTCTGAGTCTTTAAGCCATAGTAGAGTATATCAGGCCTATGTATATCGATAACCGGACGTTTCTTGAACACATTCTTGCAAGGTTACGAAGGGTAGAAACACTTAATTTTTGAATGAATATGTACATATTTGATCTAAGTCAGAGGTGTCGAGGATCATTCTAAGAAATTTTGAGGAATTAGTAAACTCCAAGAGATCTTTATCTGTTATGACAAAAGATTGCAGGTTAGACTCTTGCTATCGGATACATAAAGAAACACCGTTACACTTTGCATTGCTTGTTTTTAAATGTATTCCCTAAATAATAAAGAGGAATACTTAACATTAGAGTACAAACTTAGTTCCAGTTCTATTTGTGAATATGGTTTTACACAGAGATTTTTTAACATTTACGATATATATCCAGTAGTGTAGGTTTTAGTTTTTAATAGTTGATAGAGACTCATTGTTATGTTTAAAGTAGTTCAGGTCATTTCAATCCCAAAATCAATACTGGTGAGCTTATCCAAGTGGCCGTTGTACCTATCGTCCGATTTAACCGCTGTCTCTCACTTTACGCAATACAGGAACAATTGGAATGGACGACAATTGTTTTATGAATTTGGTTTGGACAAAGATACAATCGTTATAAGATTTAAAATATTCGCTAACAAAGACTAATATCTATAAAGATTCGTACATTCATTTTTCAAAATATTTTTTGATGAATGTACTTTTGTGTGTTTTCTGGCAAATGGTCCAGAATGTTGGTATTGGTGATGGAGACTAAGATTTTGGAAATCATATAAAAAAGTCGTGTTGCCCATATTAAGCGTGTTACACTACCAAGACTAGAATTGTGCGACGCGCACCTCTTAGTCCAGCTGGTTAGATATTGCGCTGAACAATTAGGTAAACATTTTACCGTAGACTCTCTGTCATTGTGGTATGACTCTACTGTTACACTTTCTTGGTTACAAACTCCCCCTGCCACCTCAAGACTAATGTAGTGGTGAATAGTGTAGGGCAAGCACATGAACGCACGCCAGGTCAGCTGTACAAGAGCACCGCGTGACGTGAGCCGACCACCCGTCCCCTCTATGATGGAGCCCGCACCTCCAGTGCCGTGCCTACTCCAGGCGGAACCCTGGTCAGCCCTGCCATCCAGGTGTTTTTACTTCTTAATTAAGCTGCTCCACGGTCCTCTCTCGTTTTAGTGTTGTTTTAAGTAGCTCTTAAGACGTGTGTTTGGTTTGTTTTGTTGAACTTGTGCGTAAGTTCAAGGCGGCCGGGGTTAATATGTACTATATTTATTCAGTAAAGCAGGTTTTAGTTTTTAATATTTAGTAGAAGACTTCTTGTTATCTTTAAAGTAGTTTAGGGCAACCCCTATGCCAAAATAAATACTGTTTAGGTTATCCAAGTTACCGTTGTACCTATTGTATGATTTAACAGTCGTCTCTCATTGGTGGACACATCGCGTATTCCCATCTGTCTGCCTGTTTGTAGTCCAGGAGCGCCCCACAGACGCCCGTAAGAGCCGTTCTGGAGACATGGTCCGGTTGCGGTCGCTCATCCCTTTGTTCTCGCTGTAGTGGAAGTGATCCTCCGGTTCTTTATCCCCTACTCGTATTCATTGTATAGTGTCTCGAAGCTCCCATCGGAGGTGACATGGTCCGATTGCAGTAGCTTATTCCTAGTGATGGATCCTCTCTATACATATTCTTACCCCGATGCCACTGAACATGGAATGAAAAAGCAGTAGCTTCCAGATGAAAGAGGGCTCAGATCGGTAACATTCATGAGTTTAGCGCCGAGTTTACAAACACCACACCCTCTGGTAGTAGGGCTCACCAGTATCCGCATCATGCTTGCTATGTGTTCGCCGGGGATCTTACTCTCTAGAATCAAATTTTTAAAGCTCACAATTTATACTAAGTTTTTAGTTATTAGTACTTCATATTACTCCAATTTATTACGTTTTTATGGCACACATCCTTTCTTTATTTCCTTATCGATTGGTGAATGATGTGGCTGTTGGGGTTTAAGATCTTCCTCCGAGAGAGGGTTGAATCTGTTACTTTATTTCAGGCGGAGCGTTCTTCTTGTTCATTACAACGGTCCATATAACACTCTTCTTATCTGCATATTTTAGCCATCTACACATTTGCCTCTATCGTTTTTCAGGCAGTTAAGATTTCCCTATAGGACTTCTATAGTTTTGATTAATCTTGAAACCAGATTTCGAGTTTCTGAGAATTGAGAGTGCTAACAGTTAATTTCCATAATGTACTTTGGTGAATCTTTAGAGGAACTGGAAATAATTACCTATTACATAACTTCAATAACCACATACGAGATCTTAATTCAGTGATCAGTCTAATTGTTTTTTTTCAGATATGGGTTTTCTATTCTGATATTTTTTTCCGCCTTTGATTTTATACGCAAGAGGTTTTTGTAGGGTGTTAGACCAAGAGCAAGCCACTTGGGAGTTAAAG
Source organism: Homalodisca vitripennis (assembly GCF_021130785.1). Lineage (NCBI taxonomy): Eukaryota > Metazoa > Arthropoda > Insecta > Hemiptera > Cicadellidae > Homalodisca > Homalodisca vitripennis. Next base: position 123,982,385 of record NC_060215.1, on the reverse strand, counting down.
AGAGTTCTCATCCTCACAGGGGAGGATGCAGAGGCTCTGTAGAGGCAGAGTTTTGTGGTCCGTATAGCTTCTTTAACGAGAGGCCTTAGTGTAGTCTCGTAGTTTCGATGTGGACAGTGGTTGATTGTAGAGGCAGTCTTTTGCGGTCCGTATAGCTTCTGGAATGAGAGGCCTGAGTGTGGTTGATTGTAGAGGCAGTCTTTTGCGGTCCGCATAGCTTCTGGAATGAGAGGCCTGGGTGTAGTCTCGCAGTTTCGATGTAGACAGTGGTTGATTGTAGAGGCAGTGTTTTGCGGTCCGTATAGCTTCTGGAACGAGAGGTCTGGGTGTATTCTCGCAGTTTCGATGTGGACAGGGGATGATTGTAGGGGCAGTGTTTGGCGGTCCGTATAGCTTCTGGAATGAGAGGCCTGAGTGTGGTTGATTGTAGAGGCAGTCTTTTGCGGTCCGCATAGCTTCTGGGATGAGAGGCCTGGGTGTAGTCTCGCAGTTTCTATGTAGACAGTGGTTGATTGTAGAGGCAGTGTTTTGCGGTCCGTATAGCTTCTGGAACGAGAGGTCTGGGTGTATTCTCGCAGTTTCGATGTGGATAGGGGATGATTGTAGGGGCAGTGTTTTGTGGTCCGTATAGCTTCTTTAACGAGAGGCCTTAGTGTAGTCTCGTAGTTTCGATGTGGACAGTGGTTGATTGTAGAGGCAGTCTTTTGCGGTCCGTATAGCTTCTGGAATGAGAGGCCTGAGTGTGGTTGATTGTAGAGGCAGTCTTTTGCGGTCCGCATAGCTTCTGGAATGAGAGGCCTGGGTGTAGTCTCGCAGTTTCGATGTAGACAGTGGTTGATTGTAGAGGCAGTGTTTTGCGGTCCGTATAGCTTCTGGAACGAGAGGTCTGGGTGTATTCTCGCAGTTTCGATGTGGACAGGGGATGATTGTAGGGGCAGTGTTTGGCGGACCGTATAGCTTCTGAGACGATAGGCCTCGGCGTAAGTCTCGCAGTTTCGTTGCGGAGACTGTAGTGATTGAATTGTTACTGAATGTAGACTAGAATTATTACTTTGCTAGATCATGGACTTGAAAGTCCTATCTGTAGGCCTATACGTTTTTCCCAAGAATCTCAAATTGTAGTTTCAAAATTTCTTCATTACAGTAATCCATTTCGACTCATGTTGCAGTAATAAATTCTTTTTAAAATTGTCAACATTAACATTTCTTTCATTTTAGCAACAGAGTTAACAAAATATTTCTACTGCTTCCAGCGATTTGTCATGAACTCAACAATAGTGTCTTAATAGAGCTTTCGAACATTCCTTTATTTCCAATGATTTGATGTACACCAAGAGTCTGTTGATCACTTTGACACCAACCTGAGATGGAAGTTGTTCATAAGCCATCGTTCTGTGAGACTGAATCCTCAAGTTGTTACTCTCCCTCGTATTGGAAGACTAGATATGGAGATTTACGTCACGACTTTGACGGTTTTTGTTTCTTTAAATGACGATGATTTTACATATCTGACGGTTCCTTTTAAGTGTGTCCATCGTATAAAATATGATGTTGTAATTAATATTTATAATTCCATATTTTAACATTTTAGATAACCTCCTATCGATTTAAAAATTATAGTGTTTTTCAGAATAAAAATCTTAAATAAAACATCAGGCTGTATACTTCATACAATTTAAACCGTCTATTGACTCCTTGAGTATTAATCCAGCACTGTATAGTGCGTATATAAGTCCTATTCCGCTACAGTCATTAAGCGAATCTTAGCAAGAAAATGTGTAACCATTTATTGTATAGCTGCACTTTGATTGTAATAGCTCTCATAACATAGACACAGTGACATTCGGTGTTTCGCCGTTTGTATATCCAACTTTCTGTAGCAGAAGTAAAACGTCGTAAAATGCTAAAAAAGATTCAATGTTTTAATTTATTTCAAACTGTTGTATTAGTAAACCGTACTTTCTCAAACGACATGCAATAATGTTTGAGAACGACAGCCACGGCGGGTCTCGCCCCGCCGACACCAGAGACACAACAACCTATTAGTGACCAGAGAGGTCAGGCTAATGTTTTATGGGTTAGGACGAGTTTTATGGGCTGTACGTGCGAGGCAGCGGGAGCTGGAGAACACCTGTGGGCTATAAAATATCCAGCCGCGGCGGTGAGCTGTCTCGGTCACTGCTACTGAAATGTTAGCGATACCCCCTGAGAGTGAGAAGATTGTGCAAATATATATATATATATATATATATATATATATATATATATATGTTGTAATGTGATACGATTATATCATATTAATATCAATAATATTTAATAATTCGAATATTGTACAATATGACGAATAGACGGATACGATGCCAAATTCTCATTAAATTCTTGAATTCTAATCACACAAAAAAATAGTACGTGAGGATTCGTTTCATGAATATCCGTAGGCACTATTTATTCTACAATAATTCATGTGAATTCGTGTGCGTTGATATTAGCACACATATTTAAGCATTTTTTTATATCCGTATTAATTTAAATATTAGTCAATTATAAAATAGCAGTATAATAAGAATATCTAATTTTAATTATTTAGATTAATCTTAGTATCACAATTTCCATAGTTAAAAAACCATATATAATTTTCTATAGCATATTAAACATTTTAAGGTGTACGCGATTTTAGGTTTGGAAAATACACGTTGTGTAAGATTCATAGCTATTTAACATTCCTGAAATTTTTTTTGATCACTGCATCTAAATTACAAGGATTTAATATACGGAAATTAGACAATCTAGTAATGAGTTACAAATACAAGCGGGTGATGATAAAAATGTAAAATTTTTACAGTATTTACAAGTTTTAAATCTTCATTTATGAGCCGAGGAAATTAAATGTTTTTATTAAATACAATTTAAGGAAGGAAAATGTATATAAATATAAAATTCTTTAAATATTTTGACTTTATTTGAATAACAAACATGCCATTCCATGAAGCCATAACTTGTGTAGTGTAGTAAAAGGTTAAATAAAGCAAACTTTCGTCATTCCCATTGAATCAACAATTCCCACCACAGATAATTTTTTAGTTTATTTCTCTTTTGAGAAAAAATACAAAGCTACTGTTTATGATAGTTTGGGTTCTATTTTATGTTTATATCGAATAAAAATCAAAATTACTGGCATGTAAAAAGGATATATCTAATCTTCACATATGTATTTCACAATATTATTTGAAACTATATCAAATTAATCTGAAACTGTCTTTTGTTGAAACCAGTTCTTTTTGTTACTCAAACGTTATCGTTTGTTTAGTCAGGATAATTATTAACTCCAATATGCCAATTAAAAGACTTTTTGAGGAGCTCTTTTTAGCAGATTGCCACCTTTCACACTATGAATTGAAAATTGAATGATTGAAAATCTTCTATAATTTAGAATTAAATTTTTTACATTTAGTAACTTTAGAAAATATAATAAAAGATATCAACGGTAACAAAAACCGTTAATTCTCAATTATCATGTTCAATAATATACAACAGTTTGTAAAATTTTACTTAAATTAAAATTAAAAACTACGTTAACCAAATCTTACTAATTTTGTACAAACACTTTAAACACTCCTTATTTCTAGAGGAATTTGAAAATTTTGAAAGTTTGAAATTCTGTACACAAAGACGATGTACAGTATCCAAAAGTATCAAACGCTAAGTGCTAATCACCCTGTATAAGTTAAAGTTAAATAGTGTTAATGTATTTAAAAGTGTAAGTTTCAGTCTCATTCTGCTTATCCACGTAAAGCAAAAGTCTGAAACTACGTTTTAAAACAGTATAACCAGTTTAATCGAAACAATTATAAATAAAAAATACTTTTAAAAAATTTACAATCCAGCAATGCCCATATATATACAAGATTACAAGCCTTTGGGATGATCAAGAAAAGTAGGAGAGGTAATCGGTACATTGATGGAAAATCTTTTTATGAGAATGTTCTTTATGAGAATACGCTTTAGATCTTCTCTTCTGCTCCGATAAAGGAATTATATTTTTCACCAGCAACACTGGTAATATATTTAACTTTGCTCAAGACTATTACTTGTTGATTCTTTTGAAACCAATTGCTAAATACAGGTATGTTAAGCCATTGAGACTTCAACTTAGTGATAGACGAGGTTTAATCACTATTATATTTGTTATATCACTTATTCTTCACTATTCACTATGTGATTCTTGTTTAAACTTTTATTTATAAATGATTAATTTCTAATATCTTGAAATACATACACTTTAAATATATTTTAAGTTCCACTTTGATAGAACAAATGGAATAAAATATTTGTGTAATAGGCTATTTTTTACAAACTCTTGATATATTCGTTAGATCTAAGTGTCAGGCTATCAAATGATGACTAAATACAATTATCACACGTTTTATTTAAATTTATTTATTGAAAAAAAAACATAAAATTCAACGTATTCTAAAAATGTGACAGTGGTAAATAAAACATCTTCCTAAACTATATCTATATCTGTTTCAAATGCTCGAATTTGACATGATACGGCCAAAAACAGTTTTATAAAGTGTCGTGTAGCATTCTTTGCGACAGGAGAATGGTGTTTCTGAACAGATGTTTTATTAACATCTATTCTGTGTTTTTATAGTGAACAAAAAGTGGTCCCTTCTTGTCATTTCTCAACATTTCAAAATGTTCAGCTATTTTGCTTTTACATGAAGGGCTACCCTAGGATTGTCTCACCATGAGTGTTCAGATATAGCATACAGTAATATCCCATCGAAATCCAAAAGAGCAAATGATTTATCATGCACCACTTTGTGTACTATCCAGGCATTTTAAAGATATGTGTCAAGAACTCGCATAAAAATTTACTAGAATGATTTTTTCCTTTTATGTTTACGTTGCATTTAAACCCTAACGATTAATTCTTAGTCTTTCATTTTGTCCTTAGTTGAATATAAACTCGCGTTTATAGAAACGCTTTCGAACACCGTATAACCACGAGTAAACGTAAATTGAGTTTTCACACTTTGATACTATAAATTATTAAAATATAACCCTCAGTTAACATTTTAAGTTTAAGCATTTCAGTATTATTTATTCATTGCTGAATATCTCCATCAGTCCATCTAAGCGCCTTCCCAAAATAGTGTTTGAATTTATGGGTTTCAGTATGTAAATTTAAAATTGTAGTTTATACTCTTTAAAAGTGTATTGCTACAGACAGACTGATGCACACATATTTAGAATAATATAGCACATTCAACATTTCTAAATTCATTAATGCATTTTCATTAGTTCTATTAAAAGTGTATGGAGACTTCATTATTAAGATGTACATAGTTTTCTTAATCACCTCACTAACGAGCTACAAAATTTTCTATTAATTTTATTACCAAGGAAACATCTACATGAATGACACAAAATTTCAAAATAAACTACAATTTATTTGTTTTATTAACACGCAAAAATTCGAAGTTACCTTTTGCGGTATATAAAGAAAACTATTTCAGATAAAAATAAATTAAAAAATTGTACATATAAAGAGATTGTTGTCATATTTCTTATTACCTGCTGTAAAACATATAAGCAAACTCGATTTCTGTCTACCGTAGAGGAATGCAGGTTCACGATCATTATTACATCAGGATGCCGCAGCGAGAGTGAGACATTTATCGCTCATTACAATAATTATTAAATTACCATATGGTTATTACGCTGAGGTTGACTTTGTATTAATTAATTAAGTAGACTTAGCCTAAGTGCAGAACACGGAAATGTTTGTCTAAATGTGCCCTAACCAGGGGACGTGACATGGGTATGAGACTCGAGGCAGAGATATCTAGTACTGGAAAAAACAGAATGGTAATTTATGACCTCTTGCCTTTGCAGGCAGTTGTCCATTTTAACAACATATTGCCAAATTCTATGAAAAACAATCAAACGCCCAAGGCGCCATAAGCTCGTTTGAAACGCTTTCTGGTGTCAAATGCATTCTACAGCGTTGATCAGTTTCTGGCGTTTAAATGGAAGACCGCCCAATTCGATGACTGACTCCAGCGCTGGGAGTGGGTTAAGATTGGCGAAGTTATGAATGAGACTTGAATGGGTGAACAGTGGTAACAGTTTGGACGTGGTGATAATGGTGTGAGAGTTTAATACTTAGAATAAATTATGACGTTTTCCATACAATGTGCAATTGTCATGAGTAATTAAATATTTGATTTGATATAAGATGATTATATTTCAAGTATCAATATGAATGAGCCAAATGTTAAAGTAATTTACCATCAAATAATGTAATCTTTATTATTTCATTTTATTTAAATTTTTATTATATTAGAAAATGAAATATATACTTTATTAAAATATATTATTTAGTATTGTATATATATCTAAACAAACATTAGCTACAGACCGCGCACATGTTTTTTTACAAACTAAACAATTAACAACACATTGTTTGAACATTTCAGAGTGTCATGTATTACACGAATGTACAAATTATTTTCGTTTCCCCTGTATTACATTCTCAGTCTGAACCAGAACTACGCTAGGTTTTCATATTGGTATAACTCAGCTCAACTACGTGTATATAATGCCACTGGCGGGACTACGCCTTTTCTATTTTGTGGTTTTTTGTAAATGTGTTATGGTTGAATAGGAAAATATGTTATAGGTTCGGAATAACAGGTTTATATTTATCCGATTTACTATTAGTCATGTTTTTTGATGCTTTAAAACGGAAGTATAAGAAATAAACAACTTTAAATGTATATATAATATATATATATATATATATATATATATATATATATATAACAACTAATAACCAGTTACTGCAATCATTTATTTCAAATCATATCACCCACAATCTCGAATAGTGGTAGACGATATTCTATTATTACTCAACCCTCTATCTAGTTTTCACTTAGGTAACATGAGGTTACTCTTGTATTTTTATAGATCAAAATATAAAGTCATCGACATGATTGAATGGGTCCCTCGAACAACGTTGTAACTGACAACTTTTATGAAAATGACTTTTTCGCGGAACAACGTTGTAACTATCATTCTGCATCGTGTGGTAAATTTTGTTTTGAATAAAACCGCCCTGGCAGCCCTGAATGGCTGATCGAATTGGCGGGAAACTGCCATCCGCGCTCAGAACAACGTTGTATCTAGCATGATGTCGTCCGAACCTGGCGTTGTCATTTCACCCGGTGTTCAAAATCGTTTGAATAAGGGAAGAAAACGCAAAATGAAGATTAATCAATGGAAAGACACCAACCGCAAAAGAGCCAGGGATGCTGGGAACCCCTACATTTCCAAGAGGAAGAAGCCCGTTCCTGGAAAATTGCCACCTGAAATGGTAAGCAGAACAACGTTGTATCTACACTTAATACTTATAGTAAAACAACCTGGTATAAACACGTCTTCACAAACACTATGTTTTTTTAAAACTAATAATAATTACTAAACTAAGATTCCAATGCATTTTTTAATTAATTGAAATTTAAATTAACCTTTTGTGTTTGATTGAAGCCGATTAAAAATCTGAATCTATTGCTCTGTTCAACACCATACATCACGTATATCTCCAAACTACTCTTCTGATTTGCTCAATAATGTAACAAAAATTTAATTATAACAAAAATAATAAATTGAAAAGGCACCTATATTAATACACTTTGTTTGCTTACAGGGTAGACAATGCAGCTGCAAGTTCCAATGTGGTCAACTTATTCATGAGGAAATCCTACAACACTTCAAGAACTTTCATGGATTGAGCTACAACAGCCAGACTGCATTCCTCGCCAACTCGTGTATCAAGGTAGTTGATATCAATCGCCATACGGTGAGTGAAGATATTTCCAAGAGGCATTGTACTGTTGAGTATAATCTCCCCAGAACAGATAGTAACATTTGTCAAAAAGCAATGTGCCACATTTTTAAAATCACTCCTCGTCGTATCCAGATGCTTGTAGACAAAATCAAATTTAATAAGCCCTTATCTGATTGCCGTGGGTCCCATGGTAAACATGGACATGTTTCTGAAGAGACCAAAGAGCTTATAAAACAGCATATTCTCTCATTCCCATATATGGAAAATCACTATTCACGGAGAGACAGCCAATCAAAATGTTTGGATCCGTCATTGAATGTTACAAAAATGTGGGAACTTTTTCGCATTCAGAATCCAGAGAAAAATGTAAAACTTCACTTATACCGTGACATTTTTAACAGTAATTTTAAATTACGATTTGGTCTGCCAAGGTCCGATACATGTGCCTATTGTGATCGCCTATACATTCAACTTGCAGAGTGTAAAAATGAAAACGAAGGAAAGAAAATAGAGGCTGAAAGTAAAATACATCATTTTAGGGCAGATGCTGCTTACAAGGCTCTGGATAAAGACAAGGTAGATGCTCAACAAAATCCTACCGATGTAGTTTTGTGTGTAGACCTTCAGGAGGTTTTGTTTTGCCCTAATCTCACACACAACAATGTATTTTATCAACGACGGCTCTCATGCTACAATTTAGCAGTACACGACATGGGCAAGAATAAAGCTTGTATGTTTTTATGGAATGAAACTGTAGGCAAACGGGGATCAGCGGAAATAGCATCATGTATTTTAAAGTATATTGAACCCAACTTTCAAAAGCTCAAACCAGGCCAAACCCGTACACTGAAGCTTTGGTCAGACCGCTGCATCGGCCAAAACAATAACTGGAGATTGATCGGTGTAATGCAGCACCTGGTGACCAATCATTTCTTTACTACCGTTGAACAAAAATTCATGACTACACTTCATAGCTTCCTCCCATGCGATCCAGATTTCGCTTTGATAGAAAAGGCAAAAAAAAGGCAAGCACGTTTATGTCCCCTTCCAATGGGTTGAAATAATAGCTCATGCAAATTCAAATCACCCTTTTACTGTTTGTCTTATGAACACTGAGGACTTTAAAAACACAGACATTTTGTTGAATAGCTTGGCCACAAATAAGTTCAATATTACAAACCATGTTTGGTATCAAATGACTGCAGACGACCCAACTACTTTGCGCGGCAGGACGGCTCACAATGTCTTACAGCCATGATATGGTCATGTATTATCCAAAATAATCAGAGAACGAGATGATGTAAATACATCAAAGACGAGCACTTCACAGAAGAAGAGGCCTTCAAAGAAGGAGGTGCGTAGATATCCTCCCGTTGTAGTTCAACAATTCCCACGGTTATATGAAGGCACCTTACGTGCTAAGCTGCTAAGAAAAAAAGACTTACTGGATATGTGCAGGTACATACCTCAAGAGTATGTTCCATTTTACGAGAATATTGCGGTGGAATAACCAATATAGTTTACATGAATAAAATGTAAAATTTTACATGATTGAATATTTTAGTAAAATGAACAATGACTATTGTAAAGTCCTTTTTTATAAATATATATCAATTGTGTCTTACTTAAGTATTACATAACAATAAACTACTGTTTATCTGAACTCTAGTGTCATCTTTTCAAAGCCCATATTTTAAACTGTGACTTGTCCGAAGAACAACGTTGTAACTGACGTTAGTTACAACGTTGTTCCATAAAATTTGGATGTAAATCCACTTACAACTCAAGTTACGCAATACATTTAACGTTAATATTTGTTATATAGTTGTTATTTATACAATGAATAGTTTTACATCAAAATAACTTCATCTCCACAGAAAATATCCCAACCAGAAAGTTTTTTCACTTCCTGAAAAATTTAACTTTTGTCAGTTACAACGTTGTTCGAGGGACCCATTCGATTATAGAACCAATGGAAACATTAGCATATAAGAAAGCGTGAAATTCATGTTTGTTGTTGCCGCAATGTAGTAATATCATTGGCTGCTGGAATTCCAGTTTGTTTTTGTTACACCCTCATGGTATTCTTTGTACGGTGGACGCCATCTGTACGGCGAGTATCATTCATTGTAACTACTGTCTTATTCGGTACTATATATTGTAATATCCTTTATCTAGTGTTTAAGTTACATTTTCTAATAGTGCTAAGGTGTATGTAAATAAATTTTTTACCGAAATAAAACACGAAAAGACGTTTTTTGCATTACCAAATTTGTATTTCATCTGTAATATGTTTGTGCCTAATATAAAGAATATTATGTTCTTTAGAAGATATATACAATTTACTAGCTGCTTTTAGATTTGTAAAGAGTTTTCCCCTCTTTTAGTATTTATGAAGCTTTATAAATCGCATATACACATGTATTTATAATAAAAATCTTTTTTTTTTTGTGAAAGTTTCACAGTGCTATTTTTTATGCTCGCGCAATTAAGTAGTACGGATGTGGCAAAATCGCTCTCAGTATATCTCCTGATAACATTAGTGTTTTTATTATTTATTGAGTTCTGAGTGACATATGAGCATATTGTTGCCCTCTCATTGAGCACTGTATTTATAGTTTGTGAAAAAATCAGTATAACGTTTTTAGTCTGTGTTGTTTTCGACGTTCTTCAGACATAAGACGTAACCTTAAAATAAAAAGCTGTGCAGAGTGCCAAGGTTATAAGTAGTAAACAACTTATGGCATCCTGTTGTGATTCTAGTAAGGACTTCCATGGCACATGTGTCAAGATGGACAGGGCAGATTTGGACAGCCTAATGGGGGAGGGGAGTGTGTGATCCTGGCAGTGTCACTCGTAGGACCGGCCTGAGATTGGACTCTTGGGCTAATGAAGGTAGTCTCTCGCTTGCATATGTGATTGCTTAGATAAGAAAACTTTCTCCTAGTACAAACCATCTGCTAGAGATTTAAATAACCTATATGAAATCCTCAATTATTTAGGAAGAGGTCCTTAGTTATGAAGTCCTGAACAGGTGAAGGAATATTTTTAACTAGTTGAATCAAAAAGTGAAGCATTAAAAGAAAAAGTAGAGGTATTGGCAAGTAGAATTGATGAACTGAGCAGTACTCTAGGAAAAATACCGCAGATATTCAGATTATGATACATGACAGTGATGGTGTGTTAAGTACAGTGAAAAATGTAGGTAAAGACTTAGATATAGAAATAACAGATTAAATGGTTGACGTCTGCCACTCCTCGAAGAATAGACCGCTTTCGGATGCATCGGCTGGATATATTGCAAAAGTTTTTCAGGCGATTTGATGCGGAGCAGTTGTTGGCAAAGCCGCGCCAAAAGAAAGTATTATCTGAAAGACGCTTAAACCTTCACACTGACAATCCGATCTATACTAATTAGTCCCTTCATCTACCAGACGGAAACTACTCGCCATACCTCGTGAAACCAGGAGTAGATAGAACTGCAAGTGGCTATTGGTCAAAGGAAAAGGAATGTCCGTAAGGAAGGAAGATCAAAAGCCTGTAAAGTTATAAAGTGCCGGCGGGCCTCAATAATTTGTAAGGTATGCGAATTAAAATAAATTAATATGTTCTAGAACTATCATTAAAATATCTATCTATGTGGAATTTACGTTATTCTCTTATTATATTTTATAGTAGAAATTGAAACTTTGAAAAATATACCTAAAATAATAATTTTTCCGGAAATATGGATTAAAGAGCGTGAAACTGAACAATATCAAATTTCGAACTACAATCTCTATATAAAAACAAATGAAAGTCGTAGATTTGGTGGAGTAGCTGTCCTTTCACCTGACGTAATAGAAGTATTATTAGTTAAAAACATACAGTTCAAGAAGATTTCTAAGATTTGTAAAAATCTGTTAATACCTGGTGACATAATTTTGAACCTGCATCAAAGTAATTATGCTAACAATATACTTCAGCCACTAATTAATTCTCCATCCCCAATGTCAGAACAGTCTGAAGTTAGGATTGGTAATGTACTTGCATAAATAGGCAATTTTATTAAGTACATATTAATTGACAACGCAATAGTAAAAAATCAATGTAACAGATCACTGTATGACAGCTGTGTAGCTCTGTGTCATGGTGGGGGGAGGGAGGCAACAGCTGACGCCATGTCGGTCAAGGTCGCGGTCCTTGGCTTACCACACGGAACTACAAGAGACTGGACAGCTCATTGAATAATATCGAGTGGAATAATGTGTACACATAAAAACATATGCGTTGCATTCTTTTAATATTTCTTATAGATAATTAATTGAAAATTATGAATAGACAATGCGAAGAGGAAATAAAACTAAAAAGAAAAAAAATATTAGGTTGAACCCTTAAAATTACATTGATACTTGCTATCGAATAGAACAATGCATTGTTATTAAGAGTTAAAAGCTGGATATGTGTGTGTGTGTGTGTGTGTGTGTGTGTGTGTGTGTGTGTGTGTGTGTGCGCGCGTGTGCGTGTGTGTGTGTGTGTGTGTGTGTGTGTGTGTGTGTGTGTGTGTGTGTGTGTGTGTGTGTGTGTGTGTGTGTGTGTGTGTGTGTGTGTGTGGTTGATCATTGTGCTGAAATAGAACAAAATTATTTAATTAGATATTTAGTAAATAATAGTGTAAAGAAAATATATATTTTCTATCGTACCCCCAAGGGCTGAGCGATTGGTGAAGCCTCTCCTGCCACTTTCTGACGAGGAAATCCAATCTCTGTCTGATTGTATGCACAATAACTGTGGAACCTTTTCAACCCTATTGACATTGACAATGGTAAACTCAAGCTATTTGATATTTATCTCAAAATGTTCTAGTTAATATTTTGTGGTCTTATGGTTAACCATGTTAGCAATCACATAACATTTTGGCTGTTTGTTGTATAGCAACATTCAGTATTATAAATACTAAACAGAGTTCGATGTAAATGTTAATCATATGAAATTTTCCAGTAAATTATCAACAAATGTGACTTTGTTGGATCGTTATTCCCTACGATGTTTGAGCATTTTAGTAAGCAATCTTTATAGCAACCTAGGCGGATAATTTTTTCTTTACAACGGTTTATTTTTATTGTGATTACTTATAAAAATGTGATTTATTTTATTAACTCACTGATTTGTCTGTTTTTTAAGTTCAAATATTTTCATCGACTTTAAACTAAGTTTGCGAATATATATTAACTATAGTGTGGATATATATATATATATATATATATATATATATATATATATATATATATATATATATATTCATTTACATAATACTCAAAAACGTGTTTGAATATTTCAATGCCCTTAAAATAGAGCGAATAGCCTTTACATACCATTACGTGTTTGACACTTGTGTGTGATATGTATATTGACAATCGACCAATTTAAGTTATTGTTCTGGCGAAAAGTTTGATAAATGGTTCAAATGGTGATATAATGATCAATATGTATTTTATAAATGCTGCAATAAATTCAATATTTTAAGTTGTTTTTGATTATGAGAAATATTTAGTGTAGTTGTGATTAAAAATGGTATTAAAAAGGAATCCAATAATAATTTTTAATATTTTGTACACCATATCATGACAATAATAGAAGTATTCGTTTTATAGTTCAGAAATATTTTAGAACATCAGGGTGATATTAAGGAATATATATATATATATATATATATATATATATATATATATATATATATATATATATATCCTAAGGGTATTTTACCAAAATACTTATTTACTGATCTTAATAACAAATTTCATCCAAAAGGTTCTAATAGTTAACAAGAGTAGAAGACTAAAGATAACTTGGAGTGGATTATTAACATTTCATCGTTTTCATGAAATATTAGGTAAAAATATATTTTTTTTAGTTTTAGATTTTTTCCTATAAAGCTAATGTTTTGTTCAATGAATATTAAAGTATATGAGTTCACTCTTATTTATAAGTTACAAGAGCGTTGTAATTGCTAAATTTATGACAAGTTTTATCAAAATTCTTAAATAGATTTTAGCTATGAGTTTTGGAAAAAAATATTGGTATTCAATCATTAAATATATTCAATATAAATCATAACAATTAGAGAGAATTGAAACATGTCAGTTTTACATGTGAGTAGAACTGCTTGTAATAAAAGTAATTTTACTTATAGATGAAATGAGCGAGGCTTTTGCAATAACTCCACACAGTTTTCGTTTAAAATTCACGAAAAAGAATATTATGTTCAAATTACAACATGAAAAATAAATGAAAAATACAATGCTAGAATATTGTACTAAAAATGAAATTAATTTAAAGAAAGAAAATGTGTTTTATTGATACAATAAACACACACACAAATATATTACCCACACTAACCGTAACAGGAACTAGCTTTAGATCTCTAAAAGTTAATTAGTATTTATTTAGTCCAAAGTAAAGATCAAATATTAAACACTAAACACAATGGTCATTTCGACCGTCTGTCTGGTTGGCACTTCTGCACACTACAATTCATACAAAAAATATAATTAACAAAAATTATGGTCATTTTAAGTTTTGCAATTCAAATAACCGTCAAAATATGAGAAGAAGAAAATGAAAATATAATAATTCGTAAGTCAAATAGATGTATGTATACCCAGATACATACTTATGCACACACACACCCACACAATAATATAATATTTGTTTTAATTTTATTCTGGGCTCCTTACGACTGTTATCTAAAAGTTTTCATTCCTCTTTTAATATTTAAAAATTAAATTCATAGACTAAATCCCATAGCATTTTCTTCGCATCTCTCATATATTTTACAAATTCCATCCTTCCTTTCCATCAAGGTAGTCAAAAATGTATGATGTTATTACTTTTTCGCTTATTATGTTACTCCCAAACCATGTTCTCCGAATCTTTCCCAGAATAAGACAGATACTCACAAAGTGAGAGTGTCTCATATTCATTTCGGTTACACGAAGAACAAACGTGACTATTATCAAGGAACCAAGGTTTATAATTCAAATCAACCGGGCCTGCCGCACCTTAGTTGCCTAAGACATAATATTCACATCATAACAATCTTTCAGGATTGTCTTATCTCCAAGGACAAGTTTGAATGTTAAATCATGTGGATGATAGACAGACGTACACACACGGCCTGTATGTTCCACTCGTCCGCCTGTTTGCATCGCCTCAACCACTCTAGTCAACTACCCACCAACTCAACGCTGTTAAACTTTGCCTCGATTCCACACTTACTTCCTAAGCTCTTCCACTCCCTGCACCAAAATAATTTTATTAATACAATTCCTTTGGCTAATATGTAAGGTAAACGATTTAGTGTCATACTCCAGATTCTTCCGAGATAATTTAGATTTAAGTGAAGGATAAAGTAGTATAACGTTTACCGAGGCAGTTTCGATGAAAAGTGTGTAATTTGGTGTTAAAGGGCAGTATAAAAATGTTTTTACAAACATTCTTTGAACTCAAATTGCGTCAAATTATCTATTAAAATTCCTGATGAATACTTTTATTTATTTACTTTTTACGGCAGTGAACATATATATTGTGGATAAAATTTGGAATTTTGAAAAAATCGGATACTAACATTGTGAATGCACGTGGTGAAAAAAATTCAAAATGCTGATTGGGTAAAAATTATGTAAAAATACCGGTTTTAGGCTGTCTGCTACCAATCGCGACATTGAAGGGTGTAGTTAGCGAGTAGCCTCCAGGAGGGAGAGTCGTCATTATCGTATTGCTCAGGTTCGATCCCGTCCGTAATCAGTAGACGACGCACGGAATATGGTAATTTATAAAATGTGGTATACAACTCCCATCACCGAGTAGAAACAAGTGCTATAAACACCCGCCTGCCCATCCCCCAGCCCAAGTTACCCAAAATAAAAATAATTTAATTGATCTTAATTGTTACCAGTCGCAAGAAAATATAGTCTTATAAACATATTGATTTAAGGAACTCAAGGTTAGAAGACCACCGGGTTCGTCTGTTGGCACTGGATTCCCTCGACTAGTTTACGTCTGAACTCTGCAGGAACGGCGCGAGGACAGGAAAGCTTATCAGCTGTTTGTGTAACCGGACCGCAGGCCTACCATTCGTCACAAGCACAAGTTTTCCGTGGCGGGCATTTTTAATTCCAGGCTGACCGCCACAGTCTACCGGTCACCTAATTGATCAGCAGATTTTAAATAGTATATATATATATATATATATATATATATATATATATATATATATATAATGTTAATAACTCCACTTATATGGTTATCTATTATATATTAATGTGATGAAAGTAACTAAAACCCTTTTATAAATCTTCTTATTACATACACATGTTTCGGTTTTTAACCATCATCAGTGTAAATTAACCTCTAAATAAATAAATAATAAACCATTAGATATACACATGTGGACCTTTTAAACTTATGTTAAATTTAAATGACACAGTTGTAGTTTTCTTATTAGTAATCTGTATTTAATATATTTTTTTTAATTGGATTTGTCTTATTTTTCAGATTACTATTTAAAATCTTATGAGGATCTTTATTATAATTTAGATAGATATGTAATTCTTCTTTTGTGTTTAACTTCTCTCCTTTCCTTTCGATATATAAAATTTCCATGTTCTCTTCATTTGTGTAGTTATGGTCAGTCTCCAATAAGTATATAAATATTTTAAATATTTTATTATTATCCCATATTTTAAATAGTAATCTGAAAAATAAGACAAATTCAATTTTGGAAAAACATACACACACACACGTATATAAAAAAAATATACATATTGTATATGTTTATATATATATATATTAATAATATATAATATAAAACATATATATATATATATATATATATATATATATATTATTTGAGATTATTAGAAACAGTATCAATGTAAGTAACATAATTTTAAAGTTCACCAGACCGAGTCTAACGAGCCTTTAAAATAAGAGGTTACAGTATAGATTTAATCACCATTATATGAGTGTTAAACTTGCTTAGAGTAGTACGCCTAAGTGAAAAGAAGCGCTTCCTAAGTGTGTGCAGTGAGGTCGGTATCGTCCCAGAGTGGTTTTAAATCTCATATTTAGAAATTACTTGTTGTTCCATGATTCATCTATAAAAATGTATGATACTTTTTATCCATGCTATAAATTTCAGATTGAGTGCCACGGTTTTTGTTGTTTTTAATAATTTCAATACAGACAACATAGGGGTTTAAAGTCAGGGGAGGTGAAATAGTAATGCCTAGGGAAGGTATGTGACGTATCAATACAATCTGAATCTCGCAGGTCAACAGTAACTGTGTGCAATTAACAACACAGCGGTGTTCACACAGTGACTATGCCACTGAGAACACAACAGGAATATAGAGTTCACCCGTCGTGGAGAGGGAAGCCTGGCGACTATAAGCGTTTCCTAACAAAAAATAACCGTCGTTCGACTGTGAGTCATCCTAGTAAATGAATCGCCGTATGTATTCATTCAAGAAGTGCAGTTAAAATAATAAACACAAGAAACCTCGTCGATGTTTTGGTTTAGAAGCAGCACATTATAAGTATTGCAGTTAATTTGTTCCCAGCTATATCACTGTAATGACCAAGAACCTAAACAAAACCATATAATCATGTTAACAAAAGCTTTAAACAGAAAATAATTCTCATTAAGAATTCATTATTATAGAAAGACATTTGATCACTCATTATACACCCATCGAGTAAGAAATCGTCTGTTTAAAATAATAATATGACCCTGTCAATAGCTCTGAGCAGCAACTTCTGTAAATTTGATGTAATTCGTGCATTGTTTCACGAATGCCAGGTGGTGGTGTAAGAGACAACTAAAATTGTTTCATTTTAGGCCATTAAATAGGCTTCATAATGTTACATGATATTTACCAACCATAATTCAGGGGACATGACTAGATGATATATTTTTTGTATGCTTGTTTTTAAGGAGATTATATCAAATGATTCTCTTTAATTTATTCATAATGATTAAAATATGCTATAAGTGTAGTCATCTGATTTTAGGCCAATATTTTAAATGACGAATGCCTTATAAAGTTTTTAAAATAAGGTATTTCCAGTTTCCTGTAGAGTTATGCTGCATTAAAAACTTATGTGTGTATCATGTATTTAACATAGGGTATATATATATATATATATATATATTTATATATCAAGAATAGAATATATTATTGTTTATTGACATATTACAACGATTCCAACATGTTAATAACGTATAACATTCATACACGTTACTTTTAATATCTTCAGAGTAGTTTATTGGGAGTGTAACACTTCCGATTATATTATCTGGATAACCTCTGTACTCCAACAGGGATTACAAACAAGACTGAAGTGATGTTACATTTACGATTGCCATATGATTTCAATACTGTGAATGTAAAAACAAAATTAAATGACATTCGAATTAGACATAAAAATTAATTGTGTTTTAATAATATAATGTTTATATGGAACAGTTATATACATTTTGACTGATTATTTATATTAATAACATGTGTTTGCAGCAATGCATTGATTATGGGAACTTCAGATGCCAGTGAGGCAGTGCACTGCGCTTGGAGAGAAAACCCCTTTCTTACTGCGCATTAAAAACACAAGATAAACCAAGGTAAAAAACATTATTTCTTTATTTTTTATGGATTTTCCTGGGCATTAACGAGTCTGTAATGAGTCAGTCAGTCAGGACATATCCTTATGTATATATGAGATGTACGCAGAGTGTTCACAAAGGTTGTTACAAACTTCTGTGGCTGATATTATTCGTCGTTTCAAACAAAAAGGTCTGTATAAACATATGTTGAGAAATGTCTCTTTTAGTAGGTGCTTTTAGTATGTAATATTTTTAATTCATGATGAATTAAAAATATTAACACTAAAACTATTTAAGCTAAAAATCAAATTTTGGTACATAATTTTGAATATAAAAAATACAAGTAAAAAATAAATGCTATTAACAAAATGGCGTCTGTTAACACTTTTAAAGTTAATTAATTAAATAAAAGCCAGGACAGTTAGGAATAACTTACTAGACATTCACTATTTTAAGCACTTCACTAGAATTACAACCGTACTTTTTTCAACAACATATTGCAACAATCCGTCAACGCATAAGGAGTTAAGATACTTTTGCACAAGCCAGGATCAAAAACCTTATACCTCTATACTGTAACATGTTTACGCTTATAGTTCAATAGTTAGTATCAAGTAAACTTTTTTCACTATTGATGAATTTCTTTATTTCGAAGATATCTAAGGTAATGTTGCAATAAACTGAATGGTTCTAAAATCTGGAGATGAGCCCTTAAAACGTATTCCTATATTTAAAATTAGCTATCGTGTTGTGTTTAACGGAGTCTCTCCTACAAGTACATGACGAAGTCAGATCTCTGTTTTATGTGTGAAACTTTAAAAATTTAACCTAAACTACTATTTAAACTAAATTATTTACTTAAGTGAAGATCAGATTGGTGATTGAGACTTGCTGGTGAATCCAAATGATACTATATTTTATTATTTAGATCATTAGTAACTAAGGTCCAATGTTTGCCCTCTGTATTGAAAATATTTTTGAAGTCAAACCTAGCATTACTAATTGGAGCTAATATTATATTTATGTTCTTAAGATTAAGATCAATGCCGTTATCTTGTTCTTCATCTCAAAGTTTAATTTGAAGACATGTACTTGATTTCATAACTAGTGCGCCATTAAAATTCAGTTTAGGAAGCCCCTCATCAACCTCTTTATCTGATAAAAAATTACCACGACCATTGCAAGGTGAGCCTAATAAGATCCCATAGTAGAATTTCAGATTGGTCGGTCTGTTTGTTTGTGCAGTTTAAAGAACCGGACTCCAAGTGAAGTCTTGCTTACACGCGCCAAAAGCACTTCCGTAACCCAAGTAACCTCTGTGGACGTCAATACAGCAGTAGGAACACCATCCGTAGATATGTAATGCCCCGTTGGTAAATCGTTACCGACAGACAAAATATATGTTAACTATGATTTCAGAATTAATATAGTATATATATATTGGTCACCTAATTTTTCCATTTTAAAAGAAATCCATTTTCTAAATAATAATAGTTAATTTGACCCGTCACCAACTAAGTAATTTAAGGTTTGAGCCCAGAAACTGGAATCGAATATTATTGCAATAGAAATAGAACAAAGTTATGGAGCTGGAATTGTGCAGCTAGCCTCGTGCACTGCTGATACAAATTGCTGACTCCAGGGCTAGCTAGCCTCTCACACAGGCCTAGTCCTTTTTGATTGGCCACGGCCGCTGAGGCGATGACCGCGGCTTGACCTGCTGAGCCGGTGATCGTCAGTCGCGTTCAAAATTATATGTAGTTAACATCTCGGTCCGCGTCCTCTCTATCTATGTAATTAATGTAACATTGGTTAAAATCATCTTCTAAATTTAATTTGTTTATAAAGTATTACTTGTATTATTTTGTAGCATGAATTTAATGACCAATTGTATTAGTGAATAAAAATTCGAAATTAAACTTATTTAATCAAATCCAATCGCCACGTGAGTAGTTCTTTTACCTGAGTCAAAGCATCGGAAGTTCTGATTAATTCTTTAAGCGGGTTCAGTGGAGTTACATTGGTGTCAGGTGTGGGGTTCCTGTGCAAGAATCGGGACAAATCGTCAGAAGTCGTGAAATCTGCGCTGAACGTGAGATGTCTTTGGATAAAGGTAAGTACCAAATTGTTTCAACACGTGGTGCAATCTTTTACAAGTTTCATACAAGTAACGTAAAGTAAATAAAAGTTTATTGTAATTAATTTAATTGATTTAACCAAACAAATTCAGTGCGACTCTCGAGATAAAATTTCTATTCTCTGAATTATTCTGGAATTTTAAATATATATATGAGTTGAAGAAGGACGGATGTCCGCCATTATTAAAGCTTAAAGATAGCGTCTGTTCCCCCTCTCCACTACAACGAGTAGTGTTATACAAATCCTTTGTCTTGTAATCTTGTAGATTAAGATGGCCGTCACTGCCATCTAGATTGTTATTGTTGTAACTTTGTGGAGTATCCTAATTCAATGTGATATAGAATTCTGATGAAATTTCGTAATTAGCTAACTATATTGACAGCTGAGAAATATTTCAAATTTAACTAGTCTCATATCTGAATCAATTTTACTAAAAAAAAAAAAAATAAAAAACTTAGAATATATTTATAGTTGTACTTTTTAATAACAAGACAAATTGCTTGGGGCTGATTAACATTACTTTAAAGTAAGTTAAGAGTGATTCTAAGTACGCTGGGTGAATAGTTGGAAGCGTGTTTGAAGGGAGGCACGTAAATACATGAAAAAAATATAGTAATACTAAATCAATTTACTAGAAAGAGATTGCATGAAATTTTGCGATCATTTTGTGCTATACCTTCAAGCTCTGGTCACCAACTCCAGGGTATTTGTTTCACTTAGTCGTAGTTTTACTTTTATAACATATGGCGGGAATCGAACTTTGAAAATATTGAGTAGGAAATTAATATCAGTAATAACTGTTATTTTAATGGTTTATCTAAGGAGAAACAAAGATAAACTTGATTGAGAATAGTATTTTTTTTTGTGTGTGTGAATAATATTGAACTGGAGTAATACTGTGAATTACTCTGTCTTGCCTTTGAAAATTTTTATCGACGATCTTTATCTTCGATTTTCGACGCTAACCGGCCAATTGTGTCAGATAACTGTGGGTTAACAACATTTAATTAAGAATTAAATAAAAGGAGGCGCGGACCATAAATTACTTTTTTAAATCAATTTATTTAATTAATTCGACACCGCAGATATGGCAGGCCGTGTTAGCCTCGGAGGAACGGACATGGAACTCCAGGAAGCCCTTACGCTTCTGGAGACTGAGCTTCGTCAGTCTCGCCGCGAGGCAATAGCGATGACGCTGGACGAACTGAACCAAACTATTAGGGGGGCCGCGGAACCGGCTGCTCCGAGAAAAAGTTTCGACTTAGTAACATCTATCGAATCCTTCAGCGGTGAAAGGCCAGAATCATTGTCACATTTCTTTGAAAGTATAGACAATGTCAGCGACTTGTGTCACTGGGACGAGGGTGATAAGCTGCGAATAGCGAAATTAAAACTGACCGGAGCGGCCTTGCAATTTATCAGGACAGAAGACCAAACAAATTTAACGACATATGCCAGCCTTAGGGCTTCTTTAACTGGCAGATTCAGCGACAAGGCGCCGAGTCACTGCTACTTCCAGCAACTATCACTTATACAACAAAGGCGAGGCGAAACCATTGAGGCGTTTGCTGACCGAGTCCGTGTGCTAAATGAAAAAACAATTCGGGTCACCGACAACAACGATGTCAACAAAGCTCTCCGAGAGGAAGCTGACGGACGTGCGCTGGATGCGTTCGTGAGGGGTCTGATGGGTAACGTTGGTGAGCAGACGAGGCTAAAGCTCCCTACCTCGTTGCGAGAAGCGATAACACTAGCTATCGCTATTGAAAACATAGCAAGGCCAACCCATGACGTTACTCGGTCCACCCCTGAACGACGCGTGTTTCGTTCAGAAACGAACAACGAGACTGTTTGCTTTAAGTGCCATAAGAAGGGTCATATTTCGCGAGAATTTAGGGGTGAAAACAACTCAAAACCTCAACCGTTACAAGGTAGTTTGAAATGTTGGGCTTGTGGCAAACTAGGGCATGTGAGGAGGGACTGCCGCTCCTACAAGCCTCGGTATTCCTCTGGACAGACGGCGGGAAACGAGACCGGGCCCAGCCGAGTCGCCACAGCCGGGTCCAGCCAGTAAGGAAACCAATTAAGGGTGTCTCCAAGGCGAAACAATCAGATTGTAGAATGCTCGAAAAATCTGTCAGAGTGGTCCCTGAAGTAAAGAACTTAGCTCAGGAATTAGTAGCAATAGGGCGTATAGAAGAATGTGAGGGCAAGGTGTTGGTAGACACCGGTGCTCAAGTATCCCTCATAAAACGAGGTGCATCTTCTGCCCAAATGGTCAAACCCGATGTGATACTAAGAGGTATCTCAGGGCGCACTCTGAAGGTGTATGGACGCCAAAAGGTGTCGTTGTCACTGAAACCAGGAGCGCAAGTGCCTGGCGATTATGTGGTAAGTAATCTCCCGAAAGGTTACATAGCTGTTCTCGGTTGTGATATACTCCACGACGGGTTTGGAGCAATCGATGTTGAAAAAGGTGTAATGAGACTGTTTGGAAAAGAAATTTGGCTAAACCGTTTAAATAAAGGCGAAAGCGTGCCTGATCCGAGGCGGAGAGCACAGGCACCTGTCCACGAGATGGAACCAGCCCCTGTCCCACCCTCTGTCAGCCGCCAACATAAACTTGACTGTGGAAACGAAAGAGAGTCTTATGTTTATTGTTGCCAAGATACTAAAATCCCTCCCCGATGCGAAAAACGTATTCAAGTGAAATTAAACAAGATTTCGGCCAAAACTAACGAATTGGAAGGGCGAGAAGTTGTAATTGAGCCAGTAGCGCTCGCAATTCATGGTGTATACCTGGCTAGAACTCTCACGAAAGTAGTCAAAAACCGCTGTTGGGTTAAAGTAGTGAATGTCAGCGAGGAGGAATTATTATTTTCAAAAAATATCAAAGTAGGCCTACTGGATGATGATCCTGTCGAGTTAGATGAGGCAAAGAAAACTCGAAGCAAGGTGTTGATTTTGGCTGATAGCCACGGGCGTGGGCTACAGGAAATATTGTCCGAACGGTTACCGAGTGATGTTGAAGTACGAGTGGTGTTTAGGCCCAACTGAAAATTAAAACATGTGGTATCTAATTTACAAAAAGAGATTGTACAGTTAACTGATAACGACCTAGTTGTTATAATTGGAGGAACTAATGACGTTGACAAGTCTGCACCTTATGCTCTAACGCTACAACAGGCGTTCCGTTCCTTGCCTGACACGTGGAGGCCGAGGATAGCTGTGTTTCCTATCTTTGACCGACACGATGTGAATGTCAGTGAAGAACTGAAGGATGCAAACATGCTTGTCAAGGAGCTTGTCCAAAGAGCAGCAACACAAGAACGGGGAGACATCGCGTTTTACGGCATCCAGAAACAATTATCCAAGGCAATGTATACCAAACATGGGCTACATCTGAATGAGCAAGGCAAGATTAAATTGGCTCAGATTATACGTGAAATTATTTTAGTAGGGCAGAAAGAACCTGTCGCTAGGGTTAGCAGGGTGGAAAAAATTAACAATGAAGAGTTTGAATCCTGTTTAGATGCGAAGTTAAACCACCTTCCGCGGGAAGATAGAGAGCGGGTGAAGTCAATCCTCCGTGAGTATAGGAGTGTATTCGCGCATAGTGACGACCAACCCTTAGGCTGTACATCTGCGGTAAAGCATGTTATACGCACCGGAGACGCAGCTCCTGTATATAAGAAAGCATATCGTGTACCTTACCATCAGAGAGCTGTTCTGGATAAATTAATTCAGGATCAGCTGGATAAGGGGGTCATAGTCCCCAGTCACAGTGAGTGGGCTTCTCCGGTAGTGATAGTTCCAAAAAAATCTCCAGATGGAACACCAAAATACCGCTTTTGTGTGGATTACCGTGCCGTTAATGCTATAACTACACCCGACGGGTATCCCCTACCAAATATCACCGAAACATTGGATTCTCTCGGAGGATGTTGTATGTTTACAGCGCTTGATCTTCGCGCTGGGTACCATCAGATTCAAGTTGATGAAGAAAGTAGGGCTAAAACTGCCTTTAACGTGCCTGGTGGACATTATGAATACCAGCGTATGCCTTTCGGTCTTAGTACCGCCCCGGCTACATTTCAGCGTCTAATGGACTCGGTACTGATGGGCCTTAAGGGCGAAAAGTGCTTGATGTATTTGGACGATATAATCATATTTTCCAAAGACATGCCATCTCACCTGGCAGCGCTTAAGGAGGTTTTAGAAAAATTAAGAGAAGCCAATCTCATTGTACAACTCAGTAAATGTAATTTCATGGCTGCCGAAGTGAATTATCTGGGTCATGTAATTACTAAAAGAGGAGTGGAGCCAGACCCGAACAAAGTGTCTGCTGTGCGTGATTTTCCTGTGCCGAAAACTGTTAAAAATGTCCGATCATTCCTAGGGCTAGCGGGGTATTACCGGAGATTCATAGCGGGCTTTGCGACCATTGGCAAGCCTCTGTTTGACTTAACGAAACAAGGATGTGAATTTATATGAACACCAGAATGCCAGAAAGCTTTTGACGAGCTAAAGCATATGCTGATCTCCGCGCCTGTCTTAATTTTCCCAGATTTCACTAAACAGTTTATTCTATCCACGGACGCAAGCACACAAGCTCTGGGCGCTGTCTTATCCCAGGTAGTGGACGGGCAAGAACACCCCGTTGCATACTGTTCAAGGACACTTTTTCCAGCCTAAAAGAATTATTCGACGACAGAGTTAGAGCTTCTTAGTTTAGTGTGGAGTACCAAGTACTTCAGGTGCTACCTCCTAGGTCGTCCGTTTAAGGTCATCACAGACCATGCAGCTCTCAAATGGATGCTGTCGTTAAAAGATCCGAGTAGTAGGTTGATGAGGTGGGCTTTGCGACTAGCAGAGTTTACCTACACTGTAGAGCACAAACCTGGCAAGAAACACACGAATGCTGATGGGCTCAGCAGAGCTATGTGCGCAGCGGTTCGCAGGGACGAGTTCCCTGTGATCGAACTTGCCACGCTTCGCGAGTGCCAAAATAATGATCCTCAATGCCAAGAGCTTAGAAAAGCAAAGAGTTTCAAGATGAGCCCTGAAAAAATCTTATATCGAGTAAACGGTGGGAAGAAAAGTCTAGTGGTACCAATCAATTTAACTAGTGAAGTGATTCGATTAAACCACGATTTGCCTACGGCCGGACACGCCGGCGTAGCAAAAACCCTAGAACGTGTTAAAGAGAAATTCTGGTGGAAGGGGATGGACAAAGACGTTTTGGATTATGTGAGGACTTGCAGGAGTTGTAGTCAACGCACAGACTATGGAAAAACAAAGGCTCCCCTAGGGACCATCTTCAACGAGCCGAAGGCTCCATTTGAAGTAATTGCTGCAGATATAGTGGGCCCTTTGCCTACTAGTGCATCGGGAAATGTGTACATTCTGAGTGTGATGGACCATTTCACGAGTTACTGCGAGTTCGTTCCCCTACCCGACCAGACGGCAGAAAGTGTAGCGCGAGCAGTTGTACAGCGCGTGATTACAAAGTTTGGAGTCCCAAAAACACTAATCACAGATCAGGGTGCAAATTTCACTTCTGATTTAATATGTCATCTCTGTAAATTCTTACATATACGAAAAATTCAAACTACTGGGTTTCACCCACAGTCAAATGGGCGACTGGAAAGAGTGCACTCAACGATTGCACGTATGCTTAGCCATTTCGTTAACAGACATCAAACCGACTGGGATGAGTACATTCCCTACGTGACGATGGCTTACAACTCTCAGGCCCATGAGACTACAGGGTTCTCCCCGTACGAGATGGTATTCGGTCGAAAAATGGAGATGCCAATTCCAATGGAGGCTGATTTGACCATTACAGAGGCCAGTGATTTGTATAATAATCACGTGGAGGACCTGAGGAGTAAACTTAAAGAGACTTTTGAACTAGCGGCGAAGCGTAAAAGTGCTGCTCGTAAACGGTACGAACGTCAGTATAACAAAAAGACTAATAAAGTCGAGTACCATGAAGGTCAGATGGTCCTGTTGCATGTACCGAGTGTAGGACGTCACAGGGTAAAAAAGTTGTCGAAATTGTGGAAGGGCCCATACAAGATTTTGAGGGTCCTATCTCCACTGAACGTTGTTCTGAAGATCAGAAAACGTGAAGTAACAGTCCATGTTAACCGTATCAAGCCATGCCTGAGGCGCGCTCCATTGGCCCCTCAGCCGGCTGCCGATACGACGGAGGTCGATGAATGGGTAGATGAACAAAACGTGGTCGAGATGGACGAGCTTCCTGTCTCACAAGAGACATCGGAACCCGTCCCAACGAGTTAAAAAAGGGTCCGAAGGAGGCCAGGATATCTCCTTGATTACACTAGCTAGGCGTGGGAGGTGTATGGGCGCTTGGGGGAATCCAGGGTGAAGAGAGAGGAACAATTTAAAAATTGAATGTAACTTTGAAAAATCTGTTGTAGGAATCATTTTGTTTGTATTGGGGGCAGTGTGCCGTTTGGTGAGCTGCTTCCACCAAGGTATAATCTTCGAAGGAGGGCAGGAGGTCCTCTTGACGGATAGCCACTGGAAGATATCATTGAGGTACAACCTAACAGAACTTCAAGTACAAGGCCAAAATCTGAGTGGTCTGGTGGTAGAGGTAAAAGAGTATCTGGACCAATTCTACGACCAACTTTTGAGGGATAACGTAAGTATGCATTCCCCACTACCTCAACTCGAGGCAGGTTTCAGATACGAATTCACCGGTATCCAACAGAATATAAAAGAGTATTTACGGGAAGTGAGTGAGTTAGTAAATTTACTTCCTAGACGACGTGCCAAACGTGGTCTAGTGGACGCGGGCGGTCACGTTTTAAGATATCTTTTTGGTACCTTAGATAATAGCGATTTGGAAGAAATTAACAGCGATGTAAAACATCTGTATGCCGCTTCTGACAGTATAATCCATAATAGTCAGGAACAAATAACTATTCTGGCCAACGTTCAGTCAGAATTAGTGAGTCATTCTAAAACAATAAATTCCATATTATCAACAGTAAAAGCTTACCACGCGGTAATGCATCAAACAGTTAGTAGGCTTTTCAAAAATGACCAAATAATGCAACAACAGTTAAAAAATTTGTTCAGTTATTTGAAATTAAATTCGGCAGTTACAGAAACCAAGAATACAGTCCTAGAGGCAATTCGTCAAATAAATCAGTTTCATAATGGAATCGAAAAATTGGAAGGGAGAAAGTTAAGCAGTGACTTACTTTCGCCGCTGGAGTTTCTAAAGATTCTGCAGGAAGTAGAAAAGGTTGTACCCACCCCGGCCAAATTGCATTTGCCAGTAAAGCTGGAAAATATGCATGAGTATTATTCGGTTGTCATTGCCCGTAGCTATGTAATGGAGCAAACCCTCAGGGTTGTGCTGCAGTTGCCGCTAAAAAGCGACGATAAATTGTTTCAGGTATACAATGTTTACACTTATCCGATATACGACCACACACTCAAAAAATGGTCCCAGTGGGATATGACAAGACAAAATTTTCTGGTTAGTAAAGATAGATTGCAATATACTTTGTATGATGAGACAAAATTCAGTAAAGAATGCCTAAACGGGCGACTCATTGTTTGTCCGTTGGAGCATGTTCTGATGA
The DNA here is from genome assembly GCF_021130785.1 of Homalodisca vitripennis. Lineage (NCBI taxonomy): Eukaryota > Metazoa > Arthropoda > Insecta > Hemiptera > Cicadellidae > Homalodisca > Homalodisca vitripennis. The sequence continues at coordinate 123,954,124 of NC_060215.1, read as the reverse complement.
GTGTGGCCAAACGACCGAGCTGTGTGTCCGAGCTGTTTATCGGAAAAATGTCCTCTTGCTGTGCACGAAAGTTAATAACTGGATTAAGATCCCCTGTACTATTGAAGACACCCAACCACTGGGTGTACAGCACCTCTGAACCACACCGAGTAACCCTAAATTGTTATGAGAGCAACGGTAGAATAAACGTGACTTCCCTGCTGATGAGTGGCGTTGGAATAATTACGGAATCGTACAAATGTGATGTTATCACGGATGAGTTCAAAGTGCCTGCCCGTATATACGGCAGCAGTAATCATGTGGGACAGTTAGGGAAAATGGTGATCCCAGAACTGAAATCGATGTTCTCTGACGATGAGACGAATCTTATCACTGTTGATGTGAACGCCACTCTAGAGGTCCTGAAGGGCCTGGACGATGAGCTGGGTTCCGTGGGTGTTAGGGAATATCCCCTAGAATGGGCTCTTTTTCATTTGCGGTCCCACCATGACTATAGGCGTAGGGTACAGAAAATGTCAGTTGTAGCAGTGATAGGAACCTGTATTGTTTTGAGCCTGATCCTGCTGTGTGTGTTTTATAGACACTGGACGAGACTTGCCACCTGGTGCCAGAGCTCCAGACTCCGTATACGAGAGAGGAAAGCAGCGACTCTGACCAGTGTGCTGGCGATGAGCGAGGCGGCGATGCCTGATGTTGAGATGGGTGGTGGAGCCCAGACAACTGACGAAATGGGGACTGCAGCCCCAGAAGTAACTACCGCTGGTGAACCATAGACTTGGATACCAGGAGTGTCGTGAGTAAGCTAACCTAACGAGAGACAGAGTGGACAAAACGAATTTTTAATTAACATATACGGGTTAAACTAAATAGAAGCAAAGGACATTGTGCCAAGACCGAACCGCGCACCAGGAGAAGAGTGGCGGGGGACGCCCTGCATATGTCATTGAGATGACAATATTCTCACAAGAGTAGGAAAACTGTAAATTTTGAGTAGTAGTACGTCTGAAGACGTACTGAATGGACTCGGGAACTTTGGATGAGTTTAGTTCAGTTATATTGCTTGTAACGTGGTTGTAATATTAATCATTAATAATATTAGTAGTAATGTTGAATTATAATAGCGCTATTCCATGTGTAAAGTACAAGTAAAGGCTGGTAATGGAGGATTTTCTATTTGGTCCCACATTAATTTGAAAAGTTAGATTTTTGGACAGTAAACAAAAAAAGTGGGGCAAATAATGATAAAGATAATATTTGACGAATGAGGTCGCATCTGATATCCCCAGGAAGGTATGGCCAACCCCCAACCCTAATACCCTATCCTTTCGACTCCACAAGACTGGACTGAGGGTGTCTAGAAGCGAACCCGATAAAAAAAAGGGTAAGAAACTAATTTCGCGGATGATCACGAGAAAGTGAGTGTTAAATGCCTTGCTGGAGGGACATTCCGGACCCCATCAGCAAGACAGCTGAATTAAAATTACCAGACCTGTCTTGACCTTGTATTGTTATAAGTGTTTTATTATAGTAAATTAAGTCCAGTTGAGTTAAGCATGTTAATATTGAGAGATCCAAAAGAATACCGAGTTTGTTTCTTAATGAGTTCTTAGAAATTAAATTTTGTAAAGTTATCGTGTAAAGATTGTGTACTTTGTCAAGTTTGTAAAATGTAAAGCTATAATAATAGATCAATGCAATGTAAGAGCATTGTTATAAGCATGATATTTAATTTAAACTAGATATGCATAGATTAGGCAGTAGAGGCTTGACACAGTGTACTGTAGGTTCCACCGCGCGGGGTTGTTGCTGACGCAGTATCCAGCTGATAGCGGTGACCTACAATCTGAACTGGGGACTTGACACGCGCGAGGAGTGACTGACCGACGGCGGCTCCAAGTGAACGCTTGTGTGCGGCTTAACCAAACCAAGCTAGTAGCGTTCTAATTCTACCGGTACTGAACAATTTATTCCTTTTATGAGACACTAACTAATTATTAGAATTTCAGTGCCAAATTATAAATTTTAATCAAACTTTAATTAACCATCAAGGGACTTTGATCCTGCCGTCAAGTCATCCCATACACATAAATTGAAGGTTTTTGAAACCGCCTGTTGCAGATTGTTACAGGTAAACTCTCTTTGAACTGTACTCTCGCTACGTACGAGAATGAATGCTTATAGGTCCATATAAGATTTAGAATATAAGTTTAGGTTATAAATATAATGGTGGTTTCAGAAGCCTTCCAGCGTGTCAAAAACTCTGATAGAATTAGAAGGTATTTATTTAAGTATCCTTTTAGAAGCTTGATATATAGGGTATATTATGTATGTCGCTTTTGGTGGATAGCTATATTGGTTAAGAGAAATAAGTCATCAATGAGATTGTCATAGTATAATAATAAGAGAGGACCCGGATTGCGTTTTCTTATTTTATATTAAATATTATTTTATGAAATCTCAAATTTTAATATGTTGGCTGAAGAGATACTCGATTCGCGCTACTGAAGGTGTAACAATAAAGTACAACATAGTTTTCCAAATTGCCCCTGAGAAATCTGATTCCAGATGTTCTGAGGCTCGTTAGTTAAGTTAGATGTAAGATGTTGGTATCAAGAACGGGCAGTGTGGAACACGTATTTCATAGTTGAATCACATCTGCTGAACAACTGTCGACAACATGCTGAGGCCAGCATGGACTAAAGAAGGGGGGAGTGTAATGCCCCATTGGTAAATCGTTACCGACAGACAAAATATATGTTAACTATGATTTCAGAATTAATATAGTATATATTTATTGGTCACCTAATTTTTCTATTTTAAAAGAAATCCATTTTCTAAATAATAATAGTTAATTTGACCCGTCACCAATTAAGTAATTTAAGGTTTGAGCCCAGAAACTGGAATCGAATATTATTGCAATAGAAATAGAACAAAGTTATGGAGCTGGAATTGTGCAGCTAGCCTCGTGCACTGCTGATACAAATTGCTAACTCCAGGGCTAGCTAGCCTCTCACACAGGCCTAGTCCTTTTTGATTGGCCACGGCCGCTGAGGCGATGACCGCGGCTTGACCTGCTGAGCCGGTGATCGTCAGTCGCGTTCAAAATTATATGTAGTTAACATCTCGGTCCGCGTCCTCTCTATCTATGTAATTAATGTAACATTGGTTAAAATCATCTTCTAAATTTAATTTGTTTATAAAGTATTACTTGTATTATTTTGTAGCATGAATTTAATGACCAATTGTATTAGTGAATAAAAATTCGAAATTAAACTTATTTAATCAAATCCAATCGCCACGTGAGTAGTTCTTTTACCTGAGTCAAAGCATCGGAAGTTCTGATTAATTCTTTAAGCGGGTTCAGTGGAGTTACAGATACGCCCAATTCACCAGCACAGCCAGGATCAGGACTGATCACACTCCCCACGGTTGATACTCCAGGACAGAGATCCACTCCAGGCCCGCTACCATTTATACTAGACGGAAGATCACTCGTATCTGTAATTTTGCTCGAAACTAAAGGTTTGCACTTGTTCCTAAATTGTCGCAGAGAAATTATTTTCAACTTGGCAGCCACAAGTTAGACTTTGCATCTTGTCTACAAGCGAAGATTGTGTGTATCCTAGTTATTCGACCAAATCCATGCTCAAAATCTTTGTTTTCCAAGAAGTGTTTAACTGATGCTCCACACGAATTTGCCAAGGACCTCCGTGGGATATTCCCACCCTTCAGGGTGTAGGACTCTCTGTATTCATGTTTACCAAACAGTAAACACGGTTGTCTTAGACCGTTTGTTCAATTACCGATTCTGTATTGTAATTCATTACTGGTTAATATAAAAACAAGTTATACCAGAGAAATCTACGGTATAAAGGTCTATGATAAAATATGATCACTTGTAAACAAAAAGGAACTTAAGAGAGAAGAAAAGAAACACTCCATTTATATTAACTTCTTAAATTATTGCTTAAGTCAAGTATAGTATCTTAATCATAGGTCAAAATTTAAATTCCGCGCATTGGTTTTGATCAAGGATCCATGCAACAACTCAACTACCAAGGGGTGCACTATATCTACTGCGGTAGGTGAATGAGTTTAATAAGAACGATTACCCAAACAAGAGTCTCGTCTACCGAGTTGGTAATTAGACTGCTCTGATCTCAGGTTAATTTTATACAAAAATATTTGTATTTTGTTAAATTGCGTAATGATAATAGTATTCGGTGTCTCTAAGTCAATGTTCGTACTTAAATTGAATTCGCACAGAAATTGAATTCGTTAAAAATTTTCATTTTGATGAGTAAGTGTCGAGTTACATTATTAACTCACGTAATTAAACATTTTAGGCAGATGGACGTGTCCTCGTGTCCGTGCTACGATCACATGCCTCTATAAAGGAAATCGCTATATTAAAATCTTTAAAACCTTTGTCTCACGATTTAGTACTCATAATTTGTAACCAGCACCATAAAACAGCACCGTAAAAAAGTTACGGTCGGACCAGGGACATAACCACCCGATCATGTTGGAATTGAATGCCTTAGTGGAATTTTCAAGACATTATACTAAAATTTAGTAGTATAGTATACTAGTATACTTAAAACTTATACAGCAGTATTAGGATTTGTACCCACAGGAAGAATTCACTAATATAAACGTATAGTCCGGGGCAGCACCTAGGCACATTGGATTTCCAAACCATGTTGGAATTACATGAAAATAATTACACAACGATTTACGATTCATTCATTGATAACTTGTACAAAAGTATCAGAATTTTTACCCAACACAAAAATTTTATGAAAAAAATGATAATACTGGCCAATAACATGATAATTTGTACAGCAGTAAGAGAATTTGCAATAAGCATAGTAAACAGTTTATACAAATTAATAGTATAGTGGGATTGTGGAATTTTAAACAAACCATATGGACTGTTATATTGTTTGGAAAAAAGAACAACAATAAAATATAATAAATTAGTTATTGTAATGATAATACATTTCTAAAACCTTAACTTAAGTAGTCATTATTCAAACAAATCAGTAATATAGAAAAAGCATCATAATATCAACGATTTGCATTGTGAATGGAATTTCGTACTCCACATTGCCAGCCTGTTCCCCCATAAGTGTAAAGACAAGTAGCTTTATTGGATGTGGCAACAATATCAGAGGGGGAATTTACTAGAGTGATAAGAGACTCCTTCAAAACGGTCTAATGACTCAAATCACGTGTAAACGTGGGTTGTAAAACAGTTCTCTAAGCATTTTTGGGCCAACTTGAACGCCTCATCAACCTCTATTTTCACTCGAAAACGGCAAAGTAAGTCCAATTTTCAAGAGCTATGACCCTCTTTAAACTAAAAATTACCAACCAGTCTCTATGGTGCCGGTCTTCAAAAAAAATTTTAAAATATTTTTTCCCCGTTGTGTGAATTTTATGGACAAACACCATCTGCTGTCTATAAACCGAAAAAGGTAGTAAATCTACAGTAGACACAGTCGTGCGTTTAGTCGATGTGATAGTAAAGGGAATTAAAAGTCGAGATGATAGTTTGAGTATTTTCCTCGACTTATCAAAAGCGTTTGAGACAGGGTTGACTATGACATCTTCAATCACATACTAGAATATTAAGGGATGCGAGGAGTGTCACAAAGGTGGCTAAAATCTATCTCAGTAATCGAACACAAATTTTAGGCATTTCAGGTATCAAGTAGGGATGGGAGGACCTGAGTTATGGGTTTTCTCAGCCCTTTACTCTCTTTGATCTAAGGATATAATGTTGGTTCATTTTTACAACAAGGGTGACTCGTCCAGTACGCCAGACAAGATACGACCAGACAGATGATACGATTCACTGTCTACACTCAAATGACGAGAAGAACTTCAAACTAAGATTTCCAGCTTAACCTAAAAAGAAATTCATTGAATTCAGCATTCATTCGATTTAGTTTGTGACAAACAGATTCAGACTATAGTGTAATAGTCATGTTAGACGATACTGAAAGCAATGAATTTCCATGAAATGCGCATAGACCGAGTTTTGACTTGTTATTGTCATGTGGACCTTGTTTGCTTTTTTATGTTTTGAGGAAACGGTCCAAATATTAGCCAATTCAAGTACGGATGACGTCACCTTATGAACTTAACTACCGACACCTTTCTTACGAATTGGCATTGTGGGGATGTGGTTCAAGCACAAACTTTTCCAGAATCTTTATCCAGAAAAATAGCAGTTCAAACAGTTGCAAAGCTACAATAGGAGAGTAGTTCCACAGGCCAGCTTTCCAAAGTCTGAAACTGTTGATATTACCTTGCCTCTACATCTTGGAAACTTGTTTTTTCATATCCAAAGTCTAGCACATAGGAGGTGGGGATTTACACTCTTATGCAACTAGAAGCAGGGACGACTACCGAACTGGGAGACACAGGACACTAGCACACGAGCATTTGCCTTCTGTACAATATAGTGCCAACAGATTACACGAGAATTTACCCACATGGACAAAAGCCTATGTCTGAGAACCGAGTCCATCTTCACTTGATTTTGCAATCTCCATATTATTAATATACTGTATACGATTCAGAACAAAATTAAGGTTGTATGATTGTAAATAAACCAAAAATAACTAATAGTAACATATTATGTTTGGCTGATAATAAAGTAAGTTCAAGCAGATTAAAAAGTAATCATATTTTGAAAATATAATCTAAGTGTGACAATGATAATTAATAACTTATGATAATGAATCTACAAGACAAATTTATAACAAATACTATTATGTGATGTTATATGTCTATAAGATGTTTTATAAACTATAAAAAAATAAAAAGGAAAAGAGAGAGAGGACAAACAATTGTTGACGATGTCTGAAACCTACACTATATCGAAATTAAAGCATATCTTCTCAAAGCAAAACACAAACACAGAAACATTCGCGCACATTCACACACACAACTCCACAGTTAGATATGTCAAATCACACACACACACACACACACACACACACACACACACACACACACACACACACACAAACCACATACCAATACAAAACTCCATGCACTAATTAAGAATGCTTGTACATGTCCCTTACCACGCTAAACACAAACTAAATAAATACAAATATCACCACAATATTAAGTCAAACGTTTGCAAAATAAACGGCAAGAACAGATAATCTAAAGTAGATAGAAGTGAGTATAGTGTTTGCACCACTCCTCCCCACTGCAATTAACCAGCGCAGTAACTACTTTTTTTACACTTCCACTTATGCATGTTCCACTTTCACTAAAAATGAAAATTTGTTGTCTAATATCAATCATAAATAATCGAAAAAATGTCTGATGGGGACCTCTTTGGTTTTTAAAAACAGCTTTCATAATAGATTTCTGTGAAATTTGTAATGGTTTTATTACCGTATTGGAAGCCCCTCTCCACACAGTTATTCCATACTGAAGGATTGAACATATGCATAAATAACAATTTTAATATGACGGAAGTTTAGAACATATGATAATGTAACAAACATATAAATGCATTTCAGTAATTTGCTATTGATATAGCTTACATGGGCTGCCCAAGTCTTTTATCGAACTTTACTCCTAGATATTTAAAAGTATTAACACGTTCGATACGATGGCACTGACGGGGAATCTGGCGGCCACTTGTAGCACGCCCATTGCACTGCCCATTGTGCATCCTCAGCTCTAGACCCACTGGGTCGTGGGTAGCTCGCAGAGACACGGCCATGTGCTAAGCATTCCTATAGGCTTCCTCCCATATATGACCCTCAGATAACGCTACCGTGTCATCTGCGCACGTATAATATACCGTTATTAAGAACAATTTTACTTTCTCATTTGTATAGATTGAGAAGAGCAAAGGTCCAAGTGTACTTCCCTGGATAACCCAATTTGCTTTGATTCGCTTTTTATCCCGTAATTTCAACAATTTGCCGCCTACTATATAAATAACTTTTAAACCATTCCAATTCGTTGTCTCTTACTCAATTAATTCTTATTTTGTAACGAACATGTGTCTATCTAAGGAGTTAGAAGCTTTCACCAATTTAGTGAACACCAATAAAGAGAGCTTGTCTTTAGCTATATTATCTTGCTTGTGTATTGTTAATTTATAAAAGGCGTCTTGAACCGTAACATATTTTCTAAAACCAAACTGATGAAAAAATTATATTGCTTTCAAATAAATAATGGTTTTTTTTTACAATCTTCTCTAATAACTTAGATATCACACTTAAGTGTCCATCAATTAAGACCCAACTGGATATTGCCAGCAGGTTCAACAATTTTTGAAAAAATCGTCACACGCAAAATAGAATATGTTCTGAAGGAAGAGTATATCTTGCCAAAAATGCAATCAGGTTTCCGAAAAGCCCACAGCACTTGTACTACCCTGGTAAATCTTTTCAGTGATCTATTAGACGGAAAAGATAAAGGGAACTTCAGCACGCTAGTAATGCTAAACTTCTCCCAAGCATTTGACTCCATTGATTATTTAATGCTGACGGCTAAGATGCACTTCTACGGATTTGGCGAAGAGGCAATCAAATGGGTGAGATCATATCTAGAAGACAGAGATCAGATCACAAGGCTAGCGAGTGAGACATCTACCCCTCTGATCAAAACGCGGGGTGTACCTCAGGGTAGTTGTCTTTGGACCTTTGCTGTTCAACCTGTACACATCTGACTTCCCCAGGTGTGCAAAGCTGCACAGCTCATTTATACGCTGATGATTGTCAGTTGCATTTGTCGTATGAACCTTGCTCTGCTGAAGAGTCCATAGCAAACATCAATTCTTATCTTTCAAACATCTGTATATGGTCAGTAAACAAAGGTCTCCAGTTGAACATAGGCAAGTGCTCTGTCATTCATGTAGCCCCACACAATGTGGTGCAGGCCCTTAGTGACAGAGATGTGGTGGTCAGAATCGGTGGTGAGGGCTTGGCTGTGAGCGACAAGGTGAAAACCCTCGGCATCGTTCTTGATAGCGACCTCACATTCTCTGATCATGTCACTGACACTATCCAGCGTGCTTTGGGTAGGTTAAGGGACCTGTATAGATTTAGGAATTTACTGCCGAAGTCTGCGAAGCTACAGC